>NC_138983.1:25225697-25561218 GCF_964341445.2 Mesoplodon mirus | reverse complement strand
AATCTTAGGATCGTGAGGAGGCTCTCTCTGAAATTCAGGGCCATTTTCAGAAACTGGCGCTGATGAAGGAAATATGACACAATCGAACATTTTTCTTATCTGGCAGTGTGGTCTGGTGGTTTGCAGGGGGGCTCTGCAAGTCGGAAGTCTGGTTTTCTATTTCTGGGGCTTAAGGGAAACCATTTAACAACAGTCATTGCAGCCCCACTCACTCTTGCTTTCTCTTTCTCTTGTTCCCTGTAATGAGCCCTAAAGAGAATGGCTTAGCCACGGCAGTCAGTATTTCAACGAGGAAAGGAAGCGTACCACCCTTCTGGCCCCAGCTTCTGCCTTGGTTGAGGCTGTGAGGGTTAGTGGTGAACAGATGAAAGATAATCCAGAGAAATGGAAAGTACCGGAGAGTGGTTTGGGGCTGAGAATCTGAAGACGCCGTGATGACTGGCTTAACCACATCAGACTAAACCTTTTCTCCTACTACAACCTGAGAGCCTGAAATCGCCAGGGATCTGGGCAAGGGTGTGTCGGGGGTGGGGGAGTGGGTGAAGAGGAGATTTTATTTGGCTAAGGAGCACCCTGTGTGCCTGGAAAAGGAGATGGGAAATTAACTTGCTTTGCCTTCCAGGGAGCAAATGCAGAAGTGGGGAAATGGGGAACTCCTTTGATCCGAAGTAGAAAAGTGGGAAGAGAGAGGGAGAAAGAACCAAAGTGACAATGAATTGATGAAACCCGAAAGGGACAAAAAGAAGAGGAGGGAATTAAGATGAGATCCTTGGCGGGCAGAGGACTACGAGAACACACTCTGTTTACTGCTGGCCTAGGAGAGTTGACGTAGTGGCTTGGGAAGGGCCTCCTAAGCGGGTATTTGTGTCAAACCAGCCTAACAGAGATAGAAGCATAAATCTCCTAGGAATTCTACTGTACTCCAGACTTCAAAGTACATCAAGGTTTGAACAGCCTCGAATTTGGTAGAAACCTTTCAGCTTTTGATTGATCAAATTCTCCCACTGTAACTATGCAAGTTCTGGGACTATATCTAGAAAGAACAGGGCCAGTTGGGGAAAAGTAGTCATTTAACATGCCATTTCCTTCCTCATTTCTACCCCGCTGATCTTTAGGTCTCAATTCCTCCTACTGTAGCTGTTGTTTTAACAACCAGGAAGCTATGAGACCTTTTGGGTTATCTTTAGACTGACACCCTGCCGCAAGTTTTAGGCTGAGCCTTGGGCTGGGCGATCAGATGGCATTTGCCATGGGCTGACTATTGCTTTGAGGTTCTCTCTACAGGATGATTCAAATATTATATTTTCCCAGTTAGCTGTATGTGCATTTTGCAGAGTCTCAGATTATGATGGGAATATGGTGTTTTATGAGCTCCCAGTGGTAACACACAGAGGAAGCTCTATTGTGTGATTTGGGGTGCTTTGAAGAAAAAAATGCCTCTGGAGGGCCAACACTAAGAAAGGGACACTAGCTTTGTAGTTAGAAAAACCTGAATTTGAATTCTGGCTCAGCCCTTTACACAGGCAAGCCACCTCCTCTCTCCACCGCCACTTCTCCTCTGTCAGTGGAGATTATAAGGTCCTCTCCAGGCTGTTGTGAGGATTCAATAAGATATAGAATTGGTATGATTCCTGCCACACGGTAAGTTGTAATTTATTGCCCCTCTGTCCCAAAGTGCCACCTGAGACTTAATTTTTAAAAATTAAAAAGAGGTTTTCACTGTGGAGATTTCTCTCCAGTCTATTGATGTTTACGGAGAAAAAAAGCTTTCAATTGCCAAAGGCTATGGAAGTGGTAGAACCTGTTTTCGGACAGTGATCAAGACCAGGGATATCCTCCTGTTAAGTGGAGCCCACCAAATGCTAAGCAAGGCCCCCATGCTTCTCTACTAGGCAGCAGCAAAGAAAGAGCAAAGCACTTGTGTCATTTTCTTTCCAATGTGTTACCATCTTTATGTAACAGACAAAGTAGCTTAAGCTTGGTCCAGACTTGTTGGAAGCAGTCTGGAGGACTAGTGGGACACCCTCCCCGCCCTAGGATTTAATTACCTGCAGGACCAAACTACTTCTCAGAAGATGACTTGTCCCAGGGAGAGGCGAAGTTGAGGGACATTTGCCTCATTCAAGGACAATGTGTAACACTGGAGAGAGGGCAGAATTATTTCTGAGGACAACTATGGCACCCACAGTGGAGTCCTAGAACAAGAGAGCTATAATTAGAGAGTGACTGAAAGTAGAATCAAGGGTTTTTCACTGAAATATCCAGGGGATAACAAGACACAAGACTTTGGGGTCAGCTCCTTGGCTGTGAGCAAAGATGGCACTGGTGGCTTCAAAACATGGTTGCCTTAGTTTGGGCAGCAGCATGGTTTTGTTTTGTTTTGTTCACTGATTTCCTTCCTAGTGAAGTTAAGATTTATTTAATTTTTATTTTGGGGCAATTAAAATATTAATATTTTATGAGACTGCAAAATACATCCTGAAAAATATAACACCAGCACTCTGATTCGCTACTTCTCCAAATCAGAGCAATGTTGCATCTATTTATAAAAAACAGATTATAATTGACATAGATACCAGTATTTTGCCAAGATTCATTAATATTAATCTGAAAAGATTATGTACTGAAAATGGCAACATGTATAAGGAAGCTACACCCAATTTTGATGTCATTTGATACACATTTATTCACTTGTTCAACACATTTATTGAATGAATGCCTATTATGTGCTGAGTGTGTTTGGTGCAGACATCAGTACCGTTAATACATGTGAGTCCACAAGAAATATCCTTAGGAATTTTTTCCCAAAACTATTTTAGGGGGAAATGTGATGGACCTGGAACCCCTACAGAGCTGGAACCAAGGGAGCCAATCAAATCCTACCTGGTTACAACAGCCTGTGACCCTGTTTTATCAGCAGGCTTAGACACGATGGTTTAGATCCATGATACTCATCTGTAAAAAGAATTGGCTCAACCAGGTGATTTCTAAGATCTATATTTTGTTTAAACTTCTACAAACTGAAACTCTAAGTCCTTAAAATAAGCAGTAACAAATTACTAACCAGGCATTTAAAAAGCAGATTATATTCATTTGGGATCCAGTTTGATGGCTTTGGAGGATCAGTTTCTGAAATGGTCCACATGTCTCCTTTCTCCCGTTTACTTCTCTTTGTGTCAGGGTCAGGCGCGACTTCGCTACAGGCCTTTGTTGCCATGTGGAATTGCAGGCCCCAAAATGATAGCTAATCTGGATTTCAAAGCGAATTCAACTGATTTTTAAGTATAGGCAAATGATTCAGGAATATTTTTTAAACCCTGCATGGGCCAACACTGTGTACATTAAAACAACAACAACAAAAAACAGCAAACTAATTTTAACCCTTGGCCACCAGTTTGCAATCTGATTTTTTTTTTTTTTTTTTTTTTTTTTTTTGCGGTACGCGGGCCTCTCACCGCTGTGGCCTCTCCCGTTGCGGAGCACAGGCTCCGGACGCGCAGGCTCAGCGGCCACGGCTCACGGGCCCAGCCGCTCCGCGGCATGTGGGGTCTTCCCGGACCGGGGCACAAACCCGTGTCCCCTGCATCGGCAGGCGGACTCTCAACCACTGCGCCACCAGGGAAGCCCAATCTGATTTTTATAATTAGGACATGTTTGAGTCAGGAGAACTGGGATCCAGTCCTATCTGCCTCTGATCTCTGCATGGCCTTGAGCAGTTCATCAAACTTCTCTGGGACCAAATTTTCCTCATCATATGATGAGATTTTAGAATTCAATGTTCCTTCCAACTCAGAAAGTCTGTGCCTATGTTCTAGAGCAGGACATCATGAATGGATGTGTCAGCTCATGAATATGTTACTGCTTTGGATTCCAGACTAGAAAGCGTGTCCATGTCTTTTTGCTTGGGAGGCGAGCAGGTTCTGAAGGAACATAATGGCTTACGTTTCCTCCTCCTCCCTTTTATATTAGAAATAACTGAGAACTAGACCAGGAAGCAAAGTGGGAACTAAACTATGATATATGCTTTATTGCTGGTAAAGCTGAGTAATGACCTCCCTTTTAACCTTGACCAGAGTCGGAGCCTCCCATTACTCCTTCCCAAGTTCAGGCCAAGGAATCTGCTTGCAGACAGTTAGGGCTGCAGAACAGAACCTGATACTGACAGCCTTAATGAGAATGCCTCATCACCTTGTGGGAGCATTGCTGTGCTCACCTGGCCCGGCAGCTCCAGGAAGTAGAAGCAGAGAGGAAACCTGACTTTGCCTGCAGACAGGCCATTGCGGACAGAAAAAGTGCTGCTGGTAGCCCGCCTAACACCTTTGTAAGAAAGGTGCCCCTTCCTCCAAGCAGACACAGCCACATCGGGGGGCACGGCCTGGCAAGCAGGAAACAAGCTATGTTTCAGCCCATCTCACCACTTGGCTGCACAATTGTAGCAACGGCCGTTGTGGGAGCTCCTGTTTTATGGGCTGAGGACAGGACTGCAAGGTGGGGACCTTGAGGGCTCCCTCTACACGCTTGAATTTATTGTCATAAGTCTGATGGCTGAGCTGTCCAATATGGTAGCCACCAGCCACATGTAGCTACTTAAATTTACGTTGCAATTAAATAAAACAAAAATGTCATCTCTCAGTCATACTAGCTTCATGTTAGGTGCTCGATAGGTACACATGACCAAGCGGCTACCATATTGGACGGTGCTAATACAGAACATTTCCATCACAGAAAGTTCTCTGGGATAACATTCACTGTTTTATGGGGTCACTTTCAGCTATATTAACCACTTCTAAATGTTGACCAGCCTTTCTCACCTCCCTCTTGCCACTGCCCATCACGAACCATGTTCGCCAGCCCTTTAGACCATTCACTGGGTTCCCAATATTCTGGGTCATATTCAATCACTGTACTTTTCGTTCATGTGGTTCCTTCTTCCTAAAATGTCCTCCCTCTACCAATTATTACCTATCCCATAATATCCTGCTCACCCTTCAAGGTCCAGATCCTACGCCGACTCCCTATATCCCCTAGGTGGACACTGTTCACTCTTGAGAGCTCCCAGAGCTGCTCATGCATCTCAGCTCTTTTAGTGCTGATTCTAATCAGGTGTCTGACTGTCTTGTCTCCCCGGCTCGCTGTGAGCCCTGGAGGGAAGGCCCCTGCATTATTCATCTCTGTCTTCATCTCTTTCTCTGTGTGAGAAAGACCCTCAAAGCTGTATCTCTGGAAGGGAACGTACCACTAAGGCTCTGGATGGCACAATTGTGTAATTATATTTTTAGATACAATGCTTTGAGCTTCACCGGCGGTGCTTTGCACTCTGTGGCTCTGAGCCTCAGAGCACTGTGAGATGGGCACTGTTTTCCCCAACTCCCAGATGTGGGAACAGAGGCTCAGAGGTGGGCAGTCATCCAAGATGACTCAGCTAGAAATGGCAGAGTGACATTTGGACAGAGGTCTTCCTGCCTCCAGAGCTCAGATGCTGCGATGCCTCTTGTTTGAGGGAGAGGTCTGTGGACACGGCCTGGCAGACCTACGTTTGCTTACCTTAGGCAGGAGCTAGGATGAGGCGCTCCAGTGAAACAGAGAGTTCAGGGCATCTGTACGCGGACACCTGCCCCCACCCAACCACACCTGCCCCCAGGGAGAAGACTGGTCCCTGAGAGGCTTTCACAGACTTCATTCCTCTGGACAGGGCTGGACCTAGGCCAGGGACCCCCATTTGTCCTTTCATTTCCCTCCCCAACTGCTGTGTGTTGCTTCCTGCTGACTCGGGTGCAGTAGAAGAGCTAGTTTGACTCTTGGCTGGGAGGGGACCTGTGTCCCTCACCTTCCCTTCTGCCTCAGCTTCATGTCAGGTGCTCTTATCTCCACTCTGTCCTCAGAGACACTATTTCCACCGCAGGTTTAGGTGAGCTGGGCAGTTTTACGATGACATAAAAAAATATTTCCTTCCTACGAGAGGCTTGAGTGTCATAACTAACTCTGGGCATCTTATTACTGGAGCTCTTCCTACTTAGGGAGAGATATTTTGTACTCAAAACTCATTCAAAAGAGTGGACAAACTGGGGGAAGGAAGCCCAGGTTGTCCAGTACAGCCTACCCTCTCACCCCGACCCCTGCACAGGTTTCTGGGGGCAGCACTGCGGGGCAAGGCAGTAATTGTCAAAGTGCGAGTCTCTGGCCTCCCGTCACAATTGCCTCGGTTTTCTCCTTTTTTGCCCTTCAAAGTCTCACTTTCTTGTTTCCCATTTCTCTCTTCTGCACACACCTTAAATATCCCAGTGAGTTCCCCTGGCATTGTTTGGCCCCGTGGGGACACTCAGCCCAGAAAAGACTTTGATGTGGTCTCTGAGCTCTGGCTGACCACTTCTGCCCCCTTCCAACCCACCGTGAACTATGCTTTGAGGTCCAGATTCAGTACAAAGGGGTTGAACTGTGAGCCAAGATACACAGCGGAGGAAGGAAACACCCACATGTCTGGAGCCAGGTCAGTTGGCTCCTGGCAGATCACCTTTCTCTCTGGTCCTGCCTGCCCAGCCTCGGACCTCCTGCACTTGTTATTCAGACCTTGGCAACCTGATTCTGAGCACTGGCGTCTCTGTTCTGTCTTTCTCCCTGTATGTGACATTGGCTGAGCCTAGACTCTGGGTGAGGACCAGCTTGACAACCTGTTGTTTATTCCTAGTGATGTATCTGCTTTGCTTTGGCATTTTCTACCTGGGACTCCCCCAGTTCATATAAGCCCTTTATATAGCCTGAGCCTTTTCTAAAACTAAGCACTTTGATGTAGCCCCTAGTGTCAGACTAGCTGTGTTTGAACCCTAGTCCTTGTCACTCACTAGTTGTGTAACTGTGGATACATGATTTTGCCTTCCCATGCTTCCATCCTCTTACCTATA
Organism: Mesoplodon mirus; assembly: GCF_964341445.2. Taxonomy (NCBI): domain Eukaryota; kingdom Metazoa; phylum Chordata; class Mammalia; order Artiodactyla; family Ziphiidae; genus Mesoplodon; species Mesoplodon mirus. Next base: position 25,554,319 of record NC_138983.1, on the reverse strand, counting down.
AAAGGTAGCAATCATAATACCATCTCATCGAAGTGTTGTAAGGATTCAGGGCAATGAGATATGTAAAGGGCTCCTAAGAGTGCCTGGAACATGTTAGAAAAGGCCCAATAAATACCATTATCATTATCTTTATAAGGGTCTCCATTAGTTTCCAAATAAAGAATACTTATTCCCTTTTTCCTGAAACCTGAAAATGTCTTCAAGATGGTTTTCATGGAAAACCAACCCTTGAAATGTCCTGAATTCCCCCAAGATTGATGATGGAGGCCCTGCCCATGTGGGATGGCTCCTACCCTGCCTCTGAGGAATCCATAACACTTCTGTCATTCCAACAGCTCAGGACCAGGATGTTTTCTCTTCAGGATCTGTCTCCAGGCCTGTACACTGACAAGCTATAGACACATCTGCATTAAAAGTGATTTTATTTTCAGATCTGCAAACAGCACCAGTCTTCCCACTTTACAAGGCCAGAGAAGGGTCACAAGGTCAGAGCTCTAGCACAATTCTAGAGAATATCCCCCTGGCCCAAGGAGGTCCAGAGGGCACTTGACTGTCCTTCTCAGGGCTGCTGAATGCCCAGGCCTCACATCCTATGAGCCTATGGGGCCGATGGGGTCTAGAGGTGGCTCGAGTGTAGAGCAGGGCTGGTTGTGGGAGCAGGTGGGACTGAGGTTGGGAGAAAGGGGAAGGCAGGAACCAGAAACACCATGAGACCAACCAGATGGAAGTTCATCTCTTGAGAACTTGCCAGTTAAGTCCAAAGGAGTGTGAGCAAAACCCAAGTGCAATTTAGGCAGATGATAATGACCAAGGAGCCCAACCTGATGGAGTGGGCAGAATGGTGTATGGGGACAGGATGGCACCAGAGATCAGAAAGCAGAGCAGTGAGAGAAGTCAAAAACAAGATCCACAGGCAGGAATTCTACTGTAGAGCCCAAAGCTACCCAGCCCTGCCCCCGGTCTCCTGCAGGAATAGGGAAACCTAGAAAACAGACCTGGGTGAGGGCTCAGGCAAGTGGGACAGGATTTGTAGCCTGCTGCTGGGGTTCAGAACTAGGGCTCCAGTCTCTCTTCCTAGGTTCTAGAAGGGCCAGGGAGGTGGGTTAGCACCACACGGAGCAAGGAGGCATAAAAGAACAGCACAGGGCTGTGACTTGAACCCCTCAGGACCCAGTGTGGCTTGTCTCTTCGGCACCCATCCCCCCTTTCTTGGTAATAGCCCTTGATATTCCCCTGGGAAGCCATCTCTTCCCTCCTCTCAGTCCCTGCACTTTGGGTAGAGTTCCCACATCCAGCTGCCAGAGTGGACCATATGACCACACCTGACCGATCAAAGCACTGTGCCTCCCTGGCCACTGGGATTGGTTCAGAGAAGAGCAGTCACCTTAGGTAGCTGATGTCACTGCAGCCATTTGCGACCAGGCAAAGCCAAGACTGAAGGATGATAAAGAGCAGAATAAAGAGGAGACAGTTTCTAACAACGTTGTTGGAGCCCCTGAATCCAGCTGTGCCTGGAGCTAGCCCCCTGCCCCTGGGCTTTCAGTTGCATATATCAGTAAATTCCCTATTAGCAGAAATCGGCTTGGTTTGAGCGTTCTATCACTTTCAACCGAAGCATCCTAACCTAAGGCTGAAGCAGCTGAAGAGAGTCTATTTCCAGACCCCATTTGCTCACTGATAGATAGCAGGTTCCTGGTATAGTATGAGGCCAGGCTCCCACTGACCAGGGCCTGGGTAAGGCTCAGGCTACAGATGCCTGACATTATTGTGGGTTCCCTGGCAGGGTTGGGTTGGCAGAGCAATGATCAGAGATATAGAAAACCAGATTCTTCCTGATACTTTATATCCTGCTTTCATATCTCCATCCGTCTGCTCTTGAAAGAGTTCAATAGATTGCTACCATTTTGGACGTAATGTTTATACTTTACCTTCAAAAATATCTTCGTATCTATATAACTATATCTATCTATGTATCTATGTGTCTATCTATACGTTCTCTTGCCATGGAAGTACAAAGGCAAAGAAAAGTGTAGATGATTCTACTAGGAGGCAAGTCCCTGGGACAATCAGACTGAGAACCCCAAAGCCTTTGAACTTTTTAATGACAGTTAGCAAAAGCACCCATTGCTGATAAGTCTCTGATACTGTTCCTGACTTCTTCCTTCTTACAGGCCCATAATGTGAAGACTCAGTTGCCATATGTATTAGTTAAATTAGGATAACTGCTGAACCAACAGACCCCAAATGCCTAATGACCCAAAATAATCCAGATTGACCTCATGTCCTCATAATGGCACTGGCTTGGTGAACAGCTCACAGGGCAGGCTTCTTCTATGCAGTTGTTCAGGGATCCAGACTCTGCCATCTTCAACATGTGAGGTCCTCTGGGTTCCAGCCAGCTGGACAAGGAAAGAGCATTGTGTGGGAGGATTTTATGGGCCAGGCTTGAAAGTGATGCACAGCTTCTCATTCCAGTGACTAGAATACAGTCCTGTGGCTGTAGCCATATGCAAGGGGGACTGGGAAATGTAGTCTATCTGTGTGCCCAGGAAGGAGAGGAAAACATGTAGCCATGAGTCCCTGCTACTACATTTGATGTTTCTTTTCTGAATTCTGAATGGTACTTTGATCTTGCAATTTCTTTTTTAGTTTCATCTTGTGGATCTTTGCAATGCCCAGTAGATTTGGGGCTTTAAGACCTGCCCTAGAGAAGTTAATTATTTCCCTAGTGTACATTCAGCTGGATGCTCAATACATTTTGTTGAATGGATAAGTGAATTCAATAAGCCTGTTTGAAGGGAATATACTGTTTATCAGATCCAGCAGTTTCAGTTATTACAACTGGGGAAAATGAGATAAAACTTACTGTTTAACCCTAGAAATCTAATTTTCTTAGAATTTTTGCATAAATGCTCATCTTCTCTTCCCATCTTTGTTTTACAAATACATCAGTGTCACAGAAAGGAAAAAATTAAAGAAGTAGAAACAGATACGGATGCTTTTTCCCATTTAACTCAACTGTTATCAAGTACTCAAGCAATCCTTTGACTGCTTGAGAAAACTACACTGTCTTCATCTCTCAGTGCCTCCAGTGCACAGAAGTCCCAAGTTCTCAGCTTGTTCTCAGCTTGTCTCCTATACGGCTGCTGCAGCTCAGATGTCGAAGTTCCTCACCCAGGCTTTTCAATAGTATGGCTTCCTTCTGCAATGTTGAGCCTTACCGCTCATTTTAAAAACATTTGACTACATGTTTTCAAAGGGTTTCTACAGTCAGGGTTTTATTTGATCCTCCCAACAAATCTGTGAAGGTGGTATGAAATCTTCGTCATCCCTAGCCCCCAGAAAGGTGACTGGATTCACACACTACGGTGGCCACAGAGCTAGAACCAGCACCCAGTTCTCTGCCTTTCCACTAAACCATCTCCTGAAGCAGTGCTGTTTTATTAATCTCAAATAAATCCCCTCTCTTCACCCTTTACTCCTGTTTTCTATTGCAAATAAGGACAGGTAAAAAAGGCAAAAGATCAAGATCAAGATCAACCTTTTTTCTCCCAGACAAGACAGAGTCTGTATCCAAGCCCAAAAGTGGTCCCCCAGCAATAGATGAGTAATTCGTTCACTCAACTTCCTGCCTACCTTATTTATCAAAAAGTAATTCGCATGAATTTTTCTCATTGTAAACTAACAGGTTTTCTGCTATTACAGGCTTCCTCTTACAGGGAGTAGACCCTTTTCCCTCTAAAAGTTTAGAAAGGTATTTTGAATATAACAGAACAGGGTGTTGTTTTGTTTTGTTTTTTAAAGCATACAGTGGTTTCCTCACTTCTATAAATATAAAGTCACTTGTTGGCACTGTATCACTAGGGGTTTAAAGATAGAAACTGGGTTGATTTCCACATAATGATCCAAATAAAAAAGCCTGAGAAATGAGCCCTGAGCTGCTAAGCCCACTGCAGTGTATATAACCAGTTTATGTTTAGTAGTGGCCATGGCAAGTTTCCCTGATTTGTGAGCATAAAAATAAAGCATTTTCCTGTGGATTATTTCTAACCTGCAAATTTTTTCCATAGCCAGATTTGCCTTGACCCCAGGGGTGAATCTTTAGTGAGCAATGCTTCTCGCTAGCTGTTCCCGTGATGCTATCAATCCCAATGTAGGATTAACAATTAATTATAAAAATAAGAAAGACATTATTCATCCAGGCCTCCCTTCCTGCTCTTAAATTCATAAAAATCCCTGCCACCTGGGCAGTTGTTAATGTGTGTGTGTGTGGGGGGGGTGCACACATATGCACTTAAAATTACCTGATTAAAATTATGTATAAAACACACAAGTGAAAAACTCTGAAAGGAAAAACATCAAAATAATTCAAGTAGCTGTTTAAGAGTGGTGGGAAATGTGTCTTTTACTTTACTTTCTTTTTCTAAAATAACTGTATTACTGTTTTATTACATGAATAAAATTACTACCATTAATTCAATGTAAAAATTTTTAAGTACTTTGTTATTCCTTCAGTGTTTATTGAGCGCCTCCTATGTGCCAGGTTCTGTTCTGGGTCCTCAGAATACAGGGTGAATGAGATAGACACAGTTCCTTCTTCCATGGGGGTTCTAGTCATAAATAGGGGAGACAGGTCATAAACTAGTAATTATATAGATTTATTAGTTAATGTATTTAACAAATACTTATTGAGTACCTACTGCCTGCCAAAAATGTTTCTAAGCACTGCGGTTCAGCAGTGAACAAAGCAGGCAGACATCTTTGCCTTCAGGAAGCTTACGTTCTAATTGATGTAAATATTGATTTATTTCTAGTTAGAATAATCATCATGAAGAAAAAGTACAGGGGACCTGCCTCCTCGGAAAGGTCAGAGATGACATCCCTGAGGAAGTGACATCATTTTAAGTGCCTCAAATAAAATAGGGCTTTGTTTTGCCTTCCAGGACTGAGAGAGCTTCCCTGCACAGGGCAGGAGTTTCCCTGGGCGATTAAATTCTGGCGGAGGCTGCCTCAGTTCCATCTGCTGTAGAGGGTAGCCTGGTGTGAGAGATGTTCCTGGCCCTTGGCGGGCAGTGGACAGGGATTTGGAACCAAGTGTCCATTAGCAGTCATCACCCATTTTTGCTCCGGTGCATTGTCTGGGAAGTCCTGGTACAGAAAAAAGCAAGGCCATCCTTCCCCTGTAGCACAGACAGTAACTAATGGACCTTTCTTTCCCAGACGGGAAAGACAGAGCAGAAAAGACAAACCCAGCCTCAGCCAGAGGGGCCTCTGCTTCGCTGGTCAGGAGAAAGCCACCGTTCAATTTCTGGTCTGCCCCTCAGACTGCAGAGTCGCGGGTCATCCGCCTAAACTGCTTTAATGCACATCCCGCCTGCGTCTATGTGGAAATGGAAGAACGCACTTAAAGGGAACACCCAACCTTTGTCCTCAGCCCCGAAACCACAGGTACGTATTTAGGTCTGTGTTGTATTGATCATGCATCCCACCGGCACCAGGAAAAACGCTGTGAAGCAAGTCAACTTTCCAGTGACAAGGAAGTCATTCTCTTAATCCGTTCTCACTGGACAATCAGGTTGACAAAAACCATTAAGTTTTCTAAGATTAGAAATTCACTGTCAGAGGGAGACATGTATAGAGTTTTCCACTCCATTACACCCAGGACAATAACCAGAGGCCAAGTGACAGGAAAAGGCTGGGGCTTTTTAAACTTTCCTGTGTCCTTGGGTGGAGGGAAATAAATGAACAAGTGCCTCTCTTTTGGAGGACATGGGATATATATTATCTCATTAATCAATACAACAACCTCTGAGGTGGGCTGTGTTTATTGCACTTGACAGAAGAATAAGCTGGGGCATTGCAGGATTGGGGCACCATCTAAGATCACCTGGCTTGTTCACGTGAGATGGGGTTGAGAATCAGAGGCACTGGGCCCGAGGGGTCTAAAGGCTAACGACCTACTTTCTTCTGAGCAGAACTGCATTTTAACCATCTTTAAACCCGTTTCCCTCTGAAAGATGCCGTGGTTCTCTAGCAGGTGGAAGCAGGCTGGTGCAGTGGTGAAGACCACAGACTGTGGCAGATCTGCGTCCGTGCATCACCTCTGCCTCTCATTGTGTGACTTGGGGGAAGTTCCTCTACCTCTAAGCCTCCTTCTCCTCCTCTTATTCATGAGGAGACAATAATCTAAAAACACTCATTCCACAAGGGCTCTGGGAATTAAATGAGATCACACGTGAGGCATTTAGCATCTTGCTGGACACAGGCTGGACACACGGCAGGTACTGAAAACAGGAGTCAGTTGCTAATAGAAAGTGGCTCTTTAACTTATATTTTTACTATAAGTTTATATAACCATATTACCAAAGGTTTAGAAAAAAGAAAAAACCATCCATATTCATAACTGCTATTATCGTTACTGTATATTCCTTCCAGGATTTTTCTAACGCATCTATTTTTTTTTCTCACAGAGATAATTATTTTGTCTTTGTAATTTCAGTGTCCATAAACAAAGTTTTATTGGCACGCAGTTGTGCCAATTTCTTTATGTACTGTCTATGGCTGCATTAGCACTCAGCAGAGTTGAATAGTTGTGAGAGACCATTTGGCCCTGAAAGCCTAAAATAGTTACTGTTTGGTTTTTGAGAGAAAAAATTTGCTGATACTCGACCCAGAATGCATGCTTTTGAGTGGAATTTCTGTGTTATAGGGTTTGCAATTGTAACACCTTTACCAGGTAATGTCAGTTTCTAAGGTGGTTGTATCACTTTTACATTCCCATCAGCAGCAGTTGAAAGTTCCTATTGCTCCACCTTCTTACCAACACTTAACTTTGTCCAAATTAAATGTTAACCAGTCTACTGGGTGTGCAGTGATATTCCTTTGTGGCATTTTGTTTTGTTTAATTAATTAATTTTATTTTATTTTTGGCTGCGTTGGGTCTTTGTAGCTGCAGTCAGGCTTTTCTCTAGTTGCAGCGAGTGGGGGCTACTCTTCGTTGCAGTGCATGGGCTTCTCATTGTGGTGGCTTCTCTTGTTGCAGATCATGGGCTCTAGGTGCGCGGGCTCAGTAGTTGTGGCTCTCGGGCTCTAGAGCACAGGCTTAGTAGTTGTGGTGCACAGGCTTAGTTGCTCTGAGCATGGGGGATCTTCCTGGACCAGGGCTCGAACCTGTGTCCCCTGTATTGGCAGGCGGATTCTTAACTACTGCGCCACCAGGAAGCCCTCCTTTGTGGTTTTAATTTGCATTTTCCTGATCATCCATAGATGTTAAATACATTTTCAAATATTTATTGGCTATTTGGATTTCTACTTTAGGAATGCCTGTTCAAATCTTTTGCCCCTTTTTCTATTGCGTTATCTGTCCTTTGCCTATTCCGAATACAGTTCCTTTGTCACTGATATATGTGGAAATATCTTCTTGTCACTGGGACTTGTCTTTTCACTGTATCGTGGTGTCTTTTAACGAACGGGAGTTCATTGTGTTCTGGTTTTTTTTTCACTAAGCATTATACTAATTCATTAATTCATCATATCAATTCATTTATTCATGTTGCTACTGTCTTTATTTGAATAATTGTAAAATATTCCATGATTTACTTATCCATCCCTCCTTTACCTGACATTTAAGTTGTTTTCAACTTCCTCCTATTATCACCTAACAATTTGTCGGAAATGAAATTGTATGGGCACTACCCTAGACTTAAATGAATGAGAATCTTTAGGGAGAAGGACCAGGAATCTGCATTTTAACAGGCTTTTGCCTATTTTCATGCACACTGAAGTTTGAGAATCACAGCTGTGGAGAAACTCACACATATGTACACAAGGATATATGTACAAGAATGTTCGCAGCAGCATTGTCTGTAATAGCCCCAAACTAAAAACCACCCAAATGTCCAGGATCAGTAAAATGTTCCAAAGCAGTAAAATAGGTAAGTGGAATGAAAATGATTCAGGAATGAAAATGAACAAACCAGAGTCTTATGCCACATGGATTAGCTTTTAAAAAGACAATGTTGTGCGTGCACACACACACACGCACATACACACACACAACAAATCCAGACACAAAAGAATATGAACTCTATGATTCTGTAAAACAACAGAAGTTTCAAAAATAGGCAAACTGGGACTTCCCTGGTGGCGCAGTGGCTAAGAATCTGCCTGCCAATGCAGGGGACATGGGTCGAGCCCTGGTCTGGGAAGATCTCACATGCCGCGGAGCAACTAAGCCCGTGCGCCACAACTACTGAGCCTGTGCTCTAGAGCCCGCGAGCCACAACTACTGAGCCCACGTGCCACAACTACTGAAGCCTGCGCAACTAGAGCCCGTGCTCTGCAACGAGAAAAGCCATCACAATGAGAAACCTGCGCACCACAACGAAGAGTAGCCCCCGCTCGCCACAACTAGAGAAAGCCCGCGCACAGCAATGAAGACCCAATGCAGCCAAAAATAAATAAATAAAATAAATAAAGTTTTAAAAATAGGCAAACTGAATTATACCATTTTGGGGTGAATACTTAAGTGACAAAACAGTAAAGTGAGGCAAGGAAGGTATACTCATTAAAGTCAAGGTTATTATCTTTGAGGGGAAAGAGAACGCGGTGTTTAGGAAATAGCACATGGGAGTCTTGGGGGGCTGACGATGTCCTATTTCTTGACTGGGGTGATGGTTACAGATGTATTCACTTTATGATAATTTGTTAAAGTGTACATTTATGTTTTATTCACTTTTCTGTGTGTGCTATATTTCACAGTAAAAAATTTTAAAGAAAAGTAGCTGCCAGGAATGGTGACTCTCTGAGCTAGGCCTGTGTGTGCAACCTGCCAGATCCACTTCACACCTTGCCTTCCCACTTGGCCAAGTCCCCGTAGCCCACCCAACTGCAAGTTGCAAATTTATAGGCCAGCCGAGCCCAGATGGTTTCCTGTGATAGCTGCTAGGGGCATAATAATGAATACACGTCTCCCCACACGTTCCTGAATGCGTTTTGGCAGGATTTTTACTGCAGGCAGTAAAACCTTGTTACAAAGTCCCTCACCGTCTCAGGGGCTTGGCCGCATTGTGGCTGAGCCACACTGCCTCTCGTTACAGGCAGCCCGTCATCCTTGTCCCACATAGCATCCTTGAGAGCTGGCATTCTCTCTGTTGTCCTCAGAGGCCGTTTGATTGATTGTTACTAATAATCATTGCATTTCAGGACAGAACCCTATTCCTGTCCTCACAGCTGGAACTTCCTCTTTGCACTAATTGGAAAAACATCCTCTGGGAAATGGGGCATCTTTATTGAGTCAATCTTTGGCGATGGCTATGTCAACTGGCAAAGTGAAGTTTGCAGCAGGGAGCTGAAAGCTCTAAAACCCTCCTGGTGCACTGGCCCCAGGCCTGAGTCCAAGAAGCCACGGCGACCTGATCGATATCCAGATCCCCATTTGGAAACATTAAGGGTCACATTAGGGAAAGGCTAGCTTGAGAGGCTGGGGTCAATCCAGAAGTCCAAGAGCCATCCCGGTTAATGGTCCCCCAATTTCCTCCCCCTTCTTTCTGATTAACAGTAGCCCTGAATGTTAGCTGCATAATTAAGACCACATTTCCCAGACTCCTTTGTAGTTAGACATGCTCATGTGATCAAATTCTGACTAATGAGAATGCAAGCAGAAGCCGTATATGGAACTTCCAGGAAGGGTCCTTCAAGAAAGAGTACATGTCCTTCTCTTCCCTTCCTTTCCTTGCTTTTGGCTGGAATGTGGTTGGCCGTGGTTCAAGCCATCTTGCACAATGAGGTGACTTTGGAAATGGAGTCCATGCCAGTGGATAGCAAAGCTCTGGACCAGCCCTGGACTCGCTTCCTGTACTTTTGCAAACGAGAAGTAAACTTCTTTCTTGTTTAAGTCACTGCTTTGGGGGATTTTCTGTCACTTGTAGTTGAACCCAATCTTAACTGATACAATAACATTTTTATAATGGAAAAGAAGTGACATCAACCTCAGTGGCCCATAAAAAGGGACTGGTTAAATTCGTTCACCCATTTGCTGACTCATTCATCACATTTTTAATGAGTACCTACCCCATGCCTGGCTCTCATCTAGGCCTTAGGGATGTAGTGGTTAAAAAAAAAAAAAAAAAAAAAAGATATTGTCTCTGCCCCCAAGAACTTTGTTAGAAGAGGAAGCAGAGGCATAAATAAATGAACAGCTAAAATGTAGCTTAATTAGTAGAACCATAAAGGCCAAGTAGTTTAAAAAGATATTTTAACAAGATGGGGAAAATGTTCGTGACATATTGCTAAAAACAGTAGGTTATTAACAGTAGGTTATTATTGCATAGTGAGTCTAATTTGTAAAACAGCATATATATTTGCATAGAGAAAAAACAAAACTGATGTATACTTTGTCTGAACACCTTGAATAGCACTGGCATTTAGCAGGTGAACAATAAATGGTTAATGAATGAAAGAATCTATTTTAGGGTGGAGGGCCTATTTCTTTCCTCTGTACTTTTATATACTTTCCAAATGTTCCCCCCAGAATATGTATTACTTTTGGAATAAAGAAAAATATATCACCATTAGGAAACAGTGTGAATTATAAAGTTGAGGATCAAGACAAAATGTGTGGGGTAGCGATTTTAGTTAGAAGGCAAACTAAGTTGTGCTAAATAGGCTCAGAAAGAAACTCAAGTCTGAGGTCTGAGTTTGGCCTCTCCCTGGGGGAAGGACTCTCTGGCCCAGGCACTGTCTGGAAGCAGGCAGGGAATTTACCCAGGGCTTTGTTCTACATTTTTAGTGGGGCAGGGCTCCACTGCAGCCAAGTTATGAAGCACCAGCCCTATCACTTCTCTTCCCATGGCTCCTCTGCTGGGCCTCCTGCCCCACCATTAAAGCAGCTGTTGTTGTTTTGTAGGGGCTAATTAACTCCACACTGCATGAAGCCAGACGCTAATTGGCCCCTCACTTAATCAACTTTAATGTCTCTCTTCTGGTGGACCCGGCTGCTGCATTCTGTCCTCCCGGTCCCCAACAAACCCAGATCCAAGGAACTGGCAATAACAGCCTCCAGTGGGCACACGCAGCCCTTACCTGTCACCTACCACGGGGGTGAGGAGGCTCATTTTGACCCTCAGTTAGCTCAGTGGACAGACTCTTAAGTTCCTGATCGCTGGAGCATCTTGGGACCTGGGCTTATTGCTTGTCTTCCAAACATTGCACCATGATATGAGTCATCAGATGGTTGGTTTCTCAGGAGAATTGGCCTCATCTCTGCTTGTGGCTGACACGTATTTAAGGCTCTAAAACCTAACTAACTTATACAACTACCGCAACTGCATTTTACCAAGTGTTTTTTCGGTGGCAGATGCTGTGTCAAGTCCTTTCCAATGCAACGTGACCACTATGTGGCTCAGAGAAAATAAGCATTACATATTTTTTAACTGAAGGAAAAAGAAATACCACTCTTATTCCCATTTGCCAGACGAGGAAACTGAGGCGGTAATAATATTTACATCTGTGATTGAAATGACATACCCACTCATTACAATCATAGTCCTATAGAATTAGGACTAAGAAGTATATAGTCCCCATTTTTGGAGAGAACTGGAGGCTTTCAGAAAGAAAAATGCCTTCCCTAAGGTCCATAGTGAGGTAAACAGAATAATGCCCCTGCAAAGATGTTCACACCCTAATTCCTAGAACCTGTGAATATGTTACCTTACATGGCAAAAGGACTTTGTTGATATGAGTAAGTTAGGATATGAAGATGAGAAGATTATCCTGGATTATCCAGGTGGGCCTAATATAATCAAACTGTCCTTACAAGAGGGACAAAGAAGACTCAAGTCAGAGTGAGATGTAAGAATGGCAGCAGAGGTCAGATAGGAGAGAAGATGGAGGAGGGGGCCAAAATCCAAGGGATATAAGCAGCCTCCAGAAGCTGGAAAAGTAGGGAAATGGATTTGCCCCTGAAGCCTCCAGAAGGAGCACAGCCCTGCCAACACCTTGATTTTAGACTTCTGACCTCTGGAACTGTGAGAGAATAAATTTGTATTGTCTTTAAGCCACTAAATTTGTGGTAATTTGTTACAGCAGCAACATGAAACTAATACTGACTTTGTTACAGCAGCAATAGGAAACCAATACACACTATCCATGGAAGAGTTAAAGGGCTTGGATTTAGGCATCATAACACGAAGTCTCTTTTTGGGACTTCCCTGGTGGTGCAGTGGTTAAGAATCCGCCTGCCAATGCAGGGGACACGGGTTCAAGCCCTGGTCCGGGAAGATCCCACATGCCGCAGAGCAAGTAAGCCTGTGCGCCACAACTACTGAGCCTGTGTGCCATAACTACTGAAGCCCTCTCACCTAGAACCCCTGCTCTGCAACAAGAGAAACCACCACAATTAGGAGGCCACGCACTGCAACGAGGAGTAGCCCCTGCTTGCTACAACTAGAGAAAGCCCACGTGCAGCAACGAAGACCCAACACAGCCCAAAATATATTAAACAAACAAACAAACATGAAGTCTCTTTTTGACTGAATTGACAAGATTTCCCCACACTCAATCAGTATATGGTGATTTTGAATTCTAGCCTCCCATGAGATGGGCCTAACTGTGCATGTGGGACTGTTGGCTGGCTTCTCCTTGGGACCCATCATGCCCTCCGCCTCCTCCCAGTGCATTTCACACTTCTTACCCTTCTTTTACTTCCTCGAGCATCTAAAACCCAACTCTACAATATAGTTCATCTGGAGGAAACCAGGGATCTGTCTCTATCTGGAGATCAGCTTTGACCAGGGCAGAATGTGTCACAGAGCTCGTGGGAGTTTGGTGTTGGGGAGACAGTAAAGCAGGGTGGTTAGTTCTTGCATTTGAATTCTACTGACCCCACTTAATTCCAGTGTGCCTCCATTGTACCCCCTAATAAACAGGTTGTTTTGAGGATGAAAGGTAACCCGTGCCATGCTTAGCACAAAGCCTGGCAATGATAAATATTCAACAGATGTTGGCAATAAAAACACCAACACAGACTGAGCTCCTGGTTGGCAGAACCCTGAGGCCGGGTCCTCAGAGGCCTAAGGGTCTAGAGCAGTGGTCCTCAAGCCTTAGCCTGCATCACATTCACTGGAAGGGACTGGGTCCCACATCCGTAGTTTCTGATTTCAGTAGGTTTGAGGTGGGACTTGAGAATTTGCAGGCCTAACACATTCTCAGGCAATGCGGATGTTGCCCCACCAACGACCACACTTTCAGAAACACTGATTTTAAGCACAGAGGCAAGGATCATACCTTCCATACTATTTGTCCCTAGTGCCCAGCACAATGCCTGGCATATAACAGGCATGAATACCCAAATATTTGTGGAATAAATACACTTTTCCCACTGTCTCCCTGAGGCTTTAAAGGAAGCTACCCTTCTCCATAAAAGAATTCCATTCTCTATCTTTTTTATCGCCATCATATTTACTACAACTTGGTGCTGACAGTCTCCTCTTCATAGACTCCCTGTTTTCCCCTTGAATACCCTCCATTTCCCCAGCGAGTGTCTCTCCCCTGGATCTCAACGTTTTCCATTAACTCCATATACTGCACAGCCTGTTCCAGGACATCAAACTTTAATTTAAACAGAAAATAATCAATAAGCTTAGCAAATTGCCCATGGCAACCTCTGCTGAGTGAATCAAAGGGTTTTATAGGTAATTTACAGGGTGTCCTCACTCATCCCTAAGCGTAGCACATTGACAGGAGCCCTTTTTCCACCCGGGAAGCTCTGGAAGGAAATGGAAGAGAAAGGACCTAGGTTCTGGGGGTAGGGGAGGTTGAACCAAGAAGGAAGGGTCTGTCCTTCAGGATTAAAAACTTCTAAGTAAAGGGCTTCCCTGGTGGTGCAGTGGTTGAGAGTCTGCCTGCCGATGCAGTGGACACGGGTTCGTGCCCCGGTCCGGGAAGATCCCACATGCTGCAGAGCGGCTGGGCCCCTGAGCCATGGCCCCTGAGCCATGGCTGCTGAGCCTGCGCGTCCGGAGCCTGTGCTCTGCAACGGGAGAGGCCACAACAGTGAGAGGCCTGCGTACCGCAAAAAAAAAAAAAAAAAACAAAAACAACTTCTAAGTAAAAGCACTAACTTTTGTTTGAGTAAGGGGTTTGGGGTTTGGGTTTTTGGGTTACAGGCATCAGAAACAGACTCCAGATAACTTCAGAAAGTAAAACTATTGAACAAAAAGGCTAAATAGCTGGGTCTCAGAAATATTTGCAACCAGAGTGGCTCTCTTGAAGGTGCTGTTTGGGGTTCACCTGTGCTGTTTTCTGTCACTGTGTCTTGATTCAGGATTCATATTCCAAGTGAGCATCTGAGCAGCCTCACTGGGTCACGTGGTCCTCCCTTGGCCTGGGAGGATGGGGCACCCTGATGGACAGTTCCACCAAGAAAGTAAGTGGGGAGGGAGAGCTAGTTCCCCAAAGGAAAACCAAGATAGAGTAACTGAACAAGGGAATGGCAAAACTGGGTTGGCAAAAACATGTTTCTACTATAAAACACTTCTGGTGGTTTTGACTTATCACTTTCTCCAAATGAGCGACCAATCTACCAGTACTTATGAGTATTTATGAGATCCTGGAGCCTTTGCAGGACTTTGAAGGGCCATGAAGCACATTGCTTGGTTATCTACCCAAGCCAGAGAGCTGTCTATCATTTTCTGAGAATCTCTCCAGACTCCTTAGAGAAGACCATCTGACTTCTAAATACTTGCAAACAAGACATTCTTCTCTCTAATCCAGGGCGATAGTAAATAATTGGCAACTGGTATGCCCTGGGCATAGACTAATCAAAACTATCACAACTATAAAGAATCCATAAGGCCAAACTGGTCCATGCCAGCTGACCATCAGTCTGATGTCTCCTAAATGGGGCATTGAAAGCCTGTTCCTTCTGATCTTCACAATTGAGGCCTAGAACACCTCCTCATTCCTTGGGAGAAGTACTGGGGTCTTCTTTCCTGAGTTTCACAGACCCAGGGCTTTGTCAGGGACTCCAGAATTTAGTGTGTACAATGGATGCAGCCTTCTTAACAGAGCTAAATGGACATGCCATGCAATCTGCTGCTTTCTCCTTCCTATTGAACCCGGGCCAGGCTGCCTGGGTTCAAAACCCAGCTCTGCTACTTACCAGCTCTGTGACCTTGTGATTTACCCTCTTTGAACCTACTTTTTCACTTATAAAAAAGAGCTAATAATAGACCCTGTGTTGGGACTTCCCTGGTGGCGCGGTGGTTAAGAATCTGCCTGCCAATGCAGGGGACACGGGTTCAAGCCCTGGTCCGGGAAGATCCCATATGCCGCGGAGCAACTAAGCCCGTGCACCACAACTACTGAGCCTGCACTCTAGAGCCTGCGAGCCACAACTACTGAGCCTGTGTGCCACAACTACTGAAGCCTGCGCGCCTAGAGCCCGTGCTCTGCAACAAGAGAAGCCACCGCAATGAGAAGCCTGCGCACCTCAACCAAGAGTAGCCCCCACTCGCCGCAACTAGAGAAAGCCCGTGTGCAACAACGAAGACCCAATGCAGCCAAAAAAAAAAAAAAAATAGACCCTGTGTCCCTGTGTTGTAAAGATTGTTGTAAGAATTACATGAATTAAAGCTTATAAGGTGCTTAGCATTATGCCTTGTTCATACTTGGCACTCAATAAATGCTGACTGTTGTGGTTATATTATAACACTTATCTTCTGAAAACATCAAGGGCAGAGAATCCTTGGAAACAAGTGTGTTCAACTCCTTCCTTGGACTGAGGGGATTCTGAGGCCTTGGGAGGGGAGTCATTCACCCAATGCCACAAAGCCAGTTGGTGGAGCACCTTGACTGTGACCCAGCCTGTGGCAGTTAAATGGGTGATAGTGGTCGTGTTGACCCCATGTTTAGATCAAGAATGTGAGTACCTACAGGGGTAGCGTTGGGGGCCTGGGACACCTTATAATCAAACCTGCCTCACCCTTGGCTTGAACTGAGCCCATCTGTGCCAGCACCTCCTGCCATCCCCTGGGGCACTTAGGGGGAAGGCAAAGTGAGGGGTGAAAGACCCCAGAGATGAAAAGTTTGAGAACCTGGCTTTTGTCTCTAACTTGGTTTTATGCCAGCCCCATCCTGATGGGAGTAACTTGCATTTCTGACCCCTTTTATTCATCTTCAAGTATTTTTATATACCTTTCGTTTCATTTAACCTCTACTCCACCCTGTGAGCTAATTATTATTATCATTAGTCCAACCGAGAAATGAGACAAAGGTTAAATGATTTATACTTTATGCTTAAAACTTTATTATGGAAAATTTCAAACATGCATAAAAGAAAAAAAATAGGGTCACAAACCTCCATTTATCTATTCACAGCTTCAACAGTTATCAACATATGGCCATTCTTGTTTTATCTATATTCCCCCACCAACCTTTCAATCTCCTCCACTATAAAGCAAATTCCAGACATCATATCATTTCATCCATAAATATATCACTAAATGATAGGGACTCTTTTAAAAGACAAACACAGTACCAGAATTCTTTTATATCATCAAGTAGCTTTTCCTCTTTTATGGTTCTTACATACTATCTTAATTGTTTTCTTAGAACAACAGTAATTTTTTTTCACTCAGTGTAGTATCATTCTTCAAGAATGTAACATGTAAGCACAAATGGTATTAATGAATTAGTTAATTTATTGAGCCCATCATGTTTTTAGATATTTACATTATTCCCAAATTTTTACTATTAAAAAGTGCTTCCAATAAACAACTGTGGTAGACTCCATTCTCCCCTTATTCTTTAGAATAGAATGTGGAAATGTGTGTGACCTTGAACAACTGATTTTAGTTAATCCAGACTTAGTTTCCTTAATTTTAAAGGAGGTATCAGTGCCTACTACAAGAGTTTTTGAGAAAACCCAATGATCTGTTATTGAAAGGTCTACAAAACTATATATAATGTAAGAGTTTATCATTAAGGAGGACGAGAGAGGAGGGTGGAGGAAGCCTTGAGGTCAGAACATACTGGCCTTCACACGGAACAGCAGGAACGTGGCTGGAGCAGAGCTATGGAGGGGAAGAGGTGCAGGTATGAGGTTGGAGAGGGGTCTCACAGGCCATGGTGAAGACTTCTACTCTAAGTGTGACACATGCCTCATGCTGGTGTGACCCTCATAGAGTTATGAAGAGAGGGTCACATGACAGTGCTTACCACAATGCCTGCCAGTGGTAAGCATTTAATATGTGGTGATTATCATTATTATTTTTATTAGTGACAGGTGGTATAGGTGAAAGAGAATGGGCCCAGGAGTCAGAAAAATAGGGCTCCACTATTGGTTTTGGAAGTTACCAGTCTCAAGACACTAGCCAAGTATCTTTTGCTTCTTGTGATCTCAATTTCACCACATGTAAAATGGAATTGTGGAAAATGTAGGACCGGGTAAGTGACTGCTAAACTTACCTAAGCATCAGAACCCTTTGCTCAGATGAAACATTCAACGCGAAGTCAAGCGTGTCAAATAGACACACGTGAGGGCTTCCCTGGTGGCGCAGTGGTTGGGAGTCCGCCTGCTGATGCAGGGGACGCGGGTTCGTGCCCCGGTCTGGGAAGATCCCACATGCCGCGGAGCGGCTGGGCCCGTGGGCCATGGCCGCTGAGCCTGCGCGTCCGGAGCCTGTGCTCCGCAAGGGAGAGGCCACAGCAGTGAGAGCCCTGCGTACCGCCAAAAAAAAAGACACACGGGTGATTGTGGTAGAAGAAGGCATGAGGGGTCTTGAATACTGTTGCTACCTGCCTTGCCTTCTCTTCCTCAACATGGTGGCCCTTCAGGGCACTGCTTAAAACCCACTAGACTAGGGCTGAACGTCATTAGTCGTCATTAGGGAAATGCAAATTGAAACCACAATGAGGTGGAACACAGAGGAGTTTTAGGGCAGTAGAACTATTTTGTATGATACTATAGTGGTAGATACACCTCACTGTACATTTGTGAAATTCCATAGAATGTACAACATGAAGAGTGAACCCTAATGCAAACTCTGGACTTTGGTGATAATGATGTGTCAATGCAGGTTCTCTAATTGTCACAAATGTGCCCCTGTGGTGTGGGCTGTCCAAAGTGGGGAAGGTTGTATATGTGTGGGGACAGGGGGTAAATGGGAACTCTGGATTTTCTGCTCAGTTTTGCTGTTTCCTTTGAAGTGATGGAAATGTTTTATAACTAGATAGAAGTGATGGTTATACTACATAGTGAAAGTACTAAATACACTGAATCATACACTTTGTTTTCTTTTTTAAAATTTTATTGAAGTATAGTTGATTATCAGTGTTGTGTTAATTTATTCTGTACAGTAAAGTGACTCAGTTATACATATAAATATTCTTTTTCATATTCTTTTCCATTACGGTTTGTCATAGGATATTGAATACGGTTCTCTGTGTTATACTATAGGACCTGTTGTTTATCTGAATCATATGCTTTCAATGATTAGTTTTATATTATACAAATTTTGTCTCAATTTAAAAATAAAATACCGGACTAGAAGCTCTCTAAATTCTTTCCACTTCCAATGCTCTGCCATCCTGTCCCATTGCCACTCGCCATCTGCAGGAGGATTGTAATTTTGAAGTGTGTTGGTGCATGCTGATACCCAGGAAGAATACCACAGTCTATTTTGACCATTAGCCCTTATTATCATTATCCTTCAAACCCTGAGTAGGACCCTGAAGGAAAAGGGACCCAGGAAAGGTAAGTTTTGAAAGGATAAAGGAAGTTTGAAAAGTGCCAGAGCATGGAACAAAGACAAGGTATGAACGTAGCACAAATAGGGGTGGCAGTGATGGGTACCATAATGGAAGGCCCCTGAAATTTACCAGACTCCATCTCTGGGAGCAACGGAGACAATTATACAGTTGGAGGGCCAAGTAGTGAGCTATTCCTAGTCAAGGCAAAAAAAGGTTGGGCTCTTTATTGCCTACAAAGTTTAAAATAAAAGACCCTCCAGGGCTTCAAGGAGTCTGTGGAAGAACTCTGGACCAGTGCTGTCCAATATAGTAGTCACTAGCCACATGCAGCTATTGAGCCCTTGAAATGTGGCTGGTCTGGATTGAGATGTGCTAAAGTATAAAACACACACCAAGCTTTGAAGCCTTAGTATGAAAAAAAAGAATGTAAGATATCTCATTAATCATTTTCATATTGATTATTGTGTTGAAATCGTAATATTTTAGATATACTGGATTAAATAAATATATTTCTAAAATTAAACTCACCTATTTCTTTTTTTAGGTTTTTGTTTTTGCGGCTACTAGAAAATTTTAAACTACATACATGGCTCGCGTTGTATTTCCCTTGGACAGCACTGCTCTGTGGTCCACTGTGTTACTCCCCCAGTGCAGAAGTGGCGCTGTCCAGGGTCTCTGTCCAGGGCAAACACAACCCAGGCTAAGGCACCTTCTGGAAATACAAGCTTCCTAAATAGTTGCCTGGAAATGTGGGTGTGTCTTATTCCAAGACAGTATGACAAACAGAATCCATTAAGCAAAGCAAATTTTGCTTGCAGCCTGGATACAAACGCAGGTGCATCCAAAGCTTAAAGTCTTTTTTTTTTTTTTTTCCAGTACGTGGGCCTCTCACTGTTATGGCCTCTCCCGTTGCGGAGCACAGGCTCCGGACACGCAGGCTCAGCGGCCATGGCTCACAGGCCCAGCCGCTCCGTGGCATATGGGATCCTCCCAGACCGGGGCACGAACCCGTGTCCCCTGCATCGGCAGGCGTACCCTCAACCACTGTGCCACCAGGGAAGCCCTAAAGTCTTTTTAAGTGAACCCATTTTCTCAAAAATACTGGATGGCCATAAGCATAGTGTCAGTGGAGGTGGGAGGCCACACCCTGCTCTTCCCCAGCATCCCAGTATGTCTCCCAGAGTCCCAGGGGTCAATGGAATAGAATTTCCAACATCACTTGAAATCGGCCAAGAAAATTGTGAAATGTTTCTTCTGTGGCAGAGTAAAAATGACATATTTTCTATCAAGGTAGAAAATAAGAACAAAGATCCAAATAGCCAGTCCCACGCACCACCATTTTAGTCAGGGTCTGCCTGTGCTTTTGGCTGTGTTACAAAATGAAATAAATCCCTTTATAATCCTTCACACTGGCTCCAAAAAAGTATTTCCACAAGCACCAGAGCAGACACTCTGGACATAATTTCTTCCTATAAAAATGCTCATCTCCACTCAAACCGTTTTTCTTTTCTAATCACATCCTTTTACAAAATGGTGAACTGAAATGATTTTGGTGCAGGTTTTTTCAGATGGGGCTGAGGAGGAGGGAAATGTGGACAGTGGTCCAAACAGAAATCTCCCTCACAAGCTCAGTATCCTCCCCCACACTCTCCATAATCCTCCCCAGATCACTCACCTTTGCTAGTTTCCTCTTCCACCCAACACAGCAAATTTCCCATTTTCTGCCTGGAAACATTCTCTTGCATTGTTGTTACTTAACACTTCATAGCTTGTAGAGTCTTTGAGCAGCATGACACACTCCTTGACACCCACCCCTATACCTTGCTCAGTAGGACTTCACAAAGCACTCAATAAATAGTGGTTGAATGAGTGAATGAAGTTGAATCTGATATTTGCCAGCTCTGATAAAATAGAAGGAATCAATGTCAGCTTTTCCAGCTAGAGAGAGAAACAGGACAGCTATATAAAATGATCTGTAGGAAAAATTGCATCCAACATTTTACTTTCAGGTCTCTGAAGGAGGCTGTTATAACAACGGACTATAAATACAGGATGAATGCTATACCTGTAAAGAAGCAATTCCAACAGTGGTCTGGAAGAGCCAAGAAAATCCAGCTTCTTCTCTCCGAGTATATACACAGGTGCGCTCTGTGGAATGAAATCCACTTAACTTGATTTTATGGACAGTGATTCATGCAAACTCAGTTCCAAACTGCTCGGCACATCTCAGTTAAATAAATTACAGCAAGAGTAAGCCAGCCAGCAGTAAAGGCAAAAGACAGAAAATAAACTTGAGGTTGAGGATTGAAACTTTAGGAGTCCCTGGTGTGCCAGAATCATCTTTGTTCTTGGGAGTTCTGAAGGGGTCTTAGCAATCTTCAAGGTCAAGGCCTTGATTTGACTGATGGGGAAACTGAGGCCCAGGGAGGACTGAGTACCTGTCCAAAGTCACTTAGAGAGTAACTGGCAGAATCCGGGCTCCTGGGTCCCAGGTCAGAGCGTTTTCCATCTTATCAGGCTTCTGAATGTCATGTTCACTGCCACAAGGCCAGGCCTATCCAAGAGAATCAGTAAATATTTGTGGAATTAATGATTGACTGAATCTGCTGGGCCAGTGATAGCCTGAGTTAGCCTGAGGGATCGAGAGGGGGAGAAAGATCTACGAAGCTGACCCTCAAGAATATATACCTGTGTGTTTAGGGATAGAAGAGACTGCTCCAAGCATCTCCTCCACCCAGATCCTCAGTGTTCCAGCTCCCACCTTGGGAGACACAACCATCTCCATATTTTGGCTTCCTCTTTGTTGAGTGTGATAAATCTGCCACAGCGCTCCACTCTCCTTCCACTGGCACTCCCTGAGGGCCTTCAGGGATAAGGCATCAATGCCCAGGTATGGAGACACATCAGTGGGGATGTTTGCCTCATTAACCCCTTAGCACCTACAGGCACTGAGCATACAATGGGACAATAGTGACATCCTTGGGGGTGTTCTGTGAGATAACATTGCCTCCTTATAATAAATTAACTATGTCTTTTGCCAGCTTGGATAATTTTTGCTCCTTGCAACCAAAAGTTTCTTACATTAAATAAAGGATCTTCGCAATTGGCACAATGGATAAATAAATTTAAGGTATGATAGTTTTAAAACATGGTTGTAAATTCTTTGTACAGGATGATTGTCTCATCAAAAAATGAGGTTTATGTCCCCTCTCCTTGAATCTGGGCAGGCTTGTGACTGTCTTAACCAATAGAGTATGAGAGATGTGAAGGGATGTACAAGTTTCAAGAATAAGTCCTAAAGGCCATGGAGATTTCACTTCTTTCTTGGAGCACTGAGCCACCCTATTAAAAGTCTGACTACCATGAAGCCATCATACTGTGGACAGGTTACATGTTGGTGTCAACAGTTCCAGCTGAACCAAAGCCAGCCCAGGCAACAGGCATATGTGAACCAAGAAGCTTCCAGATGACTCCAGCCCCAGCAATTCAAGTCTTCCTAGTTGAAGCCCAGACATCCAGGAGCAATGACAAGCCATCCTACCACACCTTCTGTAAATTCATGATCTGCAGAACACATGAAAAGGAAAAAAAAAATCGTAGCTATTTTATGTCATTAAGTTTGGGATAGTTTGTTACATGACAATATGTAACTGAAAGAGAAGTTATATAAGAAAAAGGCCAAGAGTATGGAGCGTTGTTTAGCTGGTGTATACAGAGCGGGGACCATGGAATGCCAGTATCAGTTTGAAGATACCAGAGGCTGGGAGCCTTAGGGCAGGGACAGGTGTTGGCAAAGGAAGTTTGTTGCAGGCAAGCATTGCCTACTTTGGTCTATACCTGCTTAGCCCTGGAAGGAGGCCCTCTCTGCAAGACAAAGAGGCTGACAGAGGGAACAACCTTTGAATGTGCTTTGGAGGTTACAGCTTGCTTTCTCAGCCACATGTCAATTGCAGAAGGACCATGAGCATCAGACGGGAGGGGAGGAACTGCAGTCTTTCAAATGTTCCCATTGCCGGAACCTGGACTTTTTGGGTTGCCAGGGACAGAAATTCAACTCAACTAATGTAACCAGCACATGAAGAATATGACATGTATCTTGTGATCAAAATGCAACTTGACTTCTCTCAGTCCCTTTAAACTTTATTCAGTAGAGGTATCACACTCTCCCTGAGTGGTCCAGTGGTGCAAGGCTGCTGTTGGAATGAAATTGTGAGCTGTCCCGACCATCTTCTCATGTGCTCCTGGAACATGGTTCTCACATGCTTCAGTAAATATACACCTTTCTCAGGTGGCAGCTTGACATTTGGCTATGCTGAGGCCAAGTTGTACCTGAGTCTATCCAGCATTTCATGACCCACTAGCTAGTATTCCATCTGTTAGACAGCCATCATAGTATGTATTATCTATCACCACAATCATGCTACAAAACAAATCACATACAACTTCAGTGACATACAGCAATTAATACTCTGCTTTTGAGTCTGTTGGTCAATTAGTTGGTCTCACTGGGCTTAGTAGGAATCATTCATGCCTCTACACTCAACTGTAGGTTGGCTTAGGAGGCTTGGCTGATCTTGGCTGGGCTGGGCTTTCCCATATATCTAGAGCCTTGATCTGGCTCACCCCCCATCAAGCAGGACTAGGCTTTTTTCCTGTGAAGAAGGGCAGAGGAGCAGGAGGTAGAGCAAAGCAAGCAAGGTCTCTTGAGGCCTAGGCTTGCAACTAGCCCATCATCACTTCCAACACATTCTATTGGCCAAGGCGGGTCACAAGATCAGCTCATGTCCAAGGGGTGGGGAAATAGTCTTCACTTTTCAATGGGAGGGGCTGCAAAGGTAAATTACAAAAGAGATGGATACAGGGAAAGGTGAAGAATTAGAGCCATTTCTGAAATCAATTTACCACATAGCATTTGCCACTCGGCAGCAAATACATTTTATACATAAAATTTAGCAACATGTCTAGGAAAGGATTGCAGTAGACTAGAACATCAAAGTATACAGGTTGAGAATTACTGGCACAACGGTTAAGAATTGGGACTATGGGTCAGACAGCTGAATTCTAAGTCCTACTCTACCACTTACTACATGACCTTTGACAAGGTTCTTAACCTTTCTGAGCCTCAATTTCCTCACCTCAAAAATGGGCACAATAATAGCATCCATATCATAAAGTTTTAAATACTAACTTCTATTATAAAGTACCTAACACAGTGCTTGCCATATAATAAGTGCTCAGTTAATAATAATAATAATAATAATAATAATAAGGAGCCAACGCAGGAGATGGAGTGCCTGGATCCATTTGACACCATTGTCCCTTTCACTCCATTTAGCTCACCCTCAGGGAGACCCTGAGTTTTGGTAAAGGCAGAGGGCAGACACATAAAATGAAAAAAGAAATATGAAGAATCAGTGCTCATATTAATTCATTCATTACACATCCCTACGTGCTATCTAATTTGCCTCCAAAATACTGAAGCTTTTTTTTTGTTTCTTTTTTTTGTTTTTTTTTTTGCGGTATGCGGGGCCTCTCACCGCCGCGGCCCCTCCTGCTGCGGAGCTCAGGTCCCAGACGCGCAGGCTCAGCGGCCATGGCTCACGGGCCCAGCTGCTCCGCAGCACGTGGGATCCTCCCAGACCGGGGCACGAACCCGCGTCCCCTGCATCGGCAGGCAGACTCCCAACCAGTGCGCCACCAGGGAAGCCCCCAAATACTGAAGTTTTGAAGTATGCTGGCATTAGTAAATAATCTCAGACATGCCCAAAAATTTAGTCACAAGGATTTTCAGTGCATTATTGCCAATGATAGTAAAAATCAAAAGCCACAGAAATTGACTAAATAAATTGATACCTTTAAATAAGGAAATACAACGTAGCCATTTAAAATGATCTTGTAGGATATTTAGTGACACAGAAAGATGCTGATTATATATTGCTTACAGAGAAAAGCAAGACACTAATGGTGGGGATAGGGTGATGAGCTTTCTTTGATTCTTCCACATTACCTAGTACAACTGTAGGTCCACCATGGGTGCTCAATAATTCCTTGTTGATCAATATCAGAACTTCAAGAGGTAGAGGTTTTATCAGCCTCCTCTCCCATTAAAGTATCATTTTCCAGGGGCTTCCCTGGTGGTGCAGTGGTTGAGAGTCCACCTGCCGATGCAGAGGATGGGGGTTCGTGCCCCAGTCCGGGAGGATCCCACATGCCGCAGAGCGGCTGGGCCCGTGGGCCATGGCTGCTGAGCCTGCACATCCAGAGCCTGTGCTCCACAACGGGAGAGACCACAGCAGTGAGAGGCCCACGTACCGCAAAAAAAAAAAAAAAAAAAGGTATCATTTTCCAGATTTTGGCCATCTGGTTCTTCAACCTCTAGCTTATTCTAAATCCAATCATGAATAAACATATGAAAAAGTGCTCAAACTCATTAATAGTGAAGGACTAGCAAATAAAAACTACACTGAGATACCGCTACACATCTGCCTAAGTGGCTAAAATAAAAAGACTGACAATTCCAAGTGTCGATGAGGAAGTGGTGCAGTGGCAACTTACGTACACTATTTTGAAAACAGTTTGCAGAAGCCAAAAAAACATGCACACCGACTATATGTATGACCCAGCAGCGCACTCCTAGTTGATGCTCAACAGAAATATTGTGCATATGCACTAAAAGACACACATAGGAGGGTTCACAGTGGCACTTTTCACAGCAGCCACAGATCAGAAACAACCTAAATGTCCACTTATAGTAAAATGACAACTTGTGATATATTCATACAGTGGAATACTCTATAGTAATGAAAACAAATGAGGCACAGCTACAAGGAATAAAACCAAGTAGAACAAAAGAAGCCAGAAATAAAAACATATACACATGGCCCCACTCATATACACAAACACACATAGTTCCATTTATATAAAGTTTAAATACCTAAAACTAAACTGTTACTAAAACTAAACTGTTATCTTAGAAGTCAGGATAGTGGTTACCCTTGAGGAGGACGCAGGGAGCAGTGGTTGGGAGAGAGCATGAGGGGGGCTTCTGGGGTGCTGGTAATAATCTATTCACATGGTATTTGCTTTATGATAACTCACCGACCTACATATTTAACAATTTTTGTACTTTTTATGCATGCGTGCCATACTTTGCAATAATTATTTAAAATAAAATACATTTAAAATGGCCCATACGGGCTTCCCTGGTGGCGCAGTGGTTGAGAGTCCGCCTGCCGATGCAGGGGACACGGGTTCGTGCCCCGGTCCGGGAAGATCCCACATGCCGCGGAGCGGCTGGACCCGTGAG
Organism: Mesoplodon mirus; assembly: GCF_964341445.2. Taxonomy (NCBI): domain Eukaryota; kingdom Metazoa; phylum Chordata; class Mammalia; order Artiodactyla; family Ziphiidae; genus Mesoplodon; species Mesoplodon mirus. The sequence continues at coordinate 25,528,263 of NC_138983.1, read as the reverse complement.
CCATGGCCGCTGAGCCTGCGCGTCCGGAGCCTGTGCTCCGCAACAGGAGAGGCCACAGCAGTGAGAGGCCCGTGTACCGCAAAAAAAAAAAAAAAAAAAAAAAAGGCCCATACAACAAAACATGGCTTTATAGCACTTTCTAGGAGTTACTGCCTAGCAAACTGAGGTTGCCTATCTTTTGTGATTCCTCAGGGGATAAGAGGGCATCCCTCTGAGAGTGGCCCTCTCACAGGTACCTTGGGGTGATGCATAAAGAGGCACTGCCCAGCCCCTGATAGGAGAGCACAATCTAGCAGCAAACTTAAGCTAGCAGAAACCACAGTGAGGAAAGTCTGCAAGGAGCCAAAACGAGCTGGAAGACCCACCCCCTGGGCAGGGGTAGGCAGGCATTGCCAGCTTTGGAGATAGGCAAGCATTTAAACAGAACAAAGCCCCTCCTGGGCCCTGCTGAAGGAGCTGCTTGTTTCCAAAGGCCCGATGGAACAACTTACTGTAAGCTAGGGAGAGGAAATTACACAATGGATGTTGAAATGTGGGCTTGTTGAAAAGTTGTCACTCGAGTAATGAATGTCCTATTTCCTGTTTTTTTGCCGAAAGTTAAATGCTGGGCATAATTAGCTAGTAAAAAAGCAAGCCTGGCAGCAGAACAAAAATAGCACATTTTGGGAGCCCAGGCCAATTAAAATTGTTTATGCAGCCTTTTAGCAATATTTTTCTCCAAATTATTATGACCAGGAAATATGCAGCGTGAGACTATAAGGCAAAGTTCCTCAGAAGAAAAATGCCCCCCACACTGATCCTTTAAAGAGCCTGCCGTTCTCAGGGGATTTTATAATAAGAATGAGCACTTCCATCTTCCTGAACTCCCTGGGCCTCCTTGGGATCTTGAGAACAGCATCACTCACCCTGTGTAGCAAGCAGCTGTGGATGAGGAGCTGCAACCTGCTAATGTTAAGATTAGCCAAGCTCCCCTGTGTGTCAGAGCAGCCAGCGACTACGGATTTAGCTGCCTAATACAGCCATTTAAATGATCTGGCTGATGCTGTAATCAGACAGAGTGTATGAAACATTTTTGTTAATAACTGGACAGTCTGGCTGCTGTTAGGATTAGCTGCTAGAACTCAGCAAAATTGTGCTGGGCAAAGTCAGTCACAACGCCAGCTCCTCCCTGCACTCTCTCTAGCACTATGTCTCTGATCTTCCACCTCAAGTACTCAGGTTATGTCTTCCTTTTCCTCTCCAGCCTCCCTGTCAAAATGTGCTTTCAGATCCTACCTTCACAGTAAGGTATAATGGACTGATAACAGCTTTAGAAGTTAGCGATCACAGCTTCTAGCTAAGAGGTCAAGCTTTGATTATGGAATTTTAGGCAGCATCCCGCTGAATTAAGGGATCGGATGGGCAGTTTGGAGGCAGGGAGACTTCTCAGCATCCCTTAAACTTCATCCAAGGGAAATATCCTAGTTTACTTACCAGGTTAACCCGCTTGGCTGAACCCCTCTATTGCCTGGCAGGAGAGAGAAGATATTTGGGGACGCTCACTCCGCTGTAGGCATTGCCCCAGAACTCCAGCATAGTTTATCTTAGCCTGCCCATCTCTTCTGCCAGCCCACACCAAGGCCCTGTCGTATAGTAATTAAGTCCTGGACGTGAGTCTGAGCTCTTGCTGTGAAATGGGTGGTGGAGCGGGTGAGGGCTGCAGAAGAAAAGGAGACCCAGAGTCGCCTCTTTACGAGCTCAAAAGTAGCTGGGGACACAGAAACATCTGGGGAAATGAAAACTACATAGAATCCAGGCTGTTTCACTTATTAAATATTCCTTATTATGAACTGAAACACTTTAGTTGCCAATACTGTGTGAAGCCGTAACCGTTAGGTGAAGGAGGGGGATGGCAGCTTCCCGGCCCTGAGGTGTGGAGGTGAGCACCTCACCTGAAAGGCTGACTGTTCAAAGCCTTTTGTCATCACTGGATTGGGCAGAGGTGTTTCAACAGCAGAAGAGCCGGCTCCTTCCCTCCTGTATATGTCCTGTGCATTTTCACATTCATTCATTCACATGTGGATAGTACTTATAAAATATATATATATATGAATCAAAAATAATTTAGCTTGATTTAAAAAAAATTTTTTTATAGCTTGATATGAAGAGCTCTCCTTGTCTCGACCCCAGCCTCCTTGTCTCTCCTTTTCTCTGACTTGTCATTGTCCTGAGTTTGCCAGGACCTTCTTGCCTCAGAAAGACACTCTGCTATTCTACTTTTGTGCTTTGTTCACACTCTGTCCCCTGCCTGTGCTCCTTTTTCTCCATGTATCCAAATCTCTCCCATTGTATGAGGCCAACCCGAACCCCTTTTCTTACCCACGAAGGCACCTTTGACCACCTCTGGCCATGATGGTCTCCTACACATCTGCACTCCTATGGCATTTATTCTCTCAACCCATATGTGGCCTTCAGTCAAGAACTGCCTTTGACATGTCCCGTGTCGCTACTGAACAATTCTCTTTTGGGCGAGCACGTACGGTATAGTCTTGGCCTCCCGCCCTCCAGCCCATGGGCATCTGGGTCAGGAGGGGACCTCTGGTCAGCAGTGTCCAGGTCAGAACTAAATGAAGTTCCTGACAATGGAGCCACCCCTGGGTCCCCACAGGAATTTCCTGTCAATCCCCTCCCCCCGCCCCTCTGGGTTCCATTTCCTCTCCTCCCAGCCTCACCTCTGAATCATGATTTCCCTGCTGGTCCTCCCACCCTCTCTCTCCCCTTCATTCAATAAGCATTACAAGGTTTCAGATAAGAACACTTCATGAGATCAGCTCTGCAGCCACCAAAATGGCTCCAGGAGACTTTATTCTGATTCTACAAGCAGATGTGGTACAGCGGCTGTAACATCTTGCAGTTAGCCAACCAGTGACCTTGAAAGATCATCAACACCCTGTCATTCACTCATTCATTCAGTCGGCAAATATTTTCTGAGTATATACTGTGTGCCATGTCCTGTGTTGGACCCCAGGGATACAGCAGTGAACTGATCCCAGCCCCTGCCCTCCTTCTTCAAGGAGCTGGCAATCCAGAAAGGGATCCAGGCAAGCAAATAAGCAGTTACAGTGCAAATTCTGTCTGAAGGTGCTGGTAAGGTATCCCATATGGATGAAATTCTGCTCTGTTTAACAATATGTGTTATGAAGCAGGGTCCGCAATGCTCTTCTACAGCCCTTCCCAGAGACTGCAAGTTTCTTTTTTTACAGTTCACCCGAGCCTTCAGATATCTCAGATTGTTTCCATTACCTGTTAAACTTAGCAACAATCCTTTTTCTTCGATTTTTTTTTATTGGAGTATAGTTGTTTTACAATGTTGTGTTAGTTTCTGCTGTACAACGAAGTGAATCAGCTATATGTATACATGTATCCCCTCCCTCTTGGACCTCCCTCGCAAAAAGAGCTGGTCACAGCACTTGGCAGGATTCTTCATGTAATTCAAGATGATAGGGCTTCCCTGTGGCGCTGTGGTTGAGAGTCCGCCTGCAGATGCAGGGGACACGGGTTCGTGCCCCGGTCCGGGAAGATCCCACATGCCGCGGAGTGGCTGGGCCCGTGAGCCATGGCCGCTGAGCCTGCACGTCCGGAGCCTGTGCTCCACAACGGGAGAGGCCACAACAGTGAGAGGCACGCGTACAGCAAAAAAAAAAAAAAAAGATGATAATTAGGGACTTTCCTGGCGGTCCAATGGTTAGGACTCCATGCTTCCACTGCAGGGGGCACGGGTTCAATCCCTGGTCAGAGAACTAAGATCCCCCAAGCCGTGCAGCTGGGCCAAATAAATAAATACACAGCATGATAATTAGGCCATGCCTTCAGCATTCCACCAGGTGCTTTCACTTTGCCTAATGTTTAAAATTATGCTACAAAGTCAAGAATTCAAGCACTAGCGGTCTCAGCTGTCACTTATTGAACACATGTCCAGTGCCAGGCACTTTTCACAGGCCTAGTAGAGATATCTAGGCTGGGGCGGGGGAGGGGTCTGAATTACCATACACTGGGTCATTAGAACCTCCTTTGGTCCTACATCCCCAGATGTCTGTCCACCTAGTGGAGTTCCATGATTTGCCTGACCCACATCCATTCTCTCCTCTTCTGGTATCATCACTCACCTTTGTTAGATTCAGACCATCTAGTTGACCCACCCTCCTTTGACCAAAGGGTATGCAAGTGGCCCAGACTACACCAAAATGACACTCTCTCCCGTGAACTTGGATTTTAAGAAGCTTGACTGATGCTGATCTAGCCTCACTGCTGACTTCTGAAGTAACTTCCCATCAGACTCTACTCTGCTTACAGTCACCACAGTAGATTTCTGTTGCTTGCAGCCAAAGAACTGTAACCAAGACAGTCGTTCGCCATTTACAATGAAAGTTGTAATCTTTTGTTCCGAAGAGAGCAAGCTGATAATGCCTGGAACTTGCAAACTCTGCTCAGCACTCTGTAGAAGGAGGAGAGACTCAGGCACCAGGACCATGGACCGTGGGACGTTAGAGAAAAGGACTGCCTGACAAACAGCAAACGTGCCAAATGAACGCTTTCAGGGAAACAAGGGTTGCCTGAATGATATTGATTCTAGGTCCACTAATGGTTCAGGCTGTGAGGCTGGGGGTGACAGCTCCGCCTCACTCAGTGCAGTAAGACCTCGCCAAGTCAGGCCTATTTTCTAGTGTCAGCAGGGAAATGGGAGACTATTAAGGAAGCACCTTATCAGGAACTGAGCTCAGTGTCACTGGGGAGACAGTGGCAATCAGCATGATGGAAGCCATGAAGCAGCCCCAGCTCCTGGGCAGGTGCAGAAGAAATTAGCAGGAAGCCTCTTAACTGACAGGTCGGCTTAGGCCCCAACAGAGAGAGGCCCCTGAGCAAATGCTGATGCCCTCTTTTCTCTGGTTGGGAAGGTCCTCAGATCTTCCAGTTCTCTTCCCATCTGTTCTCTACACACACATTTGCTGGTGGACGTCTATGCACTTTTCTGGCTCCATTTGCAAAAGCAATAATGACCTCTCTTATTTGAATGGTACACTCACATTTATTACATCAGGCAGGCAGTGTAATTAAGGGCTCCAAGCTTTGGAGACTGGAGTATTTGGGACAAATGGGTGAATAAGACAGACACTGTTTTTCCCTCTGGGTCTCAAGCTCGAGAGAGATACTAATGAGTGTGTGAGGGGCCTTATTTTGAAGAAACTCTCACACAAGTCTCATCACTTCCCTCCCACTCCAAACACACATGAGGCAAAGTAAACAGATATGACCTGTAAGCTGGGAGAACCATTTCCTGCTCTGCAAGAGTTTACTGTGTGACCTCAGAAAAATCCCTTTTCCTCTCTGAGCTTCGAATTTCTCAACTATAAAATTAGGCGATTACTAGATGATCTCTGAGTTAGTTCAGGTCCTCTGAGAAGCAGATGCCAAGAGGAGGGTGAACACGCAAGGACATTAGGAAAGAAATTCCCATGAGCGAAAAATGAGGAGGAAGCTGAGAAAGACTGGGAGAGCCCTCAGACCACGATGCAAGTCTGACGCTGCGTCAAGGAGAGAGGAGGAAGGATAAGTGGAAGCATCTTAGATGGTTCTAAATCTGAGGAAAGTTTAACAAGACCATCAAGGAGTCCTCAAACCAAAGACAGCTGTCAGAGGAGTCTGGTGTCTCCCAGGAATGGGTCTGCCTCAGCATCTGTGCTGTTCTCTGTCATCTGGGAAGTGTGGCCTCGGAGCAAACACTCCAGGGGGCTCATTCAGAGCAAGCAGCTAGGGCCTCCTGAGCTTGGAGGTCTGTGAGGTGCATTCTTTGGGCCATAATAATCTCTAAGCACCCTGGGTGCTCTTATGTCCAATGTTCTAAGAACCCTGGAGAAATGCCAGCAGACCCATGTCAATCTGAGGGGGTCTGGTTGGGCACTGCCCCACAGGCTGGCCTCCTGACTGGCCTGCATGTAGCAGCTGCTCTTGGGCACTCCCTGATGGCAAAGCTGGCAGGATGTCTGTGCTCATTTAACACGTTGGGATCAAATGTTTCCTGTCGCTCCTATTTTTGGCCATGCTTTGGTCTTCAGGGAAGGGAAGTAGGGGCTTCAGTTTCCCTGCTGTCGTCTTTGTTTGAAGTGAAGCCAAACAAAAGAGGCCCTACCCTGATTACGTCTGTCCTGCCTTTCCTGGGCCCCCCTCCCCAAGCCCTGGACGCTCCATGCACATGTCCACGTGTCCACACATTAGGAAGCTGTATGCCTTTGAATTCTGGATGGTTGGCTCAGTAAAACCTAGGTCTGCGTTTCTGTTCTACTACTTCCTGGATGTATAACCCTGGGTAAATGACTGTCTTGGTGAACCTTGACATTCTCATCTATAAAAGTGGGCTAATAATACTTACCTCTTACAGTCATTGTGAGAATTTAATAAGACAAGGCACACAAAGTCTTTAGCACAGCTTGGAGCATAGTATGTGCTCAGTAAATGATACTTAGTGATAGTAGGTTACTAAACACCTACTATAAGTAACATCATTCTTGCCTTCCATAGTGTCTTCTGGTTAGAAGAACTAAGGTCTCGGAAATTTCTTCTGTTCTCAAGAAGCATACAGACTAGTACAAAAACACACAGAAAACTGCTAGGCCGTGGGGCTTGCTTGGGAAATTTTGTCACAGTCAGGGCTGTCTCATTCATTTCGTGACTTTTACTGGACTTCCCTCTTATGTCGGTATATTCAGTCTCCTGAGCTCACAGGCAATATCTTAGACCCAACACACCATAATGGGTCGAGATGGTGCTCCTGGCATGATGAGTGTACATTCCATGTACTAAGAAAACTAGAAAAAAAGAGTACTGATTGGGAGTGATGATAGATAAAGCAGGCGGAAGAGATGGGCTGCGAAGGCCAGGTGATGAAGGGCCTTGTAAACCATATCAAGGAATTGGACTTGATCTTGAGGGTAACAGGGGTGCCCTTGATGGGTTTCAAGTAGGAGAGTGATGTAATCAGATTTGTCTGATGGCTTCAGAACAATTTGCCCAGATTAGCTCCGTTCCCTGGGGAAAGCCTGTCCCCTGGAGAGGAACGTATGAAGAGAAAGGGTTGGAATTGCACCCGCCCCTTCAAAGCACTGTCTGCTCAAACTTTCCCTGACCTGTCCGCCATCTGAACAAAAGCCCCATGGCCAGCTGGAGAGGAGCCTTGTTGATTACTCACAATTCCCTTCCCAAGAGGACAGGCGCTGATGTGTTTTCTCTTGATAACACTGGCTCCTTTCAAGCAATAGGACTTCCTGCCTGATCAGAGAGCAATTACTGCACCTCCAAAGAGAAAACGCTTTAAATAAATCCAGTTTTAGCCCTCCCTGATAACGGAGACGTTTGCTCACTAATCAAACATTGGCCCTGAGTTTAAGGAAGAGTAGGCACTTAGGACGTCCAGTAAACCAGAATGATGTTTCCAGATCTGTTTGGTCAAAGATTCCAGTGGCCAAAGAAGATCTTTCCCCAGAGAATCTGGGCCCCCCTCCACCAGCCTGGGCCTGGAGCTTCTGGCTTTCCTGCTCCCCACTCTTTCAGCATCTAGGGCCAGGACCTGAAAAGACCAAGGCCAAGGTTTGGTCCACTCGGGGCAAGTCCAAACTACTCAGGTCAAACTCCATGCCCTTTGCGCTGTTTATATTAGGGGGTCACAAGGAAAGCTGCATGAAGACAAATTGTCACCCAATAGCCATCAGTAAAAACTGCATTGTTTTCCACCTTGGGAGAATTTAAAAACTGGAAATTCCACCCCTAAAGGAGCATTCCTACCAGAGACCAATTGTTGTCTTAACTGTCTCCTTTCCAGTATCTGCTGGACTCTCCCTCACTCCTTGCTTGCTATTTTAAGACTGCCAGAAGGATAAGAAGTGGACAGTAATATTAGTTAACACTTACATGGCACTTGCAGTGTGCCAGATACTGTGCTAAGCACTTTACATATACTTAGTCATGTAGTTCTCCCAATGACCTCTATGACATATGTACGATTATTACTCCCATTTTTAAATGAGATAACTGAGGCACAGTTATCTGTGGGGAGTTAAGAAACTTTCTTTTCTTTTCTTTTTTTTTCTGGCCTGCCACTCAGCTTGCAGGATCTTAGTTCCCTGATCAGGGATTGAACCCGGGGCCCTCAGCAGTGAAAGCCCGGGGTCCTAACCACTGAACCGCCAGGGAACTCCCAAGAAACTTTCTAAAGGTCACACAGCTGGTACATGGCAGGGCCAGACTCTGAGGCCAGGTAGTCCTGGCTACGGATTCCGTGCTTGTAACCTATGCAAACTACCTCTGCAAACCATCACCCTCTCCCCAAATTCTTGGTTTTCTCCTATCTAATCCTGGCTTCATCCTTACCTCTTCCAGAAGGTTTTCCTGAGCACTTAGGTTCCTGAAGGGCAGGAATAGTAATCTTATTCATCATAACCCCCTTGGCACTTAGAACCTAATTGATGCTCAAAATATTTGCTGAATAAATATTATGATTCATTGAGCCCTGGCCAGAGGCTGTTCATTTCCTAAGGGCTTCTGTACCCTGTTACCTCCCTCTAGGCTGTAACCACTTGTAATGTGCTCATGACTGTTCTCACAAGTGAACATCTTGTGTCCTGGGGTGGATTGCAAGATCCCCTGTCCTTCCTTAACAGGAAGCTCAGCCCAAAATAGAAGCCCAGGGAGTGTTACTATCTGGCTTTTGTTCATTTTCCTTCATACTAGGTGTGGTAGGCAAAGTAATGGCTCCCTCAAAGTGTGCATATTCTAATCCTTAGAACCTGTGGATATGTTATTGATATATAGCAAAGGGAGGATTAAGTTCACACATGGAATTAATCAGCTGCCCTTGAGCTGGGGAGAGAAGCCTGGTTTATCCAGGTGAGCCCAATGTAATCACAAGTCCTTATAAATGGGAGTCAGAGTTCAGTTTGAAGATGCTAGGCTGCTGGTTTTGAAGATGGAGGAAGGGGCCATGACTCAACCCAAAGGATTCAGACAGCCTCCAGACCCCCTGCCAGAGCCTCCAGAAGGAATGCAGCCCTCTAACACCTTGATTTTCACCCCATGAGACCGATGGCAGGCTGCTGACCTCCAGAATGGTAAGATAATAAATTGGTGTTGTTTTAAGCCATTAAGTTTGTGGTAATTTGCTACAGCAGCCATGGGAAAAAAATATACGGGTACTGAGGGTACAGTGGTGAACAAAACAAACATAGTGTCTGCCCCTGAGAGCTTGCTGGATATTGCCACTGTCTGGGGACTCTGGGTCTGGCTGGCAGTTCCTAAAGCACATTGGGTCCCAGAAGCATCTCTGGGGCAGCGGGAGCTCTGCCCTTTCTGGATCCCGGAGCCTGTCGGAGGTGTTCAGTGCTCTCCTTGGCCCATCTGGTTCACCTCTTTGGCTGCCATATAGTAAGTATTCTCTGTGTTTTTGGTACTATACTAAGTGTTTTGCATACGTACCTAATTTCATCCTGACCACAGCACTCTGAGAGAGGTATTTTTATCCCCATTTACCAGATGAAGAAACTGAGGTTCTGAGAGGAAAAGTGACTTTCCTAAGAGCACACACTCCCTATGCATATCTGAGGGCAGTTGCAGGGCCCACTCTGGGTTCTAGAAATAGGGCGGACTCCCTTGTTTGGGTAAACGCTGTTCCCACCCATGTGCACAGAAGGGTGCTTTTCTCCTGGGAGCCTGATGAAGTCTGAGATAAGCAAGCAGGATTCAGGACAGCTCATGAGAAGCTGTTCTGGGTATAAGCCAGAGTGAGTGAGTGAGTGGACCAGGGCAGCAGCCGGTGGTAGAGAAGACCACAAACCAAGTGCAGGGTGAAAGCGATGGGCTGTGTTTCTGGGGGAGCTCTGGGCCCAGAAATGGCCCCTGCGGAAGCCGAGACTCAGATTCTACCCCACTCCAGGCCTTCACATCCAGGCAGCCACATCCTTCTCCAGCCTTCACCTCGGAGGTGGCTGCATTTCTCTCCAGTGAAGGCGACTGGATCTGCCTTCAGTAGACTTTGGGAGAAGGGAGAGTGGATGTGGGGGGAGGGAGGGGAGTCATTCTTAACAGCAACAACGACAATAATAATAACAGCTACAATTTATTAAACATCAAAGTAATCCCTTTAATCCTCACAACATCAGTTGGGGTAGATTCTCTTATCACCACCACTTTGCAAATGGGGAAACTGAGGCTCAAAGAGAGGCCTTCCCCAGGTCACACAGCCAGTAAACATAGATCCTGGTCTCCCCAGTTCCAAAGTCCATGCTGTCGCAGGAGTCGGGGACACACAATTGATATCACTAACGAGGTTGCCTGTCACCATTACCTAAAAAGAACTGGGGGGAGGGGTGGTCTCCAGCCTGCTCCCATTTCTCCCACGATCCTGGCTCTGATGAGGCTCCCGGCTGCCCTGCTTGGGAACCTTGTCGTGGGGCGTGGGACCTGCCGGCCAGCAAAGGGTGTGTGTCTGTGGGGCGAGCTACCCTATCACACAGGAGGGAGTGGGGAGGAAGTGACTCAATCATCAAAGGCCTGGTCTTCCTCCGGGAACTGTCCCTAATCACAATTATCCCGCTACAATAATACCATTTCAGAGAGACTGTGAGCCAGGGCACTGTGTAGCCATGTAAACTGCTTCCTGTATCTGCCAAACCCAACAGCATTCAGCAATTAATAGAATCCAGTGAGGCCTCCCGCCCCGATAAGGCCGGGCAGCGCGCTGGCCTTGTTGCTCTAATGACGAATCGCCCTCGTGCTGCTAAGTAATTTTCTCTCCTCCCAGGCAGCATGGGGCCGCAGCGGCCTGGGGTCCCTGGGAGGCCGGAAAGAGTCACACACACTCTGCTTGGTTTTGGCATTTCATGGAGATTAAAATTATTTTTATTCTCCTGCTCAACAAAAGACAATGCAGGCCACCCCAGGGCGCTGGTGGAGAATGGGATGCTTTGGGATTGGACAGGACCCAGGCAGCCTAGATCTGGGACCCACTGATAAGCAGGCACTTCATGAGGTGGTGCAAGGGAAGAAGTTAGAAAAATTTAATACGGCGTGACCTCTATATCACACAAGGGCCCTGGGATTTTAAGAGCCTCAGATCCTTGTAATAAACTGCCTTGTAGGACATAGAGAAACGCTTTAGAAAACGACCTAGCCCCACATAAATTCTTTGTGGTTCTCCAGATGCAGCTGGGAGGTGACATTTCACAGCCCCAGGGCCTCCCCGAATCTTGGGGTAAACGTGATTTGATAGGTGATGGCAGCTTAGAGGCCCCACCTGACTTTGCAGCCCAGAACTGCGGTCCAATGGGGAGGGAGCACATGAAAATCCCGGGAATGTAAATCGTGCAGCCACAATGGAAAGATATGGAGGTTTCTCAAAAAATTAAAAAGGAAACTACCATATGATCCAGCAATCCCACTCTTGGGTATATATCTCCCCCCAAAAAACCCACTAATTCGAAAAGACACATGCACCCCAATATTCATAACAGCACTATTTACAATAGCCAGGACATGGAAGCGACCTAAATGTTCATCGACAGAGGAATGGATAAAGATGTGGTATATGTATATATACACACACATATACATACAATGGAATATTACTCAGCCATAAAAAAGAAGGACATCTTGCCATTTGCAACAGCATGGATGGACCTAGAGGGCATTATGCTAAGTGAAATAAGTCAGAGAGAGAAAGACAAATTCTGTACGATCTCACTTACATGTGGAATCTTTTTTTAAAAAAAAGCAAAAAACCCCAAAAACCCCCAAACTCAGAGATACAGAGAGCAGATTGGTGGTGCTTGCTAGAGGTTAGTGGGGGGTTGGGGTGGTGTGGAGTGGGCGAAATGGGTGAAAGGAGTCAAAAGGTACAAACTTCCAGTTAAAAAATTTTAAGTCCTAGGGATGGTGTACAGTACAGCATGGTGACTATAGTTAACAATACCAGGTTGTATATTTGAAAGTTGCTAAGAGAGTGAATCTTAAAAGTTCTTATCACAAGAAAACAAATGTAACTACGTGTGGTGATGGACTTATTGTGATGATCACTTCACAATACATACAAATATCAAATCATTATGTTGTGTACCTGAAACTAATGTTGAATGTCAATTATACCTCAATTAAAAAAAAAAAAGGAAAAGAACACCATTCTTCCAGGTTTTCTATTTTCTTTCTGGTGCCCTGAGCCCTCCTTTCTTGTAAGCGTCTGGGGTGCACTCATGTTCTTGCTAAGGATCAAGTGTTATAGTCTTTGGGGGAAACAGTGATTAATTCGTTTAACTTATTTTGGACCTTTAAATCAGATTCCTGAGAAGTCATGGCTGGTCAAGTTGAAGGTGTGATTCTGACTCTTCTGTGGGGAGTGACTTCACAGCTTGCTCACTTTCCTCCTCCCGAGAACGATGCAAATGAAGGCAAAGGGATTTTTTTCCCCCAGCCGGGCCAGAAGAACCTTTGGGGAGGAGAGAGTGAGTGAGGCCAGAGGATGTGGGTGTTTTAAAATTGGCTCTCACTTTGTAGGAAGACTTTCTCGGTGATTTGCAAAGTGTGCTCAAGTGTAGCAATTTGCCCCGATTTGGGCGTTTTGTGTTGTTAGCTTTGCTGTTCTGGGTGGGGGCCCATTCTGATGAACTTTCTTGGGGGACATCTTCTTATTATGCTTTTATAGGTATTATGCTCTAATAGAAGGGATTGGGGAGGTAGCGGGGGGAGGGGGACAGAGGTGAGGATGGGACCATAGTAGAATGGGTAATAGTTTAGGATTTGAGTTCCAGATCTTCACTCTAGCTGTGCAAACTTGGGCAAGTTACTTCACATCTCTGTCTCTGTCTTCTTGTCTCTAATAGGGTGGTAATTAAAGGATTCCGTGCCCAAGATTGCTGTGAGGACTAAATGACATGCATACAAAATAGTTAGCACAGCGTGGTGGATGTAGGTACTCAATACCCACATATTGAGCTACTAATGGCTTTTAATTGTGTTGTCATATTAGATTATCCCTGTTCCCCTACTCCAGCATCCAGACCTTTCTCAAGAACAGCAAGCCTATGGAACATCCCTTGTTACATATATGGTAGAATGGAATATAGGACCCATACCTTGGCCAGTCTTGAACACCTCCAGGGACAGAGGAGACTCACTACCTGACTAGGTGGCCCATTTCATTTTCAGAAAGGTCTGGCTGATGGACATTTCTTCCTTTCATTGAATCAAAGGCTGTCACTCTGAGGTCATAGCTTGGTTCTTGCTGTGCTCTCCAGAATCACAGGAAATTTAAATCTGATCTTTGTTCTATGTGGAAAGTTCATATATTTGGAGACAGTTGGCATACCCCTTTTGAGATATCTCCATCCAAAAGGCTTAAGAGTCCTTTATGAGGTTGGCCACTCTTTTTGGAACCTGTTTCCCACTCATCACTTTCTCTCCAGTGAGAGGGCAAAAAAACCCAAAAAAACAAAAACAACCCGGAAGACTCGTTCGCTTAGCAGGAAATACACTGCAAGTTTCACATCTTTTGTTATGGAAGTGAATCTCCACATCTATGGCCCCAGGATAGTTGGAGGTGGCTGATTGATGGGAGTGGTTCTGGGTACCAAGTACACTCCAATGTCCTGTGGCTAGTGGAGCATTTTCTTCACCAGAAGGATTGGAGGTAGCTTAACTGGAATGGTAGGAGGGCCCTCTGAAGTAGGACTGTGGTTTGGCCTCCCCAAGGCTAGGCAGCAGGTTGGGCTAGATAACAACTGTACTGTGGTATCCGGGAACCACAGAAAGGACAGCAATAATCTCTCAGGCCATATTGTGTGCATTTAGGAACTGGGGAAGGGACACTACAGTCTTTGGTGTACTTGATTTGGGCCCAGGAGCCCTGCTTGGAAGATAACAGTCTCAACTCTGTCACACCTACTTCAAAGGGATTGGCTCAGTTTAACTTTTAGTTGCTACATAATAAGGATTTCAGTCCAAATCCCTTGGTCCAATGTCATGTTGAAAAATCATTAATATCACACACATTTGAGCCATAAGTTGCTTTGCCCATTGTCTTTTTTTTTTATAGTTCATGAAATGTTATTTATTTATTTATTTATTTTTTTTTTATTAGTTTCTGCTTTATAACAAAGTGAATCAGTCATACATATACATCTGTTCCCACATCCCTTCCCTCATGCATCTCCCTCCCTCCCACCCTCCCCATCCCATCCCTCCAGGCGGTCACAAAGCACCGAGCTGATCTCCCTGTGCTCTGCGGCTGCTTCCCACTATCTATCTACCTTACGTTTGGTAGTGTATATATGTCCATGCCTCTCTTTCGCTTTGTCACAGCTTACCATTGTCTTTAAAAAATTTTTAAATTGAAATATAGTTGCTTTACAATGTTGTGTTACTTTCAGGTGTACATCAAAGTGATTCAGTTATACATATATGTAAAATATGATCCGAAAAAAATATATATGTATATATGTATAAGAATGTATACATATATGTTCTTTTTCAGATTCTTTTTCATTTAGGTTATTACAATATATTGAATATAGTTCCCTGTGCTATACAGTCAGCCCTTGTTTATCTATTTCATATATAGTAGTGTGTGTATGTTAATCCCAAACTCCTAATTTATCCCTCCCCCCTTCTTTCCCCTTTGATAACCATGAGATTGTTCTCTATGTCTGTGAATCTATTTCTGTTTTGTAAATAAGTTCATTTGTATCATTTTTTTAGATTTCACAAATAAGTGATATGATACTTGTCTTCCTCTGTCTGACTTCACGTAGTATGATAATCTCTAGGTCCATCCATGTGGCTGCAAATGGCAATATTTCTTTTTTTACGGCTGAGTAATATTCCATTGTGTACACGTAGCATATCTTATTTATCCATTCATCTGTTGATGGACATTTAGGTTGCTTCCATGTCTTGGCTATTGTAAATAGTGCTGCAATGAACATTGACGTTCATGTATCTTTTCGAACTAAAGTTTTCCTCTGTTCCAGATATATGCCCAGTAGTGGGATTGCTGGATCATATGGTAACTCTTTTTAGTTTTTTAAGGAACCTCCATACTGTTCTCCATAGTGGCTGCACCACTACATTCCCACCAACAGTGTAGAAGGGTTCCCTTTTCTTTACACCCTCTCCGCCATTTATTATTTGTAAACTTTTTTTAAATATAAATTTATTTTATTTATTTATTTTTGGCTGCGTTGAGTCTTTGTTGCTGTGTGTGCGTTTTCTCTACTTGCGGCAAGCAGGGGCTACTCTTCATTGTGGTGCATGTGCTTCTCATTGCAGTGGCTTCTCTTCTTGCAGAGCATGGGCTCCAGGTGCTTCAGTAGTTGTGACTCACGGACTCTAGAGTGCAGGCTCAGTAGTTGTGGTGCACGGGCTTAGTTGCTCCACAGCATGTGAAGATCTTCCTGTACCAGGGATTGAACCCATGTCCCCTGCATTGGCAGGTGGATTCTTAACCACTGTGCCACCAGGGAAGTACCTATTTGTAGACTTTTTGATGATGGCCATTCTGACCAGTGTGAGCTGATACCTCCTTGTACTTTTGATTTGCATTTCTCTAAACATTAGCAATGTTGAGCATTTTTTTCATGTGCCTGTTTGCCATCTGTATGTCTTTGGTGAAATATCTATTTAGGTCTTCTGCCCATTTTTTGATTGGGTTGTTTGGGTTTTTTTTTTTTTTGATATTGAGTTGTATGAACTGTTTGTATATTTTGGAAATTAAGCCTTTGTCAGTCACATCATTTGCAAATATTTTCTCCCAGTCCGCAGGTTGTCTTTTCATTTTGTTGATGGTTTCCTTTGCTGTGCAAAAGCTTATAAGTTTGATTAAGTACCATTTGTTTATTTTTGCTTTTATTTCTTTTCACTTGGGAGACTTAACTAAGAAAACATTGCTACAATTTATGTCAGAGAATGTTTTGCCTATGTTCTCTTCTAGGAGTTTTATGGTGTCATGTCTTATATTTTAAGTCTTTAAGCCATTTTGAATTTATTTTTGTGTATGGTGTGAGGGTGTGTTCTAACTTCACTGATTTACATGTGGCTGTCCAGCTTTCCCAGCACCACTTGCTGAAGAGACTGTCTTTTCTCCATCATGTATTCTTACCTCCTTTGTCAAAGATTAATTGACCAGAAGTGTGTGGTTTTACTTCTGGATTCTTTTTTCTGTTCCACTGATCCATATGTCTATTTTTGTGCCAATACTATGTTGTTTTGATTACTGTAGCTTTGCAGTATTGTCTGAAGACTGGTGGTTATGCCTCCAGCTTTGTTCTTTTTCCTCAGGATTGCTTTGGCAATTCTGGGTCTTTTGTGGTTCCATATAAATTTTAGGATTATTTGTTCTAGTTCTGTGAAAAATATCATGGGTAATTTGATAGGGACCACATTAAATCAGTAGATTGCTTTGGGTAGTATGGCCTTTTTTTTTTTAACATCTTTATTGGCGTATAATTGCTTTACAATGGTGTGTTTCTGCTTTATAACAAAGTGAATCAGCTATACATATACATATATCCCCATATCTCCTCCCTCTTGTGTCTCCCTCCCACCCTCCCTATCCCACCCCTCTAGGTAGTCACAAAGCACCGAGCTGATCACCCTGTGCTATGCGGTTGCTTCCCACTAGCTATCTGTTTTACATTTGGTAGTATATATAAGTCGATGCCACTCTCTCACTTTGTCCCAGCTTACCTCTCCCCTTCCCTGTGTCCTCAAGTCCATTCTCTACGTCTGAGTCTTTATTCTTGTCCTGCCCCTAGGTTCTTCAGAACCATTTTTTTCTTTTCTTTTTTTTTAGATTCCATATATATGTGTTAGCATACGGTATTTATTTTCCTCTTTCTGAATTACTTCACTCTGTATGACAGTCTCTAGGTCCATCCACCTCACTACAAATAAGTCAATTTTGTTTCTTTTTATGGCTGAGTAATATTCCATTGTATATATGTGCACACCTTCTTTATCCATTCATCTGTCAATGGACACTTAGGTTGCTGCCATGTTCTGGCTATTGTAAATAAAGCTGCAGTGAACATTGTGGTACATGGCTCTTTTTGAATTATGGTTTTCTCAGGGTATATGCCCAGTAGTGGGATTGCTGGGTCGTATGGTAGTTCTATTTGTAGTTTTTTAAGGAACCTCCATACTGTTCTCCATAGTGGCTGTATCAGTTTACTTTCCCACCAACAGTGCAAGAGGGTTCCCTTTTCTCCACACCCTCTCCAGCATTTATTGTTTGTAGATTTTTTGATGCTGGCCATTCTGACCAGTGTGAGGTAATACCTCATGTAGTTTTGATTTGCATTTCTCTAATGATTAGTGATGTTGAGCATCCTTTTATGTGTTTGTTGGTAATCTGTATATCTTCTTTGGAGAAATGTCTTTTAGGTCTTCTGCCCATTTTTGGATTGGGTTGTTTGTTTTTTTGATATTGAGCTGCATGAGCTGCTTGTAAATTTTGGAGATTAATCCTTTGTCAGTTGCTTCATTTGCAAATATTTTCTCCCATTCTGAGGGCTGTCTTTTCATCTCGTTTATGTTTTCCTTTGCTGTGCAAAAGCTTTTAAGTTTCATTAGGTCCCATTTGTTTATTTTTGTTTTTATTTCCATTTTTCTAGGAGGTGGGTCAAAAAGGATCTTGCTGTGATTTATGTCATAGAGTGTTCTGCCTATGTTTTCCTCTAAGAGTTTGATAGTGTCTGGCCTTACATTTAGGTCCTTGACCCATTTTGAGGTTTTTTCGTGTATTGTATTAGGGAGTGTTCTAATTTCATTCTTTACAAGTAGCTGTCCAGTTTTCCCAGCACTACTTATTGAAGAAGCTGTCTTTTCTCCATTGTATATTCTTGCCTCCTTTATCAAAAATAAGGTGACCAGGGCTTTCCTGGTGGCGCAGTGGTTGAGAGTCCGCCTGCCAGTGCAGGGCACACGGGTTCATGCCCCGGTCCGGGAGGATCCCGCGTGCCATGGAGCGGCTGCGCCCGTGAGCCATGGCCGCTGAGCCTGCGCGTCTGGAGCCTGTGCTCCACAGTGGGAGAGGCCACAACAGTGAGAGGCCCACATAGCGCAAAAAAAAAATAAATAAAAAAATAAGGTGACCATATGTGCATGCGTTTATCTCTGGGTTTTCAATCCTGTTCCATTGATCTATCTTTCTGTTTTTGTGCCAGTACCATACTGTCTTGATGACTGTAGCTTTGTAGTATAGTCTGAAGTCAGGGAGCCTGATTCCTCCAGCTCTGTTTTTCTTTCTCAAGATTGCTTTGGCTATTTGGGGTCTTTTGTGTTTCCATACAAATTGTGAAATTTTTTGTTCTAGTTCTCTGAAAAATGCCAGTGGTAGCTTGATAGGGATTGCACTGAATCTGTAGATTGCTTTGGGTAGTAGAGTCATTTTCACAGTGTTGACTCTTCCAATCCAAGAACATTGTATATCTCTCCATCTGTTTGTATCATCTTTAATTTCTTTCATCAGTGTCTTACAGTGTTCTTCATACAAGTCTTTTGTCTCCTTAGGTAGGTTTATGCCTAGGTATTTTATTCTTTTTGTTGCAGTGATAAATGGGAGTGTTTCCTTAATTTCTGTTTCAGATTTTTCATCATTAGTGTATAGGAATGCAAGAGATTCCTGTGCATTGATTTTGTATCCTGCTACTTTACTTTAGTTTTCTGGTAGCATCTTTAGGATTCTCTATGTATAGTATCATGTCATCTGCAAACAGTGACAGATTTACTTCTTCTTTTCCAATTTGGATTCATTTTATTTCTTTTTCTTCTCTGATTGCTGTGACTAAAACTTCCAAAACTATGTTGAATAATAGTGGCGAGAGTGGAAAACCTTGTCCTGTTCCTGATCTTAGACGAAATGCTTTCAGTTTTTCACCATTGAGAACAATGTTTGCTGTGGGTTTGTCATATATGGCCTTTATTATGTTGAGGAAAGTTCCCTCTATGCCTACTTCCTGGAAGGTTTTTATCATAAATTGGTGTTGAATTTTGTCAAAAGCTTTTTCTGCATCTATTGAGATGATCATATGGTTTTTCTCCTTCAATCTGTTAATATGGTTTATCACATTGATTGATTTGCATATATTAAAGAATCCTTGCATTCCTGGAATAAACCCCACTTGAACATGGTGTATGATCCTTTTAATGTGCTGTTGGATTCTGTTTGCTAGTATTTTGTTGAGGATTTTTGCATCTATGTTCATCAGTGATATTGGCCTGTAGTTTTCTTTCTTTGTGACATCTTTGTCTGGTTTTGGTATCAGGGTGATGGTGGCCTTGTAGAATGAGTTTGGGAGTGTTCCTCCCTCTGCTATATTTTGGAAGAGTTTGAGAAGGACAGGTGTTAGCTCTTCTCTAAATGTTTGATAGAATTCACCTGTGAAGCCATCTGGTCCTGGGCTTTTGTTTGTTGGAAGATTTTTAATCACAGTCTCAATTTCAGTGCTTGTGATTGCTCTGTTTATATTTTCTCTTTCTTCCGGGTTGAGTCTCGGAAGGTTGTGCTTTTCTAACAATTTGTCCATTTCTTCCAGGTTGTCCATTTTATTGGTATATAGTTGATTGTAGTAATCTCTCATGATCCTCTGTATTTCTGCAGGGTCAGTTGTTATTTCTCCTTTTTCATTTCTAATTCTGTTGATTTGAGTCTTCTCTCTTTTATTCTTGATGAGTCTGGCTAATGGTTTATCAATTTTGTTTATCTTCTCAAAGAACCAGCTTTTAGTTTTATTGATCTTTGCTATTGTTTCCTTCATTTCTTTTTCGTTTCTTTCTGATCTGATCTTTATGCCTTCTTTCCTTCTGCTAACTTTGGGGATCTTTTGTTCTTCTTTCTCTAATTGCTTTAGGTGTAAGGTTAGGTTTTTTATTTGAGATTTTTCTTGTTTCTTGAGGTAGGATTGTATTGGTCTAAACTTTCCTCTTAGAACTGCTTTTTCTGCATCCCATAGGTTTTGCGTAGTAGTGTTTTCATTGTCATTTGTTTCTAGGTAGTTTTTGGTTTCCTCTGATTTCTTCAGTGATCTCTTAGTTAGTAAGTAGTGTATTGTTTAGCCTCCATGTGTTTGTATTTTTTTTTTTTTACAGATTTTTTCCTATAGTTGATATCTAGTCTCATAGCATTGTGGACGAAAAGATACTTGATATGATTTCAATTTTCTTAAATTTACCAAAGCTTGATTTGTGACCTAAGATATGATCTATCCTGGAGAATATTCCATGAGCACTTGAGAAGAAAGTGTATTCTGTTGTTTTTGGATGGAATGTCCTATAAATATCAATTAAGTCCATCTTGTTTAATGTATCATTTAAAGCTTGTGTTTCCTTATTTATTTTCATTTTGGATGATCTGTCCATTGGTGAAAGTGGGGTGTTAAAGTCCCCTACTATGTTTGTGTTACTGTTGATTTCCCCTTTTATGGCTGTTAGCATTTGCCTTATGTGTTGAGGTGCTCCTATGTTGGGTGCATAAATAATTGCAATTGTTATATCTTCTTCTTGGATTGATCCCTTGATCATTATGTAGTGTCCTTCTTTGTCTGTTTTAATAGTCTTTATTTTAAAGGCTATTTTGTCTGATATGAGAATTGCTACTCTAGCTTTCTTTCGATTTCCTTTTACATGGAATATCTTTTTCCATCCCCTCTCTTTCAGTCTGTATGTGTCCCTAGGTCGGAAGTGGGTCTCTTGTAGACAGTATATATATAGGTCTTATTTTTGTATCCATTCAGTCAGTCTATGTATTTTGGTGGGAGATTTAATCCATTTACATTTAAGGTAATTATTGGTATGTATGTTCCTATTACCATTTTCTTAATTGTTTTGGGTTTGTTATTGTAGGTCTTTTCCTTCTCTTGTGTTTACTGCCTAGAGAAGTTCCTTTAGCATTTATTGTGAAGCTGGTTTGGTAGTGCTGAATTCTCTTAGCTTTTTCTTGTCTGTAAAAGTTTTAATTTCTCTGTTGAATCTGAATGAGATCCTTGCTGGGTAGAGTAGTCTTGGCTGTAGGTTTTTCCCTTTCATCACTTTAAATATGTCTTGCCACTCCCTCTGGCTTGCAGAGTTTCTGCTGTTAAGAACAGCTGTTAACCTTACAGGAATTCCCTTGTATGTTATTTGTTGTTTTTCCCTTGCTGCTTTTAATATTTTTTCTTTGTATTTAATTTTTGATAGTTTGATTTATATGTGTCTTGGCGTGTTTCTCCTTGGATTTACCCTGTATGGGACTCTCTGTGCCTCCTGGAGTTGATTGACTATTTCCTTTCCCATATTAGAGAAGTTTTCAACTATAATCTCTTCAAATATTTTCTCAGTCCCTTTTTCTTTTTTTCTTCTGGGACCCTTATAATTTGAATGTTGATGTGTTTAATGTTGTCCCAGAGGTCTCTGAGACTGTCCTCAATTCTTTTTGTTCTTTTTTCTTTATTCTGCTTGTGGTAGTTATTTCCACTACTTTATCTTCCAGGTCACTTATCTGTTCTTCTGCATCAGTTATTGTGCTATTGATTCCTTCTAGAGAACTTTTAATTTCAGTTATTGTGTTGTTCACCATTGTTTGTTTGCTGTTTAGTTCTTCTAGGTCCTTGTTAAACATTTCTTGTATTTTCTCCATTCTATTTCCAAGATTTTAGATCATCTTTTGTATCATTACTCTGAATTCTTTTTCAGGTAGACTGCTTATTTCCTCTTCATTTATTTGGTCTGGTGGGTTTTTACCTTGCTCCTTCACCTGCTGTGTGTTTCTCTGTCTTCTCATTTTGCTTAACTTACTGTGTTTGGGTTTCACAGTCTGCAGGTTCATAGTTCCCGTTGTTTTTGGTGTCTGCCCCCACTGGCTAAACTTGGTTCAGTGGGTTGTGTAGCCTTCCGGGTGTAGGGGACTAGTGCCTGTGTTTTGGTGGATGAGGCTGGATCTTGTTTTTTTGGTGGGCAGGACCATGTCCGGTGCTATGTTTTGGGGTGTCTGTGACCTTATTATGATTTTAGGCAGCCTCTCTGCTAATGGGTGGGGTTGTGTTCCTGTCTTGCTAGTTGTTTGGCATAGGGTGTCCAGCACTGTAGCTTGCTGGTTGTTGAATGGAGCTGGGTCTTAGCATTGAGATGGAGATCTCTGCGAGAGCTTTTGCCACTTGATATTATGTGGAGCCGGGAGGTCTCTGGTGGACCAATGTCCTGAACTCAGCTCTCCCACCTCAGAGGCACAGGCCTGACACCCAGCTGGAACACCAAGATGCTGTCAGCCACACAGCTCCAAAGAAAAGGGAGAAAAAATGAAAGAGAGAAAGGAAGAAAGAAAGAAAGAAAGAAAGAAAGAAGGAAAGAAAGAAAGAAGGAAGGAAGGAAGGAAAGAAGGAAAGAGAAAGAAAGTTATTAAAATAAAAATAAAAAAATTAAAAAGTAATTTTAAAAAAAGAAAGAAGAAAGAAAGAAGAGAGCAACCAGACCAAAACACAAAC
Source organism: Mesoplodon mirus (assembly GCF_964341445.2). Classification (NCBI taxonomy): domain Eukaryota; kingdom Metazoa; phylum Chordata; class Mammalia; order Artiodactyla; family Ziphiidae; genus Mesoplodon; species Mesoplodon mirus. Next base: position 25,505,737 of record NC_138983.1, on the reverse strand, counting down.
CCACCAATGATAACAAGCACTAAAAAAAAAAAAAAAAAAAAAAAAAAAAGGACACACAGAACCCTAGGACAAATGGTAAAAGCAAAGCTATACAGACAAAATCACACAAAGAAGCGTACACATACACAGTCAGAAAAAGACAAAAAGGAAAAAAATATATATCTATATATATAAAAAAAAGGAAGAGAGCAAACAAGTCAATAAACAAATCTACCAATGATAATAAACTCTGAATGCTAAACTAAGATAAACATAAAACCAGAAACCAGTCAGTTGCATACAGCAAACCCCAAGTCTACAGTTGCTTCCAAAGTCCAAAGCTTCAATTTGGGGATGATTTGTTGTCTATTCAGGTATTCCAGAGATGCAGGGTACATCAAGTTGATTGTGGAGATTTAATCTGCTGTTCCTGAGGCTGCTGGGAGAGATTTCCCTTTCTCTTCTTTGTTCGCACTGCTCCTGGGGTTCAGCTTTGATTTGGCCCCACCTCTGTGTGTAGGTCACCTGAGGGTATTTGTTCCTCCCCAGACAGGATGGGGTTAAAGGAGCAGCTGATTAGGGGGCTCTGGCTCACTCAGGCTGGGGGAAGGGAGGGGTACAGAGTGCAGGGCGAGCCTGCAGCGGCAGAGGCCAGAATGACGTTGCATCAGCTTGAGGCATGCTCTGTGTTCTCCTGGGGAAGTTGTCCCTGGATCACGGGACCCTGACAGTGACGGGCTGCACAGGCTCCCAGGAGGGGAGGTGTGGGTAGTGACCTGTGCTTGCACACAGGCTTCTTGGTGGCGGCAGCAGCAGCCTTAGAGTCTCATGCCCATCTCTGGTGTCCACGCTGATAGCCGCGGCTCATGCCCGTCTCCGGAGCTCATTTAGTTGGTGCTCTGAATCCCCTCTCCTTGTGCACCCCGAAACAATGGTCTCTTGCCTCTTAGGCAGTTCCAGACTTTTTCCCATACTCCCTCCTGGCTAGCTGTGGTGCACTAGCTCCCTTCAGGCTGTGTTCATGCAGCCAACCGAAGTCCTCTCCCTGGGATCTGACCTCCGAAGCCCAAGCCTCAGCTCCCAATCCCCACCCGCCTTGGCGGGTGAGCAGACAAGGCTCTCAGGCTGGTGAGTGCTGGTCGACACTGATCCTCTGTGTGGGAATCTCTCCACTTTGCCCTCTGCATCCCTGTTGCTGTGCTCTCCTCCATGGCTCCGAAGCTTCCCCCACTGCCCCACCAACCCCTGTCCCCGCCAGTGAAGGGGTTTCCTAGTTTGTGGAAACTTTTCCTCCTTCACAGCTCCCTCCAAGAGGTGCAGGTCCTGTCCCTATTCTTTTGTCTCTGTTTTTTTTTTTTTTTTCTTTTGCCCTATCCAGATATGTGGAGAGTTTCTTGCCTTTTGGGAGGTCTGAGGTCTTCTGCCAGCGTTCAGTAGGTGTTCTGTAGGAGTTGTTCCAAATGTAGATGTATTTCTGATGTATTTGTGGGGAGGAAGGTGATCTCCATGTCTTGCTCCTCCGCTATCTTGAACATCTCCCCAGTGTGGCCATTTTAACAATATTAATTCTTCCAATCCAAGAGCATGGGATATCTTTCCATTTCTTTGAATCATCTTCAGTTTCCTTTATTAATGTTTTATAGTTCTCAGACCATAAGTCTTTCCCCTCTTTGATCAGGTTTATTCTTAGTTTTGGGGTTTTTTTTTTAACGTGATTTTAAAAGGGATTGGGTTTTTTGTTTGTTTGTTTTACTTTCTCTTTCTGATGTTTCATTGTTAGTGTAAAGAAATGCAACATATTTCTGTGTGTCAATCTTGTATTCTGCTACCTTGCTGAATTTGTTTATCAGTTCCAATAGTTTTTGTGTGGAGTCTTTAGGGTTTTCTATATAGAGTATCATGTCATCTGCATATAATGACAGTTTTATCTCTTCCCTTCTAATTTGGATACCTTTTATATCTTTTTCTTGTCTGATTGCTGTGGCTAGGACTTCCAGTACTATGTTGAATAGAAGTGGTGATAGTGCTTTGCCCAGTGTTTTGCATTGCCTAGGAAAAACACCCATTTCCTTTACTCTCATACTAATGCCACACTCAACACTTCTGATACGAGATGTGTGAGTTTATTCCCACACCAACCAATTATCTGACCAGCTGGATGTCCAACAATTCAATTCAGTTCCAACACGATCTACCTGGGGTTAGCATCAAATCCCACAAGTTAAGGGTTCAGTCCCACAGACTGGCCCCACTTCAGACACCAACTGAAAGTTCCAGTTTGTCTCTGGTACTTCTGACCACCTTGCTATAAAACGGGGTCCCCATAACCCATTCCTCAGGTTTGGTAATTTGCTATAACAGTTCACAGAACTCAGGGAAACACTTATGTTTACCAGCTTACTATATAGTAAAGAATACAATAGAAGATACAGATGAACAGCCAGATGAAGAACTACATAGGGTAAGGTCTGGAAGGGTCCCAAGCACTGGAACTTCTGTCCCTGTGGAGTTGGGGTGCTCCACCCTCCCAGCACAGAATGTGTTCACCACCCTGAAAGCTCTTCAGACCCTGTATTTTGGGGGTTTTTATGGAGGTTTCATCACAGAGGCACAGTGGATAATTAGCTCAGTCTCCAGCCCTTCCCCCCTTCCTGGAGGATGGGAGATAGGGCTGAAAATTTCAAACTTCTAATCATGGCTTGGCCTTTCTGGTGACCAGCCCCCATCTAGGAAACCATCAAGAGTTCCCTTATTAAAACAAAAGATACTCCTATCACCCCAGAAATTCCTAGGGATTTAGGAGCTCTTTGTCAAGAACCAGAATGAAAGGACAAATGCTACAACAAAACATGCTCCTAGGGCTCTTATTACTGAGGAAATTACAAGGGTTTTAGGAGCTCTGTGTCAGAAACCAGAGGCAGACACCAATATATATTTTCTATTATTTCACACACATCCTGGGCACTTAGAAAGCATCCATCCATCCAACAACTAGTTTCTGAGTTCCAGTTTCGTGCCAGGCACTGTGGTAGGCCTGGGGCTATAATGATGAGCAAAACCAGACTCCTCCCTGACAGAGCTTAAGATCTAAGTAGCAGAGACAGATATTAATAATTATTCAAATGCACACAGAACAACAAATTGAAATATTATAAAGAAAAGAAGCAAAGTTCTATAGAAGCCATTCATTCACCAGGGATCTCAATCTGGAATCAGAGAAGGCCTTGCTGAGAAAATCCCTTAGGAGACAGAGTGTGTCTGGTTTACACCACCCATGCTTCCCAGAGGCCTAGCACAGTCCTCAGCACAGAGTAGGTGCTTAATAAATATTTGTGATGCAGGAATGTATAGATGAGCTGACCATGTTGCCCTTGATTAAAGTAATAGACTGGAGTTTTATACCTGTGTAGTTCTCTAAAGTCTATATAATGCTCTCACATGCATAACTTTTTGTTCCTCAAACACCCTTGAGCAGTGGAAAAGATGGGTATTATTCTCCATGTTTGATGGGTGAGAGAACTGACATCATAGGGAGGATGTATGGTGGGTAAGTATGCTCTTGAGTCCTACAGTCCCGGGCTAAACTCTGCCTCTTATCAGCTATGAGAAGCCTGGCATCAAACATGGAGTACATTTCTGCAATATTTTTCCCTAGGCCTGGTGCACTCCTGAATAAAAGTTCACACTGGAGGATTCCAAAGTGATGATTATTTGGGGCTCCTTTAGGACCTTGTGAGAACAGGGCTTGCTTGTGGTCCACATGAATCAATTTTGGACAAATGTCAGCTTCCCAGGCAGAGAGATGTAGAGTCTTCAACTCTTGGCAAAAATCTCCCTGAACTCAACAGTTCAACAAATAGTGTTTCCTACCATGTGTAAAATAGATAGCTAGTGGGAACCTGTGGTATAGCACAGGGAGCTCAGCTCCGTGCTCTGTGATGACCTGTGAGGGGTGGGATGGGGGAGGGGGGAGGGAGGCTCAAGAGGGAGGGGCTATATGTATACATATAGCTGATTCACTTTGTCCTACAGCAGAAACTAACACAACATTGTAAAGAAACTATACTCCAAAAAATATATATAGTATTTCCTAATTAAAGGCATTGCCCCGGTGTACATAGGCTTTGCTATCTTAGTAAGAGGAATCACCTTCCAGAAATGTCTGTTTTGACAAAATTAATAACCACAGCTACCAATTATTGAGCCCTCATTATGTGCCAGTCTCTGTGCTTAGTACTTGTATTTAATTCCCACAACCCCAAGTGATGAGTAGTATTACTCGTCTACCCCCAACCCCTGTGATAGTTAATTTTATATGTCAACTCGACTAGGCCATGGGGTGCCCAGATATTTGGTCAAACATTATTCTGGTGCGTCTGTGACAGTGTTTTGGATGAGACTGACATTTGGATCAGTAGACTGAGGAAAGCAGGTTGCCCTGGGCAATCATCCAAGCAGTCAAAAGCTTGAATAGTACAAGAAGGCTGACACACCCTCGGGTAGCCGGGAACTCCTGCCTGAACGCCTTCAAGCTGGGACATTGGTTTTTCCAGCCTTTGGATTGGAATCACACCTTCAGCTCACCTGAGTCTCCAGCTTGCTGAATGCAGATCTTGGGACTTGTCAGCCTCTGTATGCAAGTGACCCAATTCAGGTGACCTTGTAATAAAGCTCTTTTTTTAATATATATATATATATATATATACAATTAGTTTTTATTTATTTATTTATTTATTTTTGGCTGCATTGGGTCTTTGTTGCTGCAAGCAGGCTTTCTCTATTTGCGGGGAGCAGGGGCTACTCTTTGTTGCGATGCACGTGCTTCTCATGGCAGTGGCTTCTCTTGTTGCGGAGCACGGGCTTTAGGTGCTCAGACTTCAGTAGTTGTGGCTTGCGGGTTCTAGAGCACAGGCTCAGTAGTTGTGGCGCACGAGCTTAGTTGCTCTGCGGCATGTGGGATCTTCCCGGACCAGGGCTCGAACCCGTGTCCCCTGCATTGGCAGGCAGATTCTTAACCACTGTGCCACCAAGGAAGTCCTTGTAGTAAAGCTCTTTTATTTGTATACATATAAAGTGGTTAAGAGTGCTCCCCTTGCTAGGGGCAAGACTTCTATAGAGAAGACACGGAACAAAGGAAGGAAATTATTTGATTGGCTATAGCTTAAGCAATTGCCTTATTTGGGAAAGCCTAGTTGGCTAATTATGATTGGTGGTCCTTAGGTTTTGATTTCTTAACCATGAGGCATTTGCAGACTTAGGTTTTGGTTTGCTCATGATGGCTGCTAAGGCATTAGAACCACCTTAGTCAAATGGCCTCCTTGTTTAATTAATTTAATGAGTGTATCAATATTTGTCACCAAATAATTTCAGAAGTGATAATTATCAAAATCCTGTTTGCTTCTTTTACAGTAAAAAAAAAAAAATATATATATATGTATATATATATATATATATATATACATATATATATATGTTTAGTGTGGGATGAATGTGCCTGGACCGGATAAAGCCCTTAACATGCATCTCTTCATCTACAGACTTTCCTGCTTCATTACATACAGTCATCACTCTCCCTACCCTGGACGCCCTGCCCTTTTGTACCCACCTCTAGTATTCAGTGCCCTTCATAACCCAGTCCATCCTGAACCTGAAACTTATTTCATTCATCCATTCATCCACCCATTCATTCGTTCACTCATTCAACAAATTCAATTGAATCATGTTTATTCAGTTGAATCAACTGTTATCATTGATATACTAAGTTAGGCATGGTTCTAAGGAGGATACAGCTCTAAGCAAGATAAACATGGTCCCTCTCCAGAAATTTAAACTAGACTGGTAGGGGTAGGAGAGTAACCGGTGGATTGGAGACAGCAAGTAAGCAGATAAACAAATAGATAATAATAAACTGTCGGCTTTATTTGAAGAAAAATAAGTGAGGGTAAAGAACTTGAGTGCGGCTGGAGGGCAGGTACTCTTTTTAGATAGAGTGGCTAGAGAAGGTCTCTCTGAGGAGGCTACATTAAAGCAGAGACATAAACTATATCAGGGAGTCAGCCAGTGCATGGAAGGAGAGTTCCAGGCAGAGGGACCAGCCAGTGCAAAGGCCCTGAGGTAGGTGTGGGTTGGGTGGGTTGGAGGAAAGGCAAGGAGGCCAGTGCAGCTGCTGCATAGTGAACAAGGAGAGCATTTAGAAGTTAAGATCAAAGAGATGGGGTGGAGAGGACAGGCTATGGAAGACTTGGTCAAGACTCAACTCCTCTGCTTTCCAGTATGTTCCTTCAGCTGCTCATTTGCAAACGCTGCCTTTGTGTAGGAGGCACTTAATGGCTGACCGGCTCATTAAGCAGCAACAGCAGTTTGCAGAACACCATGGGGCATCACGGATCTGCCAACACCTCCCTCGGACACACATCTCCGTGGGCAGGGCCAGGGCCAACCAGGCACAAATTACCTCACTAACCAGCCACCGCCTGCCAATTCCGGCAAACGCCTTCTTGGCACCCCCTGGCTTTGCTGCTCTAAGAGTCCACTTGCCGCCCACCAGTTTCTTCTTAAATGCCATTGCCCCTGTCTTTGTCTGACCACACAGCTGTGAGCTTAATGTATTTTGCCTTGACTGGTGTTGCAGGGAACAGACCAAACTTGTTGTTTTTCCTTCTTGGTATTATACTATTCTGACTCAGTATTCATGACTCTTAAATCGTGGAGTCGGCAGGTGTTCAGTGAACAACACGATTCAGAGCACTCCTAGTTTAGAAGTCTGGGTGAACTATAAATATTTTTTCCCATGAATGGAACTTCTTTGGCTTTTGTTGAAAAGTGTTAGGGGTTTGTGGGACCATAGTTAAATGTGACTGATAATTTTTTATTGAGCACCTCTCAATATCAGGCATTCTTTGAGGCTCTGGTAGAAGTGTGAAAAGGCATACCAAATTCCCTAGGGAGGAACTTATCTGGGGGAGGGGAACAGCCAACAAACAAGTAAAGAATAAATGATCAAGGTACATTTGGATCGTGATAAATAACACTGGGGAAATGAAACAAGGTGAGAGAGAGTGGCTGGAGAGTGGGGGTGGGCAGACAATACCTTAAACTGGGTGGTCTTGGGTGGCCTCTGCAAAGATGGCTTCTGAGACAAGACCTGAATAAAAATAGGGAGCCAGCCATGAGTTTCCAGCAGACATAACAGAAAGTACAAAGGCACTAAGGTAGGAATGGCTTAGCCTTTGGAGAAGCAAAGGAGAGTGGATGCCCAGGACCAGGCAGTATAAAGTCCTGTGAACCATGGTAAGAGGCTTGGATTTTAAGTGCAATAGGGAAGCATTGAAGGAATTTTCAGCAAGGGAATGATTTGCTTAGTGTTTTAAATGGTCCACTGTGGCTGCCAGGTGAAAAAGCCATTAACAATCAGCCCCTACATTTGTACAATGCTTTTCCATTTACACAGACCTTCCTTACTGGCAATTTCGAAAGCATCAAAATACCAACTAAGATACACAGAATGCTTCCTATCTTATAGATGAAAAGCTGAGGCTCAGAATGGTGTGACTAAGGCCAGGAAAAATAACCAGCAAGTGACAGGACTCAGTTGAAAGTATAGTCAGCCCTCTGTAGCCACTGGTTCTGCATCTGCAGATTCAACCAACCCCGGATTGAAAGTAGTCAGAAAAAAAATTCTAGAAAGTTCCAAAAAGCAAAACTTGAATTTGCCTCATGCCAGCAACTATTTACACAGTATTTACTTGTATTTACAACTATTCACATAGCATTTATAATGTATTAAGTATTATGTGTAGCTTAGAGATGATTTAAAATATAAGGGAGGATGTGCATAGTTTATATACAAATACTATGCCATTTTTTGTAAGAGACTTGAGCATCCTTGGATTTTGGTATCTGAGGGGGGTCCTGGAACCAATTCCCCATGGATACCAAGGGACAACTGTACTTAGTGCAGAATCTGCTTCTTAGGAGAAGTTCCCTGGATCTGGGTTAAAAGGAAATTGACCAGCAGTTACCGTTCTACCCATCTCCTTTCTTACTATGGCCTTTTTGAGTGGGGCTTCCCTTACTGGGAATTCCTCCCCAATTCCTTTTTCCTTCCACCTACTCATCCCCTTGTCAAGAGGAGCGTTCTCTCCTTCCAACCGCCCACAAGAATGTATATGAGGATGCTCAATTACAGTTATATCAGTATGTCCTTGTACTTTATCTTATAACCATATTCTGCAGATGTAACCCCAAATTTTGTTAGCACCCACAAATGTACACCTAATTCCTGTGATAGAGCTAAACATGTAATAAGTGCTCAATATTAAACAGACTTCTCAGGCTTCCCTGGTGGCGCAGTGGTTGAGAGTCCGCCTGCCAATGCAGGGTACACGGGTTTGTGCCCCGGTCCGGGAAGATCCCACATGCTGCGGAGCGGCTGGTCCCGTGAGCCATGGCCGCTGAGCCTGCACATCCGGAGCCTGTGCTCCGCAACGGGAGAGGCCACAACAGTGAGAGGCCCACGTACCCCCCCCCCGAAAAAAAAATTAAAAAAAAAATTAAAGAGAATTATCTCAGTTGAATTAGGGTCATCATATCCCAAGTGCTTCCCATCTGCCAGGCAATGAGTTATTGTTATTTTCCAAAAATTGTTTAATTCTAAAAGCAGCCACCTTTGAGAATGGTACTGTTATTATCATCTTATACGTGAAGAAACTAAGGCTCAGAGATGTTAATAAGGAGTGAATGACTCCAACACCCTTGCTCTTAATCTCCACTGTACTTCCTTCTTTTGGGAGACAGAGTATCTTTGCTTTTTCAGCCTTGATATTTGACCCTTAGGTGTGAAGTCAAAATATTTTCTGATGCAAACACACAGAAGAGCCTAACAAAGCTCCCTGAAAGGAATCATCGATCCATTGGTCCATCCATCCATCCAACCATCCGTCATAGCAACCATCTTTCCCTCTGGTTTATGCTAAGTCCTGAAGAAAGCATAGGTGGGCGGGGTAAGAGGGGGAATGTGTGAATGAGGCCTGGCTTGCTTCATACTGCCCTGCTCTTCCCTGAATTAACCCCTTTGCACCTCAAGACGAGACAAAGAGTTTCAGGAAGGCTATGAAGACAGACTCGACTACCTTCTCTCCTTGTCACTGCTCCTCTTCACCCATTGCTGGCCCTGGAGAAGCAGCTGTGAATCCAGTTGGGCTGGAGCTTCTGCCTAACTGGTCGTCCTAGGGAGGCAAAACATATTTCAGAAACGCACACTCAGATGTGCAGTTTGTTGCTCATCTGGATCAGCGGTGCCCACTGGATCAGCAAAACAGAAATGACTGTAGCTGTAGTACAGTGGAGTAGATGTCAGAGGACCACACGGGTGTCTTCCTTCTGCCACACACCTTGACGAGTTCCTTAACCTCCTGGTCTTGTTTCTTCCCTTGCTGTTTTTGTTTGTTTGTTTGTTTGTTTTTGTGGTACGCGGGCCTCTCACTGTTGTGGCCTCTCCCGTTGTGGAGCACAGGCTCCGGACGCGCAGGCCCAGCGGCCATGGCTCACGGGCGCAGCCGCTCCGCAGCATGTGGGATCTTCCCAGACCGGGGCACGAACCCGTGTCCCCTGCATTGGCAGGCAGACTCTCAACCACTGCGCCACCAGGGAAGCCCTCTTCCCTTGTTTAATAGGACAGAATTTTCCTTTTTCCTCACCTCCTTTATCTTCTCCAATGCAAAGCCTCTGGTATGAAAGAGGTCTTTAGTAAGACAGAATAGAAGGATTGAGACTTTGTTAAGCTAATAACAAAATCAAAATGAAACTGATCGGTAGAGCTGGGCAACATCGGCAAGAGCCAGGTCTGTTGGCCCTGTTTATACTCCACTCTAGACTTAGGCAGGTAAAGCAGAGGCAACAAACTAAAATGCCCCGAAGGACCAGGCGGGAAATATGAATGGGTGAATTGGAGAGGGCAATATCTACACCATAGGGAATGGGGGTTCTTGATGAGCTAAAACACATAGACCTGCCTAAAGGGGCAGGCACAGCTCAGCTCCAAGCCATTGTTGCCACGTGGAAACACAGGTTCATTGCTGATAAATCATTCCACTTTTCAAAGAAAGCCAGAAATTTTGATTTTTATGCAAAATCTCCTTATTTTAAACATTACCTACTATGTCAACTTTTTGAAAACAGTGTGGGTCGATAGAACATGCTGTGTTAAAGGGAAACACGTCCCTTCTTGATGATTCCTCATGAGAAGAGACATCTATAAAAAACAAACTTATGGGGCTTCCCTGGTGGCGCAGTGGTTGAGAGTCCACCTGCCGATGCAGGGGACACGGGTTCGTGTCCCGGTCCGGGAGGATCCCACATGCCGCGGAGCAGCTGGGCCTGTGAGCCATGGCCGCTGAGCCTGCGCGTCTGGAGCCTGTGCTCCTCAACGGGAGAGGCCACAACAGTGAGAGGCCCGCGTACCACAAAAAAAAAAAAAAAAAAAAAAAGATGGGTCACTAGAAACCCATCAGAGGAGGGCACTGTATGGACCAGAAAGTGAGTCAGTGAGAAAATACAAGCATGTTTTTCAGCATCTTCTGAACATCATTTCTGTTCAGGATCACCTAATGGCAAAGTTATTTTATTTCAGGTAATGGTCTGTACTTAACACACCCTTCCTAGGGGTAACACGAAAATAGTAACATCTCTCATGCCTCCTTCACAAGGTTGAAAGGGTCAAATGAGTTATCTTTGGAGAATCTGACCATAAGACCCTGTTATCCGTATCATCAATAATGTAATTCAAGATGCCAAAAAAAGTCAAACTTACTTAATCTGAAACCTACTTTCCAAAACCCTAGAGGACTAAAAATCAGATGTCTTTTTCTTGAGGATGATTTAACAGCCACTGGGAACAAGAAAAACTAATATCTAGAAAAAAGGTTAAGTAGCAAAGTAAACCATTTGGAGACTCATTCATTGAACATGTATTGAGCATTTACTACACGCCTGTCACTGATATGGGAACTGGGCATGCAAAATTGAATAAGTACTCTGAACAAAGAGAGTTTATAGTGGTGGCAATTTCCAGCAATTCAATGTGCTGTATTTTTGTTTTGTCTTATTTTAACTGAAAGTACATTTTTAAAGAATGCTTGGGAATTATAGCCCTACAATAAAATATGTTTTGTTTCACTTCCTTTAGCTGTTATTTTATGACAGCACTGACCTTCTGACCAGAAGCAAAATTCTGGCCTTTCTAAATATCCCATATTGGCTGGGCTTAATGGGTTTTCAAAATAAATGGATTGGATTTCTCAACCTGTCAAAACATAGAGCACAAGGGCTTTTTCAAACTTGGGAGGACTGCTCTGAGCATGGATTCAGAGTCCACCATCTGAGCCAGGGAGCTGAGAGCCAGCTTATCAGCAACCTGTTATTTTTGATGGAAGCAGAGGTGACCGGGACAATGAAATGAGCTCAGGGGGGTCAGACTAACTTAAACATGATGTCACCCAGGGCGATCAAGGCATCAGAGGCCTCGGATTCTCTCAGAAGGGAATTTCAGAGGATTTTAACCGAGGCATAAACCTAAGCCCCACCTGACAGCGCCTGTAGGACCATCTTTGGGAGGGGTCCAGAGAAGGAACGGCCCCATTACCCAAAAGATGATCCCAGGTGCCCATGGCTGCTGAGTAAGTCCAGAGTCAGCTCTAAATGATGGGCTGTGTTATCATTAATAATGGAAGTATGGAAAGATGCTTCAATGTTAGACAAGCCCAGCTCCACTGCTTTCTACCTGCGTGACCTTGGACAAGGCCTCAGTTTCCCCATTTATGAAATGACAGCAGTACTAACTTCACAGAGCTGTCACGACGGTCAAATATAACAACCAGGTAGAAAAATCCCTCCAGTAAATGAAAGCCCAAAGTAGCTCTTCCTGACAATCAGTCTGGTTGCTGCATTGTCATACCCAGGGTCTTTCTGAGGTCAGGAGAGGCTCCTTACATATTAAGAAATGCCCAAACTGGGTCAAACAAATTATGATGTTCTAATTGGTTGGATCTTGTCAGTGCATTTTTTTTTTTTTTTTTTTTTTTTTTTGCTGTACGTGGGCCTCTCACTGTTGTGGCCTCTCCTGCTGTGGAGCACAGGCTCCGGACACGCAGGCCCAGTGGCCATGGCTCACGGGCCCAGCTGCTCCGCGGCATGTGGGATCCTCCCAGACCGGGGCACGAACCCGTGTCCCCTGCATCGGCAGGCAGACTCTCAACCACTGCGCCACCAGGGAAGCCCTTGTCAGTGCCTTTTTGTGACTATATACTAAATCTCACTCAGAGATGAAATTTCAGGCTCTTTGTGACCATTGCAAAGCCACCCACTCCCACTTTACCCCACCCTGAAGCTCAGCTCTCTCTCTGTAATCGAGAGGCCTTCAGGAGTGTTCAGGCTTGGCTCCTTAGACCTATTCCCCCCAATCTTACAGGCTGTGTAACTTTTAAGTATATGATCCCAGAGCACGAGGAAAAGGGGAAGAGAGGCTCCCAGAAGCCATCACTCTATGAAGGGACTGCAAAGCCCTCACCAAGGGGGGGCCTCCTCTGCAGGAAGTGTTTTCTTTCACAATTAACAAAGGCAAAGGGAAACCTTTCTAGAGTATGTCTTTCCCTCAAGGCCACAGGGTTTAAACCTCTCTGTCCCCCAGCTATTGCTCTGAATGAATTATAGGAGCCAATTATTCTGCCAGCATGTGCTGGCTCTGTTGGACTAGACTCCGTGGAGCTCTTCTGCACCTTTCTCCAAAGGCAAGGTGGAGGCTCTTGTCAAGGTTAGCCAGAAGCATCTTAGAGGACTCAGCACAGACCCAGAAACTTCCTAAGTGTGTGCGGCGAGGGGCAAAGAGAGGAAAAGAAGGAGGGAAGGACGGAGGGAGCCAATTACTAACTCTACCTGGCCACAACCAACAGCTCATCCAAGACACTTGCAGAGTGGGTTTGGGGATCACAGAATGTGCATCAGAAGGAGGCACATGAGAATCCAGCTCAGACCATGCTGTGTTGGGGGTTCAGGACCCCACTGGGGTAACTCCACATTTCCATATTGCTGGCTCCAGGTCCTAGCAGATCACTAAATGCATTAAGAGCTGTTCCTGGTGTTGGGCATTACAAGATAGAAGGGTTTCCTAACCAGGATATGAAATAAATCATGATCGAATGCCCACAGACAAAAGGAAGTGCCTCTCAGCACTGACCAGTGAACAACCAGGGAGCTACAATGGCATAAACCATAGGAGGTGGATGTGGCCAGTTTATATGCTTCTAACTCTTATGTAGGGTAAATTGTGAGCCAGGGAACAATGTAGCACATTGAACTAGAAAAAGATAGTCTACGGTATTCCCAATTTTGTCTTCTTCCTATTCGTTATTATCACCATCGCCTTGACCTTCACCACCACCACTGTTATGGTCATTACTGGTCATTTTTTGTCATCATTCCTTGCCTGTGCATAGTCTCTCACAATTGACAAAGAACTTCTTCATCCACTCTGACAGTTTGATCATCACAGTAGCTCTCTGTAGTGGACAGAGCAGTCTTAGCATCCCCATTCTCCCAATGTGTAAGCCAAGGCTTACAGGAGGTAAATTGCCATCCCTTAGTCATACTCAACTCCAGTCTCCTGTAAGTACTGTCAACTTATAACAGTACAACTTTACTTTGAAAATGATATTGAAATGTTTAACAACTGATAAGACATAGTTACTTACCAGTCAGGACAGACACTAGCCATAAACAATGGATGGACGTGGCCATTCTGGTTCATACAGCTGAATATCTCCAAGATGTTGCACATTACTCTAAATAGAGCATTGCATCTTTTGGTCCAGCCTTCTCTGCCATTTCACAGAAGTCCTTCTGTTCCCAAATAAGACTGCAAGATGAGGCACTGAGAGGTGAGATGATGAGGTTATTATAGTAAAGAGAGGGCTTTTAATCTTGTCTTCCTTGATCATCTCGAGACAAGGCAGTGGAAAAAGGAGGTGAGGTGGGATGGAGGGCATAGCAGCTAGTACATGGGTTTGTGGGCTGAAGGAAGAGACCACTCTCCAGAGCTGGAAAGTTGAGTTCAGACCAAGTCTTTAGGGTGTCCTGAGGGAATCACATGGCTTTAGAAAGAAGAAAAAGCCAGGAATCCGGAGCCAGATGGAAAGAAGATTGGAGTGGGAGCCAGTTGGGAATCAAACAAGAAGCCTATTTTCCTACTGAGAAATAGGAGGGTCTGCTGCTTGCTTTTTCCTGGCATGGGGCATGTAGGCATAGTGACCTGGCTTCGATACAAGGGTGGGGCTGGGCAGCAGGTAACCAGTGTTTTCATCAAAGCTAAAGAAAGTGTGCACAATATGAACTCAGAAATTAATAGAAGATAAATCAGATTGTCACTTTCTCAGAAGCTACTCTCTCTATTTTCCATGAAAGAATGATACTCATTCTATTTTTATACTTAGTTTTATCAACTCTTCCTGTGTACTATTCCTTGAAAAGAATCTCTTTTTATTTCAAAAGTAATATACATTCACAGAAAAAAATTAATATAGATAAGCCAAAAAAGAGAAAAAGAAAATTAAAGTCACCTCTGATTTCTCTACCCAGAAATAACATGGCTTAATATGTTGATATATATCCTTCTAGACATTGTCCCATGCATAAAGCTATCATTGTTATTATGATGATATACAAATATTTAGTTATTATATGCCTAATGTTTTCTCTACCTACGGTTCTTGAAGTTTAGGAACATTATCTTTGTTTGACAGTGTAGACTTAATACCAGGAATCTGAACATATTTTATTGCATGAGTATCTTGTTGATAACATAAAATTGGAGGAAGAATAATATTTATTAGAAATATCCAAGCACAGGGCTCAGAAACAAATCGCTTGTGCCTGAGCAGCATTCTGTGTTTTCAAAGTGGCCATGTAAAACACAAAGCCCAGTGGAATCATATATCACTACTACATAAACAATAATAACAATTCTTGATTTATATCTTCATATTTTCTGCCTTGTTCTTGCAGAAAAGTTGGTAAAGGCTGATTAGACTGTTACACCTACTCTTTTTTAGAAGATGGAAGATAGGAGAAAATATTACCATCATGAAAGGAGGAGGAAAACCCAAAGGAAAATCTGTTTTTTTAAAAGTCTGGGACTTGTCAGCATGATACACAGCTCTGAAGATTAGAGCAAAGCAAAACAAATGTGTGAGTTATTTCTTGGATCAAAAGTTTCAATCATCTTTTGGGCTCACTTCTTAGGTATTTGGATATCTGTAAATGATAAGCAAGATGGCAAACTCAAAAAAAAATCTGGAATGTGAGGCTTTCAGGTGAAATGGTCTTTAACCATGTTTCTGGCTGCAGTCTTCATCAAAAGAATTTTTATCAGTGGGGGGAGCAGAGGTTAACATTAAGATGAAGATGTGTTCCTTTTGTACAAGTATAGTCCTGCTGAATTGATACGAAGCAGAAGTGTGTGCAGAGATATGTCACAAACAAAGGACCCCAGTTCCCCCATTTCAACAGGGAGTTGTCTGTAAGAAATTATTCTGCAGGATTTTTGGCGATACCTATTATTATTATTATGTGATTACTTCTAATAGAATTTCTACATGAAAGGTGCTTGGTTAATTAAATTTTGTATGCTGTTGGGTGGTAACAGTTTCAGAATCCACTGATTTGGAATTTTTTTTCACATTTTGAGCACAGTATACCCGAGGGTTTTTTTTTGTTTGTTTTTTAAAGCACTGATGATCAATGCCCTAGTGTTTATTGAGACTTACTTGCCCAGAACTCAGCCAACCACTCTCTGAGTTAGAAAAAAAAAAAAATTCTCTTCTTAGCCTTCATTTTCACTGAGGGGAAAAGTCTTATTCATATAAAAACAGAAGAAAAGATCCAGCGAGCTCAATGCTGAGTTTCTATTGAGAAAGTTTCAGAAAAGAAAAAAAAAATTTGTGGTGGACTAGAAAGCTGAATTCCAACATGTGTTTATATGCTAAAAGCAGTAAGAAGAGAAAAACAAAACAAAACAAAAAAACCCAAAAAGCAAAAATGGGTGTTCTACACCATAATATATTCCATGAAAACAGGAAATAGAAGAAAATCCAGGCAAAAGGTGACGAAACATAAAAGTAGTAGAATTGGCAAAAGTAGGAAAGGATGCTGGGAATGGAGGAAACATTAACAATACTCATTCTTTCTCTTTCTTTCCTAAAACAAGTATTTATGGAGCACCTGTTATGTGCCAAGCATTGTACTAGGTGCTGGGTAAATGTGAATCAGACACAGGTGGTCCTGGCCCTCATGGGGCTTAAATAAGGGGAGGAGCAATAAATAAGTAAGCAAATAAATAGAGTGAATATAGCCTTTGTTAATTACTGTCAAAAACAAGACAACAGGCCCAATAGGGAGTCACTTATGCTGAAAGTCACACGTCACCAAAACAAGAGCCTTAACTAAGTACACTTTCAGCTCTCCCAGAAATGGAATCTTAAACCAGTCAGTCAGGAATCTCTTCATCATCACTAGCTAGGAAATCTGCCTCATAAACTCCTGTCATCCCCTAAAGGAAAGTCACTTGCAATAACCACCATGCTTTTTGCCCAGTACAACTTCCTTATTTCCACTCCCTTCTGCCGATGAAAGTCTTCCATTTTGTACAGATTCTTGGAGCTCCTTTCTATCTGAGATTGGATGCTGCCTGATTCATGAAGGGTTGAATAAAGCCAGTAAGATTTTAAATTTTGCTCAGGTTTTTAACATCACTGTGAAGGAAACTAAGGAATGAAGAGCAGTGTGGGGAACCTACTTTTTACACAGAGTGGTCAGCAAAGATTTTCCTGAAGAAGGCACTTTTAAGCTGAGACCTGAGGAACAAGAGAGAAGCCACCAGATATTCTGCATTTAGGTGTAGGGAATAGCAGTGCAGAAATGCTGAGGCAGGAAGCATATAAGAACTGTTAGGGGACTTCCCTGTTGGTGCAGTGGTTAAGACTCCATCTGCCAATGCAGGGGACACGGGTTCGAGCCCTGGTCCAGGAAGATCCCACATGCCGTGGAGCAACTAAGCCTGTGTGCCACAACTACTGAGCTCACGCACCACAACTACTGAACCCACATGCCTCAACTACTGAGGCTCGAGTGCCTAGAGCCCGTGCTCCGCAACAAGAAAAACCACTGCAAGGAGAAGCCCGCGCACCACAATGAAGAGTAGCCCTTGCTCGCCGCAACTTCAGAAAGCCCGTGTGCAGCAATGAAGACCCAACGCAGCCAAAGATAAACAAATAAAATAAATAAAAATTTTTTAGAAGAACTATTAGGGCTTCCCTGGTGGCGCAGTGGTTGAGAGTCTGCCTGCCGATGCAGGGGACACGGGTTCGTGCCCCGGTCCGGGAAGATCCCACATGCCGCGGAGTGGCTGGGCCCGTGAGCCATGGCCGCTGAGCCTGCGCGTCTGGAGCCTGTGCTCCACAATGGGAGAGGCCACAGCAGTGGGAGGCCCACGTACTGCAAAAAAAAAAAGAACTATTAGAAGGCGGCTATGGCTGCAGCAAACTAGAGGGGCTGGTGGGAGGTGGGGGAAATGAGAGGACAATGAAGACCTTGTGGGGAGGAACGTGGAGTATGTCCTAAGAGCAGTGGGAAGCCAGCGCTGAATTTTAAGCAGGGGGATTCACAGAGTCTGGTTTGTGCTTTTAAAAGATCACCCTGGCTCTACCTCATACCATATACAGTAAGGAACTCAAAACAGATCAGACACCTAAATGTAAGAGCTAAAATCCACAAAACATTTAGAAGAAAACATAAGACTAAATCTTTCTAACTTTGGATTCAGTGGTGGTGACACCAAAGTATAAGCAACAAAAGAAGAAATAGATAAATTGGAGTTCTCGAATTAAAAACTTTTGCGTTTCAAAGTTTGTCACAAGAAAGTAAAACTACAACCCACAGAATGGGAGATAATAATTGCAAATGGTATATTTGATAAGGGACTTGTATCTAAAATATATAAAGCACACTTACAACTCAATAATATAAAGGCAAATAATCCAGTTTTAAAATGGGCGAAGAACATGAATAGACATTTCTCCAGAGTAGACATACAGATGGCCCATAGGCACATGAAAAATGCTCTACATCACTAAGCATTGGTGAAATGCAAATCAAAACCACAATGACATACCACTTCACATCCATTAGGATGGCTAGAGATAAAAGCAGAAAGAATTAAAATTAAAAATTAAAAAACAGAAAGGAGAATAGCTGTTACTAGGGCTGGGGAGGAGGAGGTTATGAGGATAGAGTCTCAGTTTGGGATGATAAAAAATTTCTGGAGATGGACAGTGGTGATGGTTGCACAGTAATGTGAATGTACTTGATGCCACTGAACTGTAATAGTTAAAATGGTAACTTTTATGTTATGTATAGTTTACCACAATAAAGAAAAGTTTTTAAAAGGTGGGAGGGGGGCAGGAGGTGGGAGAGCAAAGTATTTGAATAGACATTTTTCCAAAGAGATATATAACTGGCCAAAAAATACATAAAAAGGTGTTCAACATCACTGGTCGTTAGGGAAATGTAAACCAAAGCCACAATGAGATACCAGTTCCTACCCACCAGGATGACTATATTCAGAAAAACAGACAATGACAAGTGTTGCAAGGACATGGAGAAATTGGCACTCTCATACATTGCCAGTGGGATTATAAAATGGGGCAGCCACTTTGGAAAACAGTCTGGCAGCTCCTCAAAAATGTTGAACATAAGACTTATGACCCAGCAATTCCAGTCCTAGGTATACACCCAAGAGAAGTGAAAACATATGTCCGTGCAAAAGCTTGTACACAAATGTTCATAGCAGCAGCATTATTCATGACAGCCAAAAAGTAGAAAGAACTCAAATGTCTATCAGCTATTGAATGGATAGACAAAATGTGGTATATCCATACGATGTAAGATTATTCTGCCATGTAAAGGAATATAATACTGATATATGTGGCAATATGGGTAAACCTTGAAAGCTATGCTAAGAGAAAGAAGCCAGAAGCAAAAATCACATGTTATTTGATTCCATTAATACAAAATATCCAGAATAGACAAATCCGTAGAGACAAAAATTAGATTAGTGATTGCCAGGGGCTGGGGGAGGAGGAAATAAGGAATGCCTGCTAATGGTTATGGGGTTTCTTTTGGGGGTGATTAAAATGCTCTAAAATTAGATAGTGGTGATGGCTGCACAACTCTGAATATACTGAAACCCACTTTAAATGGGTGAATCTTGTGGTATGTGACTTATATCTCAATAAAGTTGTTATGAAAAACAAAAAACCAACACCAACAAAGAGATCACCCTGGCTGCTCTACAGAGAAAACAAGAGAAAGGATCCTTGAAGGAGGGAAGTGGAAGCAGGTGATCAACTAAGAAGCAACTGCAGCCATCAGGGCAACAGGCAGACAGTGATTCACACGGGGGCAGAGTTGGGGGAGGCAGTGCTAAGGAAAGGGGGAACCATGGGTTTCAGTTTGGGGGTGAATGGGTTGTAGGGTGGTGCCATTCACATCCTCCAGCAGAGAACTGAGTTCGTGTCCAAATGGGAAAATCTGCACGGAATCATGATCCCAACCCTATGAGGTAGGTACGATTATCCCCATTTATAATTAAATGAATGAGGCTCAAAGAAGTTCAGATAAATACCTTAAATAAATAAAATCCCTAATTTGTTCTGTGATTAATGTCATCCTGACTCTGACACCCATGCTTTTTACTGTGTACTGTATGAGGAGAGATTTTTAAAAGAGGAAGAGAGAAATTATGGGGGCAATAAGAGAAGAAGGGTAAAGAGGGTAGGGTCAGGTACCCTGTGTGGATCATTTTTGCCACCTGATTTTGGCTTAATACCTTGTATGCACTGTCACTAAGAACCAGAGAAGCCAAATAAATATCACTCTCAGCTCCCAGTCAGTAGCAAGAGGCCATTAATTCCCCTCAAATTTGCTCACCACTCTCTCCAGTCACAATGCTGGAGTTTCCTTAGTCCAGTGCCCCCTGTCTCTTGCAGGAGGTTTTGCAACACTTTCCTGACTCTTCTCCCTGTTTCCGGTCCCACCCCCCACGCCATCCCTGCCCCAGCAATTCGTGTTGGAGAATGCACACATGTGCACACACACCCATCCCTTCTAATCCCTTTTCCATAGCTAGGGTGCTCTTTCTAAAATGTAAACCTGTTCATTGCACCACTTTCCTTCAAAGCCTTCAAAGATTTTCAGTTGTGCTCAGGGGCTTCCCTGGTGGCGCAATGGTTGAGAGTCCGCCTGCTGATGCAGGGGACATGGGTTCGTGCCCCAGTCCAGGAGGATCCCCCATGCCGTGGAGCGGCTGGGCCCGTGAGCCATGGCCGCTGGGCCTGTGCGTCTGGAGGCTGTGCTCTGCAACGGGAGAGGCCACAACAGTGAGAGGCCCGTGTACCGCAAAAAAAAAAAAAAAAAAAAAAAAAAAAAGATTTTCAGTCGTGCTCAGGATCCAGCGTGAGCTCTTGAACACAACTTACAGGGCCCTTCGCAATCCCTACCCTTCATCCCTCTCTAGCCTCTTCCTCACTCTCCGTCCTCACATCACACACCCTGTACCCTGTGAGCCAGCCACACTAAACCGTTTTCAGTCCCCTAAATGCACCATGCTCTCGCTGACCTCAGGTCTTTGCACACTCTGTTCCCTCTGTCCAGAACAGCTGACCCTGCCACTTTTTGCACAACTAACTCCTACACATTCTGCAGTCCTCCCTCACCCTCCAAGTCAGGGATAAGTTCCCTTGGAAGTGTCCTCGTGGCACTCTGCACAGCCCCCATCAGTAGAGTGGGATTAAGGGGTGGTCCGCTGATCAATCACCTGAGGCAGCAATCTACATAGGAAGAAAATAAAAATCATAGGAAATGTAATGAAATAAGAAAAATTCTCTCTCCTACAATTTCCTCAGATAGTATGCTATGGGCTGGAAAGAATATTCTGATGAGACCCTTGGGGCAGGGATAACACCCCCAAAGGGACATGCTTGAGAAATGCTAGATGAGCTTTGAAAGGGGGACTTGTCTAATTTTGAAGTATTTGTTTGGTTTCGTGGGGACTGCAGGTTTGGGGCAGAATGGAATTGCTCAGGACTTTGTGTGTAACGATCAGTGTTGGCACCAGCAGGCCTCCTTTCTCTGCACTTCCTTCCTGACGGGGTCCCAATGCACCTTTCTAGTTGCACTGGACAACTCCAAGGGGAGTAGGGAGGTGTCATCACAAAAACCCTGATGGGTGAGCCGTAATCCCACCTCACAAAGGGTTCAGCCTCTCCTCTAATGAAAGCTGAATAAAGATTTAGAGCACACTGATTTGATGAATGTCTAATTATTAGCCTGTCCATGTGCACACGTATTTCAGTCCAGATATACCCATCAGAGCATCACTCACATAACAGTAACTTCTCTATAGCCCTTGCTGGAAGATAGGTACTGTAATAGTCATGAATATTTGAATCGTTAATATGTGCCAAGTATTAATCCACTTAATTGTCAAAATAATCCTTTATGGTGCATGCTACTTTACTCCCATTTACAGCTGAGGAAACTGAGGCACACAGAAATAAAGTAATTGGCATAGCTGGGTTTTGAACCCAGGCAGTGTGGCTCCATCCTGTGCTCCCAACCTGTACGGTACACTCCCCCTTGATGATAGGGGCTGAATCATCCTTTTCACTGATGCATCCTCTTCAACTGAGTACAGACCTAACACATAGAATAATTTAATAAATATATACAGAACGAGCCTTCAATTAGTAGAAGACTGTTATTCATTTGTTCAACAAATATTAAGTCCCTTCTACGTGCCTGCCACACAGCCGCACACCTCAGTAACCCCCTCATTCTGCCTCAAACTAATGAAGGAACCCCTTCTCCTATATTCACACTGGATGGCCATCCTGCCTCTGGCTGAGGAAATGGGAGGGTGGTTGTCCTCAAAAGTAGCTCCTTTTATGTTTAGACAGCTCTGAGATTCTTTTTTGTTGAAGAAAGTGGCCTCCTGAGCCTTCCACCTGAAGAGGCACAATCTTGTTCTACGATCTCACCTGCATGACAGCCTGTCACGCGTGTAAAGGTAGTTCTCACATCTCCCCCAGGTCCTCTTTCTGATCATCTAGACTAAGCTCCCTGACTTCCTTCCTTGGTTCAGGCTCTGATATCATTTCTGCAGGAGAGGCCCTTCATTCATTTGCTCATTCATTTATTTAAACTTTACTCACTGTGTACCAAGTACTTTGCTAGGCCCGAGGAATACAGAGATGAAGGCATAGTTCCCCCCTTCAAGAAATACAGGATCCACTGGGGGAGGGAGGCAGTTAAAGAAACAATTGCAATCTGTCCTAGGTGCCAAGTGCTGTAACAGGGGTATGGTGGGACACAAGGACCACTCAGTCTGACAACAGAATTTTAAACTGTCCACCCTAGAGCATTCAGTTTGGTCATGTCCCTCTTGCATAATGACCACCAGAACTAAAAACAGTAGAAGAATTCTAAAAAGAACACTTCTACCACTCTGATCTAAATGTGGTAGTTCTAAGAATGCAGCCCAGAACTGTGATTAATTTATTAGCAGATGGCCAGCTTAAAAAAAAAATGAACTCTGGTATTAATTTCACTAAGTGCTATTAGGCCTATCCTGTGCAAATGAAAAAAAAAACAGATAGATGGATGGATAGAGAGATAGTAGATAGATACAGAAAACATATTATATTTATTCATCCTTGGTAAATATCTTTCTTGTTTCAGTCTAGCAATACAGCACCAGGCCTAGGAACCAGGGTTGAATTTCCAGTTCTTCTTCCTCTAGCTACCTCCTAGGTCTGTTCAGGGTACTAAAAGGAAAGAAATAGTGAATGAAATTATCTGGCATATTGCCAACCCCATAGTTGGTGCTCCGTAAGCGCTAGTGATATTTATTCTTGGTTCACTGGTTCATCAAGACTTTTCTAAACCTTGTGTCTGACACCCAATGTATAAGGCTGCCCCTCAGCTTCATGCCAACAGCAAACCTGACGGTGTGTCTTCTGGTTTTCAATAATCCCTCCACTCCCAACTCCGTTGCTCACGCATCTTCTTCCCCTCAATTTCAAGCTTTTCTTGGCCCAAGCTTCAGGCTCTTAGAAAGTTGACAAACCAGCATCGCCATCTGGAGGAGAGCATGAGAATCTGCGTAAGAAAACAATTTCATGGCGCCAGATAAACTAACTCAGCTGTTTTTTGTGCAGGCGCTAACGAGGCCAAGTTCACAGGTTCATCCCCAAAGGGGCCAATTAGCTTTACACCGAGAGACACTTCAGAGCACAGCCTCAGCCTCTAACCTTGGCCCCCAGTTCACATGTTTGTGCCTGTCGGTTAGAAAGCAGATTCATCAATCCAAGCGTGCGGAAACAACGAAGATGAACAAGACCTGCTCCCTGTTCTGAAGGAATCTTGAACCTGCAGCCGTGTTTCCCCCAGTAATTCCTGAGACATTAATAGGACTTATGAGAATAAATGACTCCACAGCGTTAAATTAGTTTGGGAAACACTCATCAAAGTCAAGCAGGTTCTTTATGGAAGGGCTTCTAAGAGCCTTTAATATGCTAATATGCACTATTAATTTTCCAAGAAGTAAATATAAGGGGCAGGGTCTCCCAGATTTGGATGGCCATGAGGCATCCCCCCTCTATTCTTAAAAAAGAATAGCAATGAAACTGCTGTCCCAGAGTATGATTGCTTCCACTGAAATATCTATTTTAAGAAACAACTCATCCATGGGGAAGAGTCCACAGTCTATTGCTAGGCTGAAAAAAAAAAGAAAGCAGACTATAGAACAGGATCCCATTTTGAAAAGATGGAACAAAGATGTACATACACTTGGGAGGGAAAAAAAACAAAAAGACATAAACCAAAATGTTAACACTGGTGATTTTTTGTTGGCGAGATTGTTGTTTTTCTGTGTTCTTTATATGTTTTTCAAGTTTTCTGCATTGAATATACATGTCAATTTAAAAATAAAAACCATGAAGCACATGTTCTAAGATGGTATACCATCATCATAAGACTATAATTGTAGAATACTAATAAGAGCTAACGTTTACTGAAGGCTAAGTGCCTGGCTCATGGATTATCTAGATTATCTCATTTAAACTTTACATATAAATCATATGAGATGAGGTAACTTTTTTAGGTTTTATTTATTTTTTGTATATATCTGTTGTAATTTATTTATTTATTTTATTTTATTTGGCTGTGTCAGGTCTTGGTTGTGGCACATAGGCTCTTCATTGCGGCACACAGGCTTCTCTTTAGTTGTGGTGCGCAGGTTCCAGAGCACGCGGGCTCAGTAGTTACGGCACACAGGCTTGGTTGCCCTGTGGCACGTGGGATCTTAGTTTCCTAACCAGGGATCTAACCTGCATCCCCTGAATTGGAAGGCAGATTCTTAACCACTGGACCACCAGGGAAGTCCCTTATATATTTTTTTCTATTGGAGTATAGTTGATTTACAATGTTGTGTCAGTTTCAGGTATACAGAACAGTGATTCAGTTATATATATATATATATATATATATATATATATATATATATATATATATATATATTCTTTTTCAGATTCTTTTCCCTTATAGGTTATTACAAAATATTGAGTATAGTTCCCTGTGCTATACAGTAGGTCCTTGTTGGTTATCTATGTTATATATATAGTAGTGTGCATAGGTTAATCCCAAACTCCTAATTTATCCCTCCCCCACTCCTTTCCCCTTTGGTCACCATAAGTTTGTTTTCTATGTCTGTGAGTCTGATTCTGTTTTGTAAATAAGTTCATTTGTATCATTTTTTTTACAGTCCACATATGATATTTGACTTTCTCTGTCTGACTTAGTGTGAGAATCTCTAAATCTATCCATGTTGCTGCAAATGACATTATTTCATTCTTTTTAATGACTGAGTAATATTCCATTATATATATATATATATATATATATATATAATGTGTGTATATATATATATATATAATGAATATATATATATATATATATATATTGCATCTTCTTTATTCATTCATCTGTCAATGGACATTTAGGTTGATTCCATGTCTTGGCTATTGTAAATAGTGCTGCTATGAACCCTGGGGTGCATGTATCTTTTCGAACTATGGTTTTTGCCAGATATATGCCCAGGAGTGGACTTGCTGGATCTTATGGTAGCTCTATTTTTAGTTTTTTAAGGAAGCTCCATACTGCTTCCCATAGTAGTTATACCAGTTTACATTCCCACCAACAATGTAGGAGGGTTCCTTTTTCACCACACCCTCGCCAGCATTTATTATTTGTAGTGAGGTACCATTTTTTGCCCCAATTTAAAGATGGAATATTAAAGAAACAAAGAAATAAACCCTGTGGAATCAGAATTTGAACCCATTACATCCCTCATTTGCTGTCTACCCCAGTTTCCCTGAGACACACACACACACCACACATACCATAAAAGAGGGAGAAGATGCTATTCCTCTGGAGAGAGAGACTGTTAGAGGGCAACAATGAGATAGCTTTGCTACATGGCTCCTGGCTGCCATTTATTAAATGCTCACTGGTGCCAAGAATTATTCTACATACTTTGACATATATAAACATCTAAACTGAACAACAACTGGGCTCTACTAGCCCTTTAAGATGTGACTTCTGGGGATTTCCCTGGTGGCACAGTGGTTAAGAATCTGACTGCCAATAGAAGGTTCATGGGTTCGATCCCTGGTCTGTGAAGATCCCACATGCCACGGAGCGACTAAGCCCATGCTCCACAACTATTGAGCCCATGTTCTGCAACTACTAAAGCTCACATTCTCTAGGGCCTGCGTGCCACAACTACTGAAGCCTGTGCACCTAGAGCCCATGCTCCGCAACAAGAGAAGCCACCGCAACGAGAAGCCAGCTCACTGCAACGAAGACCCAACGCAGCCAAAAAAATTTTTTTTTAATTTTTAATAAATAAAGAAAGAAAAAGATCTGCCTTCTGCGGTATTGTTTGGGCCATTTCTCTCTCACTGGCCACTGGAAACCCCAAAAACTATTTATTAACCCCGCCAAAACTATTGGGTAGAGCAACTCAGCCCTCTTCAGTTTCTATGGCCAAATTCAGCTCCAGTTTTACCGTGATCATCCAAACACCATTAACGTGCTCTGTGAAACAGCAGACCTACTACCCAATCACATACTAGTTCCCTCTCTCTCTCTCTCTCTCCCTTTCTGAGGAAAAACATATTTCCTCACTGATATGAAGCATGCCTACCTCCCTTAAAAAGGAGAGGTGTTTATGGTCAGTTTGGGTTTACAATGCTATTTTTATTTTCTATTACATATGTATTACTGAAGTAAGTTCTTTTGTTAATTCCATTTTACAGATGAGGAAACTAAGGTCAGACGACTTGCCTGAGGCACCAAAGCAGGTATGTGGCTGCACCACTCTTTGACCCAGGCCTGTCCAACTCCAACCAAGATTTAAAGCAGAGCGGGGACACTCAGGGATGCAAGACACAGACACTCCCCTCAAGGTGGGGCCCTTATACCCTGTCAGGCTGCCTCCATTTCTTCAATGTAAGTGAGAACAGACTGGTTAGAAGAGACCCCGAGTGAAGAAAGCACACAATTCTTCCCCTTCAGGTTGAGAAATCTGGCCCCCAAAACCAGTTAGAAATAATTGATTTAGCAGCTTACCCCACTGACAATGGTAGTCCTCTTTGAGAAAATCCCCCCTTTTTCTCTGCTCCCCCCACTACTCCAGCTTCCTCTCTAGGAGATGGGCAACCATCCCCATTCAAAAATGACTGCATTATGTTTGTTTTTTTAAATTATGGGAGATCTTCTCCTTTGCCCTCCTTGGACCTGGGGGGAGACCCTTTTCCTTACCAGGGGGCATCTTCTACCCCACGCTGAGGTCCCAGACTCCTGCAAAGGGAAGCAAATCAGTTTTTTGTCCTTCCACTGCCTTCCAGCTGAGCTTGTAGCTGAATTTTTCCACCAACTGGGTCTTTAACAGCAAACAGGGCTCAGGGCAGAAGCCATCGCAAAGCAATTTTAGACAATATGGGCTCTTCATTCCATCTGTGAAATGCTGCTAGCACCTTTGACCAAACTTTAATACCGCACAATTTCGACATCTTATGATAGAGCTGGAGTTTGAGAAATGGGGCTGAGGGTTGATTGGGGTCCAAAAAATAAATCTTTTCTATTGCCATGAAGCAGTTACAGTTGCACAACTGAAAAACCAACCCTTTGGAAAAGCTATCAAACCCACTCGTGCAGTTGGGTAATACCATCATCCAAAGCGCTTCTTAGATGTCTGGTGTTCAAAGCAGAGTGCAAAGTGACTTAAGCAGACACAGTCTATTATGTGGGATGTTTCCAAGGTTGGATATATGTTTCTGATGCTGGCAGTGAAACTGGCTCAGACAGATGCCAAAGAACACCTCTCAGAGGCCAGCATGGTATATGATAATCAAAACGAACATTTGGGGTTCTCTGGTGGTGCAGTGGTTGAGAATCCACCTGCCAATGCAGGGGACACGGGTTCGAGCCCTGGTCCGGTAAGATCCCACATGCCGCGGAGCAACTGAGCCCACGTGCTGCAACTACTGAAGCCCATGTGCCTAGAGCCTGTGCTCTGCAGCAAGAGAAGCCATGGCAATGAGAAGCCTGCGCACTGCAACAAAGAGTAGCCCCCGCTCTCCACAACTAGAGAAAGCCTGAATGCAGCAACAAAGACCTAACACAGCCAAAAATAAATAAATTAAATAATTTTTTTAAAAAACGAACAATTTATTAGGCCCCTTCTATTTGCCAGGTCCATGCAACACATCTCACATGATCTTTAGAGCAACCTTTGAAGGAGGGGCTATCGTTACCCCCAATTTACAAACGATGATACACAGTCTCCTAGATGTTAAATAACCAGACTAAGATGATACAGCTAGCAAATGATGGAGCAGAATTCAAATCCAAGATCCCCCGATGCCATGATTCACACGCTCAATCACTGCAACATACCTGTGTGATTCATGTAGAGTGGCTCCAATGTGAGTCCTGGAGTTGGATGGCCCTGGATTCAAATTCTGGCTTTATTACTCAATTGGACCAGGCATACAACCTCTATAAATTTTAGTCACCTCACCTGCAAAACGTGGGGATGCTAATGTCTAGCTTGCCAGGAAGTAAATAAAGAAATACTTGTGTAACCAATTGCATCTAAAGACCCACGTGGATCAGTCCCAGAACCAGAATCCTCTTCAAATCCACAATAGGAGGAAAAAGACTCTTATGTCAATAATTATTGTTTTGTTTCATTTGTGAAGGCTTTAGCCCATGGTAGGCACTAAGTACGTTGCAACTATTATAATTCTTTTTGATATGCTTTTAAGTTATTATCTTTAAATAACTAACCCAGTCAGTCTATTTGAAATGCTACTTAAATGAACCACTTCTCTACATACCCTCTTATTTTTTAAAAAACTATAAACTTAGTTTCTCCTCATTCATATTAAAACAGAATGAGGTGTGTAGCAGAAGTCCCATTTTAGCCGCTTCAAGCTATGTTTCTCAAAATTTTAGATTGATCTGCACAGGTTTGGAAATCTGAATAAACAAATCCCAGGACCAAGGCGCTCCTGGCAAAGAAATTAAGAGGTAAGGCCCAGTTACCAGCCTGGTTTAAGTACAAGGACAACCTCAGGGTTGGAGAGGAAAGATAGATATTTGACACAGATTTTCCACTGGACTAGCTTATGGGAATATTTGTGTGGTTTGACCCAGCAGTTCCTACTGGGGACCGGAGAATTCTCCTGTGTAAGACTCTTGTCTTACTATAATTTATCCATCATACAGCAGCCAGAGTGGTCTTTCTAAAGTGTAAATTAGATTGTGCCAACTCTCCTGCCCTGTTTAAAACTTCAAATAGCTTCCCATTGCACTGATACAATCCAAACTCTGTATTATGGCTCACAAGCCGCCGCATGTTATTGCCCCTGCCTCCCTCTCTAAACTCATTTCCTTCCCCCTCTCCCTTCATTCACTACATTCCAGCTACAATGGCCCTCTTCTGTCATTCCTGCCTCAGAGACTGGCCCTCGCTCTTCCTCCTGCCAGAATACCACCTTAGCTAAGACCAACACCCCAGGAACTCTCTCTCTTTATAGCACTTACCAGCATGGGAACTTGGCTTATTGGAATGTAAGTTCCCAGTATCAGGAACAGTAGTTAGAGAATAGTATGTACTCGCTGTCCTCTGCACTCACTCACCCTGGTTTCCAATTCCTGGTCTACACCCTGGATTTCAGCGCAGCTTCCGTCTGCCTTTGGCCACCCATCTGGATCTCATTGTCTGGCTTTCTGACGTCAGCTCATGTGACTCTTTTGACCTCATTTGACTCTTGGTTCAGCAGATTCCTTGGATTTCAGCATCGCTCACAGCTTTGCTTGAGAAATATTCAATACATCCTCTGCCATCCTGCACCCCAAGCCCATCTCCCAGTGAAGCCCACCTCCTAGCCCATGTGGGGGCAGCAGTCTACACAGGCTCTTGGGACTGCAGGAAGGCTTCACCTGAAGAAGCCCACTTTGGCCACTGGACCTTGAAGCAGCTAAAGCAAAACAGAAACGCAGACCACTCCAAGGGAGGTGAGATCCCTTCTTAGTGAATTTCTCCATGCCAGGAAGCCAAAACCATGGGGCTATCCAGAAATTTGGACTGTTAAGATGTGACTGAAGCTTCCCTGACAAGAGCAATTGTCTGGCCCTGGACCAGTGCTTCCATCTCATGCTGGGGGTGGCCAGCGGAGAAAGTCCATTACACATGGTATCACACAATGATGTCTTTCTACCAGCAGAAAGCAACAATGGGTCATTTCCTGTGGGTCTGCAAGCAAAGGGAGAAGATGGCGGCGCTGGGAGACCCTGTGCGACTGGAGAGGGATATTTGTAGGGCAACTGAATTGTTGGAAAAACTGCAAAGGAGTGGAGAGGTACCACCACAGAAACTGCAGGCTTTACAAAGAGTCCTTCAAAGTGAATTCTGCAATGCTGTAAGAGAGGTGAGTACATGGGTTTAAAATTTACTAAAAATCTGAGTTAATTAGGGTAATATTCTGAAATTGGGTTCAGAGTTTCTTTAAAAAGTGAACTTTAGAACCTGCCTCTCTTGTTTTCGGAATTTCTAATAGAAAAACATTTTACAAAGATGCAAAACTTTGTCTAAAATTTTAACGCATTCAGTAACTTCACAAAGAGCTCAAACATGGTATATTCTGAGATTTAAAATCGCAATAATAACTTTGGGTTTTTCAGGTGTATGAACACGTCTACGAGACTGTGGACATCAGTAGCAGGTCCCGAAGTGAGAGCTAACGCGACTGCAAAGGCTACTGCTGCTGCATTTGCTGCCAGTGAAGGACATTCTCATCCTCGAGTTGTTGAGCTCCCCAAAACAATATTATGGGAGGCAAAGAACAAAACTCTCCAATCTATATATCCCGAATAATTCCAGGTGGAATTGCTGATAGACACGGGGGTCTCAAGCGAGGAGATCAACTCCTTTCTGTTAATGGAGTGAGCGTTGAAGGAGAACATCATGAAAAAGCTGTAGAACTGCTGAAAGCAGCTCAAGGAAAGGTTAAATTAGTAGTACGGTACACACCCAAGGTCTTGGAAGAAATGGAGTCACGCTTTGAAAAAATGAGATCGGCAAAACGCAGGCAACAGACCTAAAACTTTACATTCCGTTTTGCTTTTAGCTAGAGAAGTTTTACTTGTGACCTACTGATGGCCGCAATGCCAATGATTATTAAAAAAAAAAAAAAAAAAACTTCCCGTGGAATCCTCCTTGCCATTTTATAAATGCCTATTTTAACATCATTTATGGTTCCAGAGATACATACACTTTTTTCTGACAAGAAAACGTAAAAAGGTGATGAGGGCAATTCTGTCCTGCTGTTTTTACAGGCCTTTTTCAACAAATGCAGATTTTGTCATAAAGTTGTTATAGATTTTTAAAAATGCTTTTTTAATATTAAAATGTACTTTTACATTCTTAACCTTTTTTTAGGGAAAAAAAGTTTTCTTTATTTGGCTGCTTATTTAAAAATAACAGTTCTCCATTCTTTTCTTTGCTTTTTTTTTTTCACCTGTAACATTTCTTTATGGTTTTCCAAGAAATTAAACATAACAGTCTCAGCTACAGCACTTTATTACACTATCAATATTAACATCACTGCTGTGTTTTGTATTTGGAACACACACATAATATATATTATCAATGGTAAATTATAACTCAGCACAGTGGAAGTTTCTTACTTTTAGTTAAACATAATATATAATGAATATTCATTTATACTGATTTATAAAAGTTTTTAAACACTGATACAATCATTGCTAAAATATGTATTCTTTCATAATATTTGAGTAGTGAGGCAAGAGAATGTAATTTGATTGTTAGCAATACTGATAACATCTTTCTATTTATAGTCAACAATATATCATAAATTACAAATGCAAAAAGAGGTTTAGGTTTCATCTTTTGCAAATTTTTTTAATGCTATTCATTTTTATTTAAATATATTTCTTATATTTTCATTGTTCCATTTCTAGAGATGAGCCAGTTAATTTGTGGTGGGAAATCGCAAAGAAGAAAAAGTAATACCTTTAACCTCACTAGGCTCAAGAGTTACACACTCTTAAGTAGCTCAATTTAAAGACTTGATATTAAATAGGAAAAAGATAGAAGGGTATATTTAAGATATATAGAAATCATGAGGTGATACATTCATAAGAATCTGCAGACGCTTTGTCAAAATGAGTAAGAACTCATTCACTAGTTGGATTTAGAGATGTGATCTTTATGATTCAGCTATAATGATGGGAATTCTGAGATACTTTGATTTGTCCACTGGATGTCACTGTTTTACTGAAAGGCAGCTATTAGTGGATGACTGTGACTGAGGTCTTTTTAAAGGCAGAAATTAAAGAGGTAAGGTTCATTTTCAGACACAACTTACAGGAACATTTGTCAGGCTTTTAACAATTTTAAGTGACAGGTGCTAGAAAGAAAATAATGGATTGAAATACATAAGGAATTTAGAATAATTATCAACCCTGTGTAAAGAGTGGGCATTTTGTGACATTCCTTCAGGAAGAATAGAAATGTGTATCTTTTTCTGCATGTTTATGAGCACTGTGAGTCTTAAAAGATTATTCCAGTTTCCAGTGATTTTCAGAGTAAAAGTCAGCATTGTTATTTATCTTTTAGGTATTGAACACTGGATTGCATGGTTGAATGTGTCTTTAGTCCACTACAAAATGTGCTTGTTATTGATAGGATCGTGTTATTAAATTGTATATTTCCAAATTAATTGATGTTTTAAAAATGTTGAGACCAAAGTAGTGTAGAAGAGTTACGGACTTAATTTAATTGTAAAATTATTAGAGATATTTGTTGTAGAGCTTTATATATTAAAGAGCGGTATCAGTGCATATAAAGACAGTAAAAAAAAAAAAAAGAAAGAAAGCAACAATGATAAAAAAAACCACAACTACTAGTATCATTTACTGGACTCCTTAATTAATACTAGGTTCCAGGTACTTTATGTTCATGATCCCACTTAATTTTCACAATGACATTAAGGTAGGTGACTATCCCCATATAAGAGATGAGAAAATCAAGCCTCAGAGACAGATAAAATTATTTGCTCAAGGTCATATAACAAACAAGTGGGAGAGCCTGAATTTCTGACTCCAAAGTGCATGCTCCCAATCCCTACCCTCTAAGCATTCAATTATGGGTCCCTTCACACTACACACACACCTCCCACACCAAATTATGGACTCCTCCAGAGCTAGGACTTATTTCTTGTTCATCATCCACATAGCACAGGGACTAATCCTTAGTGGATGGTCAGCACATTTTTGTAAATGCATTTCTAATGCCACTGAATTGGTCTTATAATTTATATACACTATAATTAATAGATTAATATAAATAGTCATTGTCATAACATACCACTGTTGGCTTTCCTATTCCCTACTATTGGCCATTTGGACTATTTCCAATTTTTAGGTTTAATGTGCAGTACAGTAATTTGCTCTTACTGAAACATGGAATGGGATTGAGAAGCAGAGATGAATCTAATAAAGGAAAAATAACATTCTGCATCTTTCGTGAGACCATTCAGGGTGAATCCAATTAAGGAATATACTAATTACGTAAAACAGAGAAACAATTCTGGGGTTATGATAGTAAAATTACCAGCCTTTTATAGCAAACTTAAATATCACAATTTTCACTAGAGAAGCAAAGTGTCTAATATATTGCAAAATACACAGTACCCTCTTATCTAGGCAAGATCCAAAAATTCTTTCAAAAGTGAGTGTTGGTCTACAGATAGAAGTGTCAAAATCCTATAATTAAGAAAACGTATGGCTATCTTTTAGCAAACTGACTTTACTTAATAATGTGCCAGAAGTGTTAAAAATATATATAGCACTTTAGGTCTGCGTTTCTAGTTCAGACTTTTAACTTTAGTTTCCGGAGTGCTTTTGTTGAACGACTCTCAGGTGCTCTCTAGTGGATGAGCTGAAGAACAGCTTGGTCATCTTTTTATGTATTACATGCCTAAAAGTAATCACAATTCACACTTTCAGGTTTACATGAAGGATATAGGATTAATGATTATTTTTAAAGAAATATTTTATAGACTTACAGTCAGAGTTTAAGGTTTATTAATATTAATAGGGTTCTGTCCTCAGTTTATTTTAAATAACTGCTACTGGAAATTTAATTTTTTCCCGCTCTATTTTGAAACATGAGTTTAAAATTAATATGACGGCACTAGAGAGCCCGCGTGCTGCAACAAAGATCCTGTGAGCCGCAACTAAGACCCGACGCAGCCAAATAAATAAATATTTTTAAAAATCCAATCTCTGGAAGATTCAGGACATAAAGTTAAAAAAAAAACTAACTAATATAATGGCTTTAATCGTCATAAATAAATCATTAAATATATTTTTTCAAGGGACCCATAGGTAGGTTAAAGAAGATTATTAATCTTCTCCCCAATGCAAAGAATTTACAGAGGAACAATATAACTCAGCCCTAATTTGTTGCTTTAAGGAGACATTGAAATGACATAGGCAGGGAGGTCAGCATTTTCCAAAATGTGCTCTGTGAGATACTAAGTTCCCTGACGTGTTGGTGGGGGGCAAGGGAGAGCTCCTAGCTGAGGGACATTTCAGAAGATTAACTCACTCCCCTTGTTTTGTTTCCACACTCAGTTCATAAATGTCTGTAATTTGTTTTTCTGTACTACTTGCTCATGGGAAGAGAATGCAGTGGGTAACATGCCACAAGCTTTTCAGTCGGCTTTACAGCTCAGGTTTTCATTGTGAAGTTAATTGTCAGCGTCCGTATTTATGTAGAAATACATATGCATCATGGGAAGAGAATGCAGTGGGTAACATGCCACAAGCTTTTCAGTCGGCTTTACAGCTCAGGTTTTCATTGTGAAGTTAATTGTCAGCGTTCATATTTATGTAGAAATACATATGCATGTGTTCCTGCGTGTGTGTGTGTGTGTGTGTGTGTATATATATAGTTAGTTAGTTAGTTAGTTAGTTAGTTAGTTAGTTAGTTAGTTTGCTAGCTATTTAATGAATATGGGCATAGCAAACATACCAAACTCTTAATAGTGTTTTATTTCTTGGCGGTGGGGTGTGGAAGGGAATAGCAAAGGGTTTCGCTTTCAAAGCTATACTTTCTCTAATATTTGAAATTTTTACAATAGACATCTTTAACCTTTATAATCATAAATATATATAAATATATATATTTATGTATACAACACATTAATTATTATATTCTATTGTAGAATTTGAAAGATTAAAAAACATTTCCCAAGCAATGTCCCCAAATGCACCTCTCAAGCTCCCACATGCCCAGACTAATCCAATTTCTCCTAAGGACAGCCCACACACCTACCCACCTTGTTGTCTCCAAAAATCCCCTGCATTTGTTTATATCCAAAAGACACCACCTGGCTGAACTCCTGCCTGATTCCTAGAGCTGTAGCTTAGAGCGCCCCCTTGAGGCTCAAGGACTCCACGGTGCTACTCGGGGTTGGTTGTTTCATAAGATGCACGCCGCAAAGGTGACTTGGTGTCAGAACTGAAACCTATCAGCCCCTTGAGACTGTCTTGTCACTGCTGGTGGTGGTGTTCCCCTCAGCAACCTTCAAACTCGTTGTAGAAATAGTTTCTCTCACTGAAAGGTCATCCTCACCAGACTCTAAACTTTTATTTGCTCTATTTAGTAACTTCTACTAGCGCCTGCGCACATGCAAACACACACACGCACCCCTCACCACCACCACCAGTGTCCAGTAGTGTAAGTACACCACCCCCAATTATAGCCGCACTCTTGGGGTGCTTACATAATCAGGTCTCTCAGACTCAGAGGTGGAGAACGAACGTACGGTTACCAGGGGGAAGGGTTCGGGGGAAGGATAGTTAGGGAGTTAGGGATTGACCCATACACACTGCTCTATTTAAAATAGATAACCAGGGCTTCCCTGGTGGCGCAGTGGTTAAGAACTCACCTGCCAATGCAGGGGACACGGGTTCGAGCCCTGGTCTGGGAAGATCCCACACGCCACAGAGCAACTAAGTCCGTGTGCCACAACTACTGAGCCCACGTGCCACAACTACTGAGCCTGCACTCTAGAGCCCGAGCTCCACAACTACTGAGCCTGCGCTCTAGAGTCCACGAGCCACAACTACTGAGCCCGCGTGCGGCAACTACTGAAGCCAACGCACCTAGAGCCCGTGCTCTGTAACAAGAGAGGCCACCACAGTGAGACGCCTGCGCACGGCAACAAATAGTAGCCCCCGCTCGCTGCAACTAGAGGAAAGCCCACGTGCAGCAACGAAGACCCAACGCAGCCAAGAATAAATAAATAAAATAAAATAATAAATAAATAAATAAATAAATAAAATAGATAACCAACAAGGACCTATTTTATAACACAAGGAACTCTGCTCAATGTTATGTAAAAACTTAAAAGGGAAAAGGATTTGCAAAAGAATAGATACATGTATATGTATAACTGGTTCACTTTGCTGTACACCTGAAACTAACACAACATTGTTAGTCACCTATACTCCAATATAAAATAAAAAGTTTAAAAAAAAGTTAAAAAAATCAGGTTTCTGCATCAGTAGAATGAAGACCAGAGCCCAGGTCAAGATGAACTCATTAGAATAAGTGCCATTCCATGTCTGGGAGCTGGGCAAATTCTCCTTGTGACACCCTCTCTGTTTCTCTCTCCCATTGCCTGCCTTCCTCAGAGTGAAACAAGAACCTAGTCTCCAAGATGAAATAGTAAATTAACATTTACTGAGCACTTAACACACACACAGAGGAGGGGACTTCCCTGGCACTCCGGTGGTTAGGATGTGGTGCTTTCCCCACCAAGGGCCCAGGTTCAATCCCTGGTCGGGGAACTGAGGTCCTGCAAGCTGCACCATGGGACAACAACAACATATACACACACAAAACCCCACAGGAAACCATCTCTGTGTTTTATTTTTATGTATTGTCTCATTTCAACCTCACAACAACCCTCTGAAGTAGGCACTATTCTTCTCCCCCACTCTATAGAAGACTGAGGTTCAGAGAACTTAAATAACTGGTTCAGAGGGGTAGCTCATGAATGCTCAGCTTCTTGCAAGAGGGAGACATGAACTTGTGTGGGGTGATTCTGTTGAAAACATTTAATCAAGGGCTCTGCAGTCCACACCTGGGATGGGCTAGCCCCAGGCTTTTCCCACAAAGCACGTACTTCCTGGAATGGGGATGATGCCACAGGCTGTCAACACTACAAAAACAAGGTGCATCATCCAGGAGTGTCAAATTTCCTTCCAGGTTTTTTTTTGGGGGAATATCATTTTATAGGAAGATGAATAGATGCATTAAGGAGTATAATGCAAAAATTTTGTATGTTTAGGATAAAAATGCAAAAAAGATAAAATCACACTAAAACCATCCCTCTGGTAAAGACTGCATCACTGAATCCTCCAGGGCGATGTTTCTCCAGCTTTGGAGTGCATGCCTATCACCTGCGGGCAGGGCCCACACAGATGTGAGACCTGTTAGTACTATCAATACATACACTTGGCTTAATGCCCTGCTGTTAAGGTCTTGAAATTCTTACTAATTTTTTAACTAAGTCTTTGCATTTTCAATTTGCCCTGGACCCTACAAATTATCCAGCTGGTCCTGCCTGAGGATTTTGTTAAGATGCAGATCCTGGTTCAGTGTATCCGGGGTTCTGCAGTTCTAACAAACTGCCAGATAATGCTTGCTATTGGTCTAAGACCACATTTTGAGTGGCAAGACCCAGTCTTCCACTCTCTTCCACAGTTTATAATACTTCCTCTTCTTAGAAGGACACCAGTCATATTGGATTATGACCACCCATAGGACCTCCTTTTACCTTCATCACCTCTTTAAAGGCTCTACCTCCAAATACAGTTACATTCTGAGCTTAGGACTTCAACATATGAATCTAGGGGGTGGGGGAACACAATTCAGCCCATAATAGTTACAGAGGACAAAGTCAAACAGAAGTAACATGTGTCAGTGGGTCCACATGCAGCCCATTTTTTTTTTTTTTGCAGCCCATTTTTGATTTCAGCATTCACTGCAACACATCCTTTGTTCTCAGGTGAATATTATTTGCTGAGAACGAGGAGTTCTTCCACGGCTGGCAGGCAGTGTGTTCAAGGACTTCTGAATCTCTCCTCGGTTACTGTCCACGGAGAACTTGGGCAAGTTCCTTCACGTCGCTGGGCCTTAGCGTTTTCCCTGTGAAAGGAGGATGACAATAACACCTGCCTCATAGGATTATCGTGAAGATTAAATGAGGTAACCTCAGATCTCTTCTTTCCTGTTGGGTGAAAGAAACTGCCAGCAGTTTGGTATAGATTACCCTTGAGGAGGTCTTTGGAGTCGTCCTTACCTAAGGAAAGTTCTAGTTTAACTGATGTTTAACTGAGTGAAGGGGCCCCTCCTTGCATGTAGGGCTCCAGGGATGGGAAGGGGCCAGTTTGCAGAGGGAACCCAGGGATCTTCTGGGAGGGAAAAGTCTCGCTCCTTTTTCTATTCCCAAACCTTCTCCCTGAGAGTTGAAGTTAGGGAGGTACATGGAGGTGCTTGTGGGCAACTCGGAAAAGGATTCAGAAGCAGGAAAAGCGACAGGTCCAACTTGTTACTGAGCCCAAACTCATACTGCTCACCACGCGACAGGCCAATAAATCCAGAAACAAGTTGTCGGGATAAGGAATAACAACTTGATTAGGAAGCCAGCAGACTGGGAAGCTGGTGGACTACTGTCCCAAAGCAGCATCTTGCCCGGGTTTGGATGCTAGTTTCATTTATGGATCAAAGAGGGGGAGGTGAGGAGATAAAGTAAAAAAGGTGATAAGTTGTTACAGATATTTCCTGGTTCCAGCCACACTCTGGAGGGGATGTGTTAATTCCTTCTTTCCTGGAGGCATTCACAGGTGGGCCTGGTCAGGAGGTTTCCTGTGAGCTAAACAAAGGTATTTTAGCTGAACACTCAGGCATAGGAGGCAGGGTTCTTGGAGATGGGCCTTTATGTATACTTTAAGCTATAAACAACATCACTTTAGTGATTAACTTGTAGCAAAAGCATTAGAATACAAAGGTTAAAGGAAAAGAAACAGATAATATGGAGTCAAATTTGTTCTTCCCTATTACAAACTGAGTCCAGAGATGCGGGACTTGTGGCCAGGCTTGGCAATAAACCCAGAAAAGAGAGTGCAAGATGGGGATTCTGGGTCCTTTAAGTGCTTGATGCCGTCATTGGTTCTGCCTATCCCTCGAGGCACGATAACCCCAGAGGCTCAGCTCTATCAGGAATGACAAGGAGTCATTCCTAATAGAGCATAATCTAGAGGCATCTTCTTCCCTTGAAAAACGGCTACTGAAGAATGGGGTTGGTGAGCTGAGGTCCCACCTCCGCAGCATCTCAAGCAAGGATTGGGCTGCATCAGCTCTGCTGCTGCTATCTTGCAAAGTTATCGAGAAGCTGGGTCCCATCCCCACCCTCCTGGAGTAGTTTGGCTTCCAGTGGATGTGGCTCCCCATCGGGGAATAAAAGAGAGCTGTGGATGATTTGGCTGTGAGTCCCCTCAGGGAGTGTAGCCTTGGCGGACATACAGTTAATCCTCAAAGAATTCCCCCTTTCCCCCCATAAGACATTCCACTCTAGCAACTGGGGTTATAGCAGGAGCAGAAAACTGGGGCTTAATTCCTGCCCAGCTTAATCCACCGCCCACCATGACCAGCTTCCACCACACTCAGTACCCTTCACTGCAGTCCATCTACTGAAACGGGATCAAACCTGTGTGAACTTCTTGCCACAAGACACATGTCACGGCTCCTGGGTTCCAGATGCCTAAAGGCAAGGGGGATGGAGCCCTGGGGACAGGTTGACGAGACTTCTGAACTTCCAGCTCTCACCAGCAGGTGGAGCCTCAAATAATGTAATCTGGGAAGTGACTGAGGATAGTGTACCCAGCAAGAGGGAACCCTCTAGAATGTAGTACAGTCTCTAACACACAGTAACTACCTGTGGGAAAAAATGATAGTTATTATTATAGGAAAAGTAATTACTCACATAATCCCCACCACCACCACCATTTTGTTTTTACAAAATGGAAAGAAGAGAAGGAATTTCTCTCTACTAGCAGAAGAATGAAGCTCTAGTTGGGAATATAATTTCCCCTCAACCTTAAAGGATTGAGTAGACGATATGGAAAGTCCTGAAGTTCCCTCCTCACCTCTCTCACCTTTCCTTCTACCCTTACTCCTCCAGTTTCCACCGCCCGTTACAGCTATAACCATGGCAACCCAGCTGGTGGGAAAGTGTGGAAACTCCTACTCATTCTCTAGATTCAGGTAAGTCTTCGCCTTGTCTGTGAAGGCTCTTTGCATCCTCACTGCAGCCTCAGAGGAGACAACCTCGCTGTTACCCAGCGTGGGCATCCTGTGCACACCTGTCTTACACACTCAATGCATTGCTTCAGAACTCTGTTTACTTGTTTGTCTCTGTCCCCGCCCCATGATCTCCTTGGGCATATCTGCACCCCCTGTGTTCGGTTTGGTGCCTGGGACAAAGGAACTGCGCAGGGGATTTCCATTCATGAATGTCAGAAACTTAAAGGAGGAAGGAAGGAGACTGCACTGAATTGGCGTGAGAGGGGGTGGGAGGCAGGTTGTCCCAGGAATGGAGTTGAGCCAGAGCGGCCTCAGAGGACAGAAATCATGTCCTCAGCCAGGAAGGCTGTGCCTGACATGCAGGCTGTTCCAGGCAGGGAAGGGGGGAAAGAAATTGCAGAAAAGCAATGGGGCTAGAAATAGAGGTGGACAGATGGAACAGGGAGGGAGAAGCTGACATTTAGATCAGTGTGCAGCCCTAGAGGGTCAGGACTAGAGGTTCAAGGCTGAGACTTGGTGAGAGGGGGCTCAAGGCCTATTTTTAAATGGTGAAGTCTAACTGTAGGGGCGTGGCTTGCAGGACTGCGTAGTTTAGACAGAGAGAAACATCTGTGCAGAATTCTTCGTTGGCTCAAGGAGATGGGAAAGGAATCAATGCAGAACGAATACCTTATAATCACACTTTTACCCTTTTAAACTGCTAAATTACAGACATCATCTCACTCTTAAAAGCAGTATGGAGTGATAGCCAAGCAGGCCTGGTTTCAAATCCCATTCATTAGTTCTGTGAATTTAGAGAAGTCACTTCAGATCTCTGACCTTCATTATATTCTGTCAGTGAAGGATATTAAAACCTTCCTCAAAGGACTAATAAGGAAAATTTAAAATAATGTATGTAAAGTGTTTAGCACAGGGCCTGACACCAGTAGACATTTCATACTAATTCCATACTTTTCAGCACCAGTGAGCAATGTGTTTCTCAAATCTTTCTTTCTGAATCCACCAAAACTGCCCCAAATCTTATCATTTGTTTTTTAAATGGGGTATGAGTGTTCAATGCGACTGCACCATCCAAAATTGGTCCAGACGGCCTCTTTCAGGTTCTGCAGAGGACCGCTTGGGTGCTTGCCAGCTTTTGGACTATATTCTTCTTCTGTCTCTCATCTGTTACCTGGGAGATGCAATCTGTGCCATTTTATTTTCCTGTCCTTTCACCTTTGAGTGATGAGGCAATAATCGTTGCTGCAGGAGCATTTACTCAGCGAAGCTATTTCACCAGCCTTTCACCCTCAAATATACTCTTTGTTCACCAACTGAAAATTGGGCTGTCTTTCATGAACAGAGATGACACCATGGCACTCTTTACCTTCAATGGGCTTTGTTTGTTTTCTTACAATAACAATAGGTGGTGGTGAGCTATCCACAAACATGTTTCACTGGGATCTCAGACTTGTTAGTAAGAAACATGATCGGAGGACTGAAGCAGGAGGCTGGAAATTTGTGCAGTTACAATTCCAACCTTAGCCATAAAACTGTCCCGTATCAAAGGATGGATGGGTAGACATATAGAGTGAAATTTCAAGTAAGGAGTCTCTAGGATGGCTCTCTTTGTATGATAACCAGCTCCCACAGGGAAGGAGGGAGTGGTCTCCTCTGTGTTATATCATTAATCCACTCTCAGCACATCACCTGTCATTTGTCACTCCTTTATAATAATAATGAGATTCTGTAAACACAATGGAAAAGACATAAGGAGTCCACTTTCGATTTAGGGCGAAACACCCATTTTATCTGGTTTACTAATGAGAGATGTTTGGAGATAGCCAATAGCACTCCTTGTGCCTTAAAGCTGGCCATAGAAAGATTACCCATACAGTGAAATGGCCAGCACATCCCAAAGAATTCAAGTCTGTAGATGTTTCATTCCCAAATGAAGGTGGGTTCTAGATGGAGTTTGCCACTCGTTAGATATATGGTCTTAGGTAATTACCTGATCTTCCTGAACCTGTTTTCTTGTCTATAGATTAGGAAAAATAAGAATAATTAAAAAGAGATAGTAGCTTACGAAAAAGGTAGAACTATAATGCTAAACAACAAATACTTGGAAGATTGACAGGTGATTGCAGTTAAAAGGTTTTAAGTTCCTTACACGGTATTGAAGGGAGGTAAAGCTATTGACTAACTTTAAACTTTGTTAAAATAGTTACACCTTTTATTGAGTAATCAATTTAAGAATGAAAATAGAATATATAACTTTCAAATGAGTAGAAGAGAAAAGTGGGAGAATCCAGAAAACTCGGTCAATTAAGTGGAACTGAGTTAAAAGAAATAAGCAAAGTATGGTAGGAAAAGTCAAAATAAGATAGTACAAATAACCCAATATGCATTAATAAAAATAACTGGAAAGGGATTGAATTCACCAGTTGGAAAGTAGAGAATCTCAGATAGATTTTAAAGAAGAAAATACTCTTTGCTGTTTACAAGAGATACCATTTTAGAAGGATGAAAACCATCTAACTAAATAAACTAAAATTACTTAACTCTCAGGCAAAAGCTAACTAAAAGAAATATGATGTAGCTACATTATTATCACACAAAACAGACTTAAGGGGAAAAAAAAAGCATCACTAGAAAGAGAGAGGGTCATTATAGAATGATGAAAAGAGTAATTTCCAGACAGTCATAAACACTTCTGGACTTGTGTGTACCTACTAACGTGTGCTTAAAATATTTACAGCAAAAATGGACAGAATTACAAAAAGAAATTAACAGTTCCCAATCATAGTTGCAAAATTTTAATATACCACTTTCAGAATAGATAGATAAAGCAGATAAAAGTAGGCAAAAGAAAATAAATGTGAACATAGTTGCTTTACAATATTGTGTTAGTTTATACTGTACAGCAAAGTGAATCAGCTATACATATACATGTATCTCCTCTTTTTTGGTATACTCCAATAAAAATTTTTTAAAAAAGAAATATGAACAAATTTAATCAAATGACATATAGAACTCTGTGCTCAATAATTCAACATTATATTGATACATGCTTTTCAAGCACACATGGAACATTTATGAAAACTGACCCCAAACTGGGTCACAGAGACGTCTCTACAAACACAGAATAATTTATATCATTTAAATTACATTATCTGTCTAAAATACAATGAAATTAGAAATACTTTAGAAAAAACATAACCAATCACCCCATCATACTGTACATAGGTAGAAAAACACTTTTCTAAAAAATACATTGATCAATTAAGAAATTACTATAAAAATTATTAAATATTTACTACAAAATAACAACCAAAGAACTATATATCAAACAGCTAAAGCAGTTTTTGAAAGGAAATTTATAACCTTAAATGTATGTATTAGAGAAAAAGGTAAATAATTTACCATGCAATGAAAGCAATTAGCAAAGAGCCACAGAGGGTATACCAAAGAAAGGTGGGGGGAACTAAAGATAGGCACAGAAATTAATG
Source organism: Mesoplodon mirus (assembly GCF_964341445.2). Classification (NCBI taxonomy): domain Eukaryota; kingdom Metazoa; phylum Chordata; class Mammalia; order Artiodactyla; family Ziphiidae; genus Mesoplodon; species Mesoplodon mirus. Next base: position 25,462,135 of record NC_138983.1, on the reverse strand, counting down.
AATAGAAAATAAGGAAATAAGAAAGAATATCAACAACAACAAAAGCTTGTTTTTTGAAAAGATTAATATACTAGACAACCCTCTAGTGAGATCTATTAAAAGGAGAGAGGAGACATAAACTATACCAGAAATGAAAAGAAGCACATAATTACAGTAAATTTTAAAATAATAAGAAAATATCATAGTCAACTTTATGCCAAGATATTTAAAATGTAGATGAAATGAGCAGGGTTTTTTTGACAGCTATAAATCATTAAGATTGGGTCAAGAAGAAACAGAAAACCTCAGTGGGCTTTATAATAAAGAATTTGAATCATTAATTCAAAATCTATCCCTGATAAAACAATGAGAAATTGTTTTTAGTGAACAGATTGATAAAGATCAAAACATCTGATAATGCCAAGAATTGTCAAGGATGAAGGGAAATGTGAATTCTCAAACACAGGTGATGGGAATGTAAATTGGTATAACCACTTGGGAAAGCCAGTGGCAGTGTCTTCTAAAATTGTAGATCTGCACATACCCTATGACCCCACCCCCACCCCAGGAATTCTACTTCCAGGAATTTGCTCTAGAAAAAGTCTGGCACGTGTCTACAGGAACAGATATACAACACTGGTCATTGCAGTATCTTTTGAAATAGTGCAAAACAGAAAGTTATATAAATTTCTATCAGTGGGAGGTTAGATAAGTAATGTATGTTATGTATATGCATATTGAAAGCGAGGGAGACTCTACCTATTAGGTGAAATGAATGAACTTAGATACATGTTTCAATAAAGATAAATCTTAAAAACAAAACTTTGAAAAGGCAAGTGGCAAAAGGATACATATAGTATGATATTATGTAAAAGTTTTAAGAACACAAAGTAATAATATCATTATGGATTCAGATAGATAATAGACACATATAATTTAAAAACCTGGTTGGGACAATTCAAATCAATTTAAAGACAGTGGGTTCTTTGGGGAAGAAGGGAGGGAAACGGGATGGAAAAGTACTTAATCATATCTGCAATGTTTTATTTCTTTAAGGAAAACTTAAATGTGTCAAATCTGGGCAGTGTCTATGGATGTCCCTGTTATTTGGTGTATTTCTTTTGTACACTTGAAATGTTTGTGACATTTTAAAAAATAGAGAAAACAGTACCGGCTCTGTCTTCTTTTATAAACGTTAAAGGATACTTTTCAAATGTTCTGTAAACAACAAAGCTCTACACGAAGGTGAACGGGTGTCCTCTTCCACTGTTCTGATGGTGGTTGTCTCACTTCCTGCATGGCAGAGCCTGCGGTGGAGCGGGGGAGCCAAGATGAGCCTCTCTCACCTGTTCCTGCAAGGTCAATGTTAAGATCAGATCCAAGAGGGCATGCTGGCTCCAGCTCAAGTGGCATGTGGAAATGGGTAGAGTCAGAAGTGTGGAGAACCAGAATTGGGAGCTAAGAAAGGCAACCAAAAGGAGGGAAAGTGTTCTACGAGGGTGAAAACCAGGGCCCAGGGATCTCACCAGGCCGAAGTGGAAATGGCGTGAACAGATTCTGCAGATGAGGGCTGAGGTCCACAGCAGGTTTTCAAGTGGCTTCGTAAGTTAGTTCTTTGTGAAGAATGGAACAGACAGGGGGTAGAGCTGTTATTACTTCTGTTAGATGCGGTACCTTGCAGTTCTGTGGAGTTGTTTCTCCTTGTTCAGGCTGCTGCTTTGGTGATGCTTCTTGCTCTTGAGACTCAGGCTGCGTTTCTCATATGCTGGCCTCGTCCTGTGGCGTGAAATGGTTGTATTCACCGTGAGCTAAGTGCGTGGGCTCTAGGGTCAAAGTGACTAGAGTTGAATCTACAACTTACTAGATGTGTGCTCTTGGAAAAGTTGTTTAATTTCTCTGAGGCTTCATTTTCACATCTGTAAGATGGGGCTAATGAAGAGGCCACCTCCACAGGGATATTAAGGAATCAATGAGCAGCATGATGCCTGGCACATGAAACACTTCATGAGGTTGACCATTTTCTGTAAATAATAATAATAATAATGTTCCATGAATACCGTCAGACATCTAAAAACAACAATATATTTCACCAAGTGTAGACCTTTGTCTTATTCCAGAAAAGTGTCAGGAGAGATAATACTAATTACACAATTAACAAAAGGCAGTTGATCCTTTCTGGGACCAGTCCCTGTGCAAACAGCACACAAGGTTTCCAGGCAGCAGTGCCTATGTCCTCGGCTGACAGTCACAGCAAATTCCTCAGCCTTGTTAAACCAGTCTGATCAGGAAACATGGCTTCTCATTATTCCTTTAGTTCCCGCTTTGGCCAAGTCTGTAAACTGAGGTAACCAAAGAAGCTGGTTCTAATATTTGGTTAAGAGAGAGACAGAGGATTAACAGAAAATGTATCCTGGAACTAGATAGGATGGTTGCACAACATTATGAATGTACTAAATGTCACTAATGACACATTTATGTTATGAGTATTTTATCACAAAAGAGAGAGAGATGCAAGGGTAACTTCTGAGATCCACAGACTAATTCATCAGATGTAAAATTAGACTACAATTCCAGTAACGACCAGAGGAGACAAGAAGCCACTTTATGAATTGACGGGGATGCATAACAGATGTAAATATATTGGACTTCCCTGGTGATGCAGTGGTTAAGAATCTGCCTGCCAATGCAGGGGAAATGGGTTAAATCCCTGGTCCGGGAAGATCCCACATGCCACGGAGCAACTAGGCCCGTGTGCCACAACTCCTGAGCCTGTGCTCTAGAGCCCACGAGCCACAACTACTGAGCCTGCGTCCCACAACTACTAAAGCCCACGCACCTAGAGCCCGTGCTCCGCAACAAGGGAAGCCACCTCAATGAGGAGCCCATGCACCACAATGGAGAGTAGCCCCCGCTCGCCGCAACTAGAGAAGCCCATGAGCAGCAATGAAGACGGAAGGAAAGAAGGAAGGAAGGAAGGAAGGGAGTAAATATATTGTGCATAACAGATAAAAGTATTCTGTGTCATACAAGTGACCTTTAGCTTGTCAAGGTGAACTGAAAGCCAGATCTGTCCAGCCTCTAAGAAGCAACTGCATACGATTTGAATTCAGCTTTATGGGAATAAATGCAATGTAACAGGTTCCACTGGTGCCCCTCTCTTGGTGTGGTGATGGTAGTATGGTTCTTCATCTCTCTAAGTTGTCTGTCACAGGACTTACATTTCCTAAGAATCACATAAAACTTACAGACTGTTCTTTCTTTTCCCAAAATTAAAGTCAGGCATTTGTTATTTTTGGCTTCATATGCTTAAAGAGGAAATAAGAATGTGTTGCTTAGAAGACTTCTGACATAAAGGATCTTTTGCTATATGTGAAAGGGTTTCCAATTCATGTGAAGGTTGGAACCTCATTTCCGACCTTCACGGTCACAGCACAGGAGGTAGCATCTCTGTGGCAGAGAGGTTCCAAGTGCATCTCAGTGTACACAGCAGCCATCACTGAGGGCTTATGCTGGGCCCAGCACTTTGCTAAACTCATCACAAATGTCATCACGGTTAATTGTCACAACATTCCTATGAAGGCAGAGACTATTATTGTCCACATTTTATAGATGATGAATCGGATGCTTATAGATATTCACTTCCCCAAATTTCCATGGCTAATAGGTGGCAGAGCTAGATTAGAACTCAGGGCAGTATGACTCCAAGTACTGAGCCGTTTAACCACTTAGCTCTACAACCTCTCTGTTCCACCTCAGTGGAGAACTGAATTTCACCATTTTTTTTCTCCACCTCTTGCTCTGCTTTCCTCTGGGCTGACCTTGTCCTCAAGTGAGTTTTTTTCTTTTTTCTTAATTTTATTGGAGTATAGTAGATTTACAACGTTGCATTAGTTTCAGGTGTACAGCAAAGTGATTCAGTTATAATATACGTATATTCACTCTTTGAAAAAAACGGGCTTTTTCTACAAGGCAACAAAGATGGCCCCAGCAGCTCTGGGTTTGCATGATTCTTGGCATCTGTGCTTTCCCAAAGGAGACTAAGTGTGATAATTGTCCTGGAGAGGGCTCTGTGGTAAGTTCCCTGAAAATGCTCACCCCAGCAATTCTCCCCTTTCGTCTGTGAGCAGACCACTCCTCCATTAAGATGTGGAGTCTGTTTCCTTTCCTCTTGAATCTGAGATGGTTTTCCTCCACCAATACAATGTGATGAAAGTGACATTCAGGAACTTCAGAGTCCAGGCCTTTAAAATACCAGCAGCCTCTGTTTTCATACTCATGCCATAAAGAAGCCCAGGCTACAGTACTGGAGAAAGGCCACATGGGGCAGCCCTGCAGGATGAGATATGTGTGGAAGGAGGCCAGTGGAGGAAAATCAAGGCCCCACAGCTGAAGTCATCAATCACCATGGCCTGGACCTTCCAGCTCAGCCCAGCTGCCAGCTAAACCAGCTGCATGAGTAAATCCAGCCAACACCACATGTGGCAGAAGAGCGCCCCGTCAACCCACAGAATCATGAGAAATAATAAATCATTGTTGTTTAAAGTTGCCAGGTTTGGGGATGAGTGATTATGCAGGGATTGGCTTGGCGTGGGTAACATCACATGTCCAGGAGCACATAGGCCTCTGATTGGAAAGGTGTGCTTTTCCTCCATCCTTCCTTGAAACCTCACTGGCTGCCCATAGAAATACTAGGCAGGTGAGAAAAGAAAACCTATGTCCACCTGCTTTGTGTGGATTTATATTCATGTAATCTTCAGAAAGAGCAAGGTCTTTGGGGTCCAAATATCTGGATTTGAATACTTGGCTCTCTCTCTTTCCAATGAGTCACCATGAATCAGACATATTGCCTCTCTGTGTCTTTCTAAAAACTAGAAAAAAAAATCTTAATTTTGCGTACAAGGTTCCTCTGTGGATCTGAAGTGAGAGTTATTCTACAACATTTACTGAGCTCTTCCAATAGACTTGACAGTACGCATTACATTGTCAGCTCGTTGAGAACAGGCTCTTTGTACTAACACATTGTCTAAAGTTCCAAAATTATTTATTGAACGAATAAATGGTGACAGATCCTAGTGACACAAAGACGAATAGAGAACTGATTTCTGAAAAGCTCAAAGTTAATGGTAAAGAATGTGTACAAAACTACAAAGTGGTATATAATATATATATTTTTTTTTACTATTTTACCTTTTAAATACAGTGATTCACTAATTCATTAATTAGATTTGCTAACTCTTCCCACCTCATTCCCAAGGGGATGTGCAGACGCTTTAAAAAAATCATCAAATAGGGCTTCCCTGGTGGTGCAGTGGTTGAGAGTCGGCCTGCCGATGCAGGGGACATGGGTTTGTGCCCTGGTCCGGGAAGATCCCACATGCCACGGAGCGGCTGGGCCCGTGAGCCATGGCCGCTGAGCCTGCACGTCCGGAGCCTGTGCTCCGCAATGGGAGAGGCCACAACAGTGAGAGGCCCGCGTACCGCAAAAAAAAAAAAAAAAAAAAAAAAAAAATCATCAAATATAAAAGGATAAAATATAGATGAGAAAATTAGGGCAAAGTGAGAATAAAGGTCAGAACAATTATTTATTAAACTATAACTTAATTGCAGCATACCTTGGCTTTTTAAAGCTGGTATCTTCACTTAAGGTAATTAATCTATCACTGCCAAGATTTCTAGAAGCAATAAAATCTGTTAACTTTGTCACCTGTAGTTTTGCCATAAATAAGTTCACTCAGATTTCACTCTACATATCAGTTGGTAAGAAAGGTCCTGGAAACCGCACCTCCTCCAATTAAGTTAAGTTGGCCAGTTCAGTCTAGGAATGTAACCACTGTGTATATGGTGATCAGGTGGGAAGCAGTGGAGACCAGCAGGTAAAAACTGGAAAGCGGCTAGTAGCTAAAAAACAAACTTCAGGCTCTATCACTTACTAGATATATGACCTTGAGCAGGTCATCTTTCTTAGCCTCAGTTTCCTTATCAGTAAAATGGGTGAATAATAATACTGGCAACACATGTAAAAATGCTCATCATCACTAATTATTAGAGAAATGCAAATCAAAACTACAATGAGATAATACCTCATACAGGTCAGAATGGCCATCATTAAAAAGTCTACAAATAATAAATGCTGGAGAGGGTGTGGAGAAAAGGGAACCCACTGACACCGTTGGTAGAAATGTAAATTGGTGCAACCACTATGGAAAACAGCATGGAGATTCCTCAAAAAGCTAAAAATAGAGTTGCCATATGATCCAACAATCCCACTCCTGGTCATATACCCAGACAAAACTCTAATTCAAAAAGATACAGGACTTCCCCTGTGGTGCAGTAGTTAAGAATCTGCCTGCGAGTGCAGGGGACACGGGTTCGATCCCTGGTCCTGGAAGATACCACATGCCACAGAGCAACTAAGCCTGTGTGCCACAACTCCTGAGCCTGTGCTCTAGAGCCCGCGAGCCACAACTACTGAGCCCACGTGCTACAACTACTGAAGACTGCGTGCCTAGAGCCTGTGCTTTGCAACAAGAGAAGCCACCGCAGTGAGAAGCCCACGCACTGCAACGAAGAGCAGCCCCTGCTTGCCGCAACTAGAGAAAGCCCGTGCGCAGCAACGAAGACCCAACGCAGCCAAAAATAAATAAATTTATTTATTAAAAAAAACAAAAAGAAAAGATACATGCATCCCTATGTTCACAGCAGCACTATTTACAATAGCCAAGACATGGAAACGACCTAAAAGTCAGAAAGAGAAAGACAAATACCATATGATATCATTTATATGTGGAATCTAAAATACAACAAAAATGAACCTCATTTTTGAACAGACTCACAGACGTAGAGAACACACTTGGGGTTGCCAGGGGTAGGGGTGGGGAGGATTGGAAGTTTAGGATTAGTAGATGCAAACTATTGTATATAAGATGGATAAACAACAAGGTTCTACTGCATAGCACAGGGAACTATATTCAATATCCTGTGATAAACCATAATGGAAAAGAATATGAAAAAGCATATATATATATGTATAACTGAGTCATTTTGCTGTATAGCAGAAATTAACACAACATTGTAAATCAACTATACTTTAATAAAATTAAAAAAAAATAGCACTGGCCACATAGGGCTGTTGGGAGAATTAAATGAGATAATCTGCATAGCACATAGTACATTTTCCTAAGTGTTAGCTATTATCACCATTGTAGTGAAGAGAAGATGGATTGTGGGAGGGAGAGGGTCTCTGGATCTTGGGCAGGTGTCATTTTATTGTAAGTCTAAGTAAGTGGGTATTAATTAGGACACTTTGGTGGCAAGTGGAATGTAGGTAATACTGATCGTTTGAAAATTATTAATGTGCTTTTATATTTAGTTTGTCAGAGTACATGATCTTCTCCTTAGTCTTCCTGAGGCATCCTTCTGCCTAGGGAGATTAAAAGTGTTACAGAGGAACGCAGAGACAAAAACCAGCTCTGGCACTCGAAAATAGGATTTTTCTGCACTACTCTAGCTTTGCAAGTCAGGCTATTAAGAGAGGATTGCGTATCTTCCTTAACCTCCATTTTATTTATCAAGGTCTCGGCTTGTTGAGTTCCAGGGAAGAAGAAGAAAGGAAAGTCTGCCTTTCTTGGCCCCAGAAGTGTTATTAGAGGGAGGATAAAGAATAGGAAGCAAACCAAGTATTTAAACGTGGGGTCCAGTTTTCCCTCTCTGGGCTTCAGCAAGAGTGTTTCGCCCTGCTGTCTGTTTGGTTCTCTGGGAAGGAGGCACCTTGACAGCTGTTCTAAAGCAACTAGGAGTGTGGTCACATCCCATCCACTAAAGTCGGTAGCTCAGCTGGGTCAGACAGAGGCAGTCTTGAAGTATAGGTTTTCTGAGTTGCTCTCAAGCATCAAGGGGCTGTGGTAAGCCTGCTCTGCTGGAGCAAGGCCATTGCCCCCATCCCAGAAGCTGGTGGGACACCAGAGGGAGTTGACCACTGACTGGGGGCCAAATGGAGGCTGAGACAGAAGCTCATGGGTCTGCAGCCAGGAATGATGAGAGGAGGCCATGACAGCAAAGAGGAGGACTGATTGTATCCTCCACTACAGCCCCCCTCACCTCCCTCCAATAATGTTGTTGAAAGAAGTTTGTTCTGTATGACCTTGGACAGACCCCTTAACCACTCTGGGCATCCAGCTCCTCATCTATAAAATGAAGAGGTAGTTGGTATAATCTCCAAAGCTCCCTCTAAATCATGAAATTCCATGATTCTACCATTTAAATCAATGTCAAACCTTCTCCTAATGCATACAGTTTGTAATATTAAGACAACCTAATCAAAGTCACAGACTAAGCCTGGTATCCCATGAAAAGGAGTTATAAGGCCTCATACTTAATAAATTTCAGACATACTATTAATACCTTGATAAAAATATCCTCTGTTATTATATTCAAGTAAAAGATTAAACAGAATTAACAAGCTTCTATTTTATGAATTTCGAGGTCAGATGTTAGAACTCTATATTCCTTACTACTCAGCAATAAAATGCAGCAAACTATTGATACATAGAACAACATGGATGAATCTCAAAATAATTATTTAGTGAAGGAAGCCATACACAAAAGAGTATGTACTGTCTGATTCCATTTGTATTAAACTTTCTGTCCATAATGACAGAAGGCAGATCAGTGGTTGCTTGGGAGGGGGGTTCACAGAGGGGATTACAAAAAGGGCTTGAGGAAACTTCTGGTGGTGGTAGATGTGTTCACTATCTTGATTATTGGTGATGGTTTCATGAGCGTATATATATGTTAACTTAGGAAATTGTATGCTTCAAATATGTGCAGCTTATTGTATGTCATTTATACTTCAGTAAGTCTGTTTTTAAAAAGATTACACTTTACAAAGCAAAAGAAACTTTATATTATTCCTTCATTTGTCAACTTCAGTAAGAAATATGGGCTGAAATGAACTTTTTTTTTTTTTGGCTGTGTTGGGTCTTCGTTTCTGTGCTAGGGCTTTCTCTAGTTGCGGCGAGTGGGGGCCACTCTTCATCGCGGTGCGTGGGCCTCTCACTATCTTGGCCTCTCTTGTTGCGGAGCACAGGCTCCAGATGCACAGGCTCAGTAGTTGTGGCTCACGGGCTCAGTCGCTCCGAGGCATGTGGGATCTTCCCAGACCAGGGCCCGAACCCGTGTCCCCTGCATTGGCAGGCAGATTCTCAACCACTGCGCCACCAGGGAAGGCCTGAAATGAACATTTTAACTCTTAACTATTATATATGAGGAGAAAAAAGAAAACAGTAAAAGAGAGTATATGAATATAATATAATATATATACACAATACATAACGTGTATGATTACATGGACTCCAGATAAGTTCTCACCCTTTAATGGGTCACAACACTGAAATCAGATTAGCTAGACTTGACTAGAAAGTGGTCATCCCACAAAGTAATAAAATATTAAATCATAAGATGCCATTGCATTTCTGAAGTATATGTGGTCCAAGATACTTAAACTTCAAGGATTTAAATAATCATGTTGTCATTTGCTTAGGTTATGCTTAATCAGTACTGAGATGATGTTCACTTCCTTTTGGATGCTTTGCCTGCAACTATAGTAGGTTTTCACCAGTGAGCAGTATGTATCAGGTATAGTCACCAGGTGTAAATGGCAGGTCTTCCACCTCAGATGTGGGTAACTGAGAGAGCGCAGCAGAAACGAGCACTCACCTTTAAAAGACTAAATGAAAACTCTTTAAAATGACATTTATCAATATTGGTCATGTTCATTTGTTTTAACTTTAAAAGCAATTTTAGAAATCAATATTGAAGTATAATTTGATTCTTTTCTTGCAAATTCCTAATTGTTACAACTTTTGGCCCTCTTCTTTGAAAAGAAAATCTTTTAAGAAGCAAGCACTGCAACTCACAGAGAGAGCATGAGAAAAGTGTGTCAGAGTCATGAAAAACAAAAGTCCCTTGTTCTGAAGAAATGTGTGGATTTGAAAAGATTAGCAGAAGACCAGCTCAATGCATGTAATAGCACACACATTCTTAGTAAAAAATTCAAAATGCTTTTTCTTTTTAACATCTTTATTGGAGTATAATTGCTTTACAATAGTGTGTTAGTTTCTGCTGTATAACAGAGTGAGTCAGCTATGCGTATACATATATCCCCATATCCCCTCCCTCTTGCGTCTCCCTCCCACCCCTCTAGGTGGTCACAAAGCACCAAGCTGATCTCCCTGTGCTATGTGGCTGCTTCCCACTAGCTATCTATTTTACATTTGGTAGTATATATATGTCCATGCCAATCTCTCACTTCATCCCAGCTTACCCTTCCCCCTCCCCATGTCCTCAAGTCCATTCTCTACGTTGGCATTTTATTCCTGTCCTGCTTTGTGTTTTCAGGGTGCTAAGCTAGTGTGCAACAAGATTAAGGCCATATCCATTAGACTTTGCATGTCTGGAGTCTAAAGTTGATTTTAGATTCTAAAGTTTTCTTCTTTTATAGGCAGTGAGATTTTCAAAGCTGAATTTCAGGGCACATGGTAACTCAATTTTTGCTGGGATGGGTCGACAATTCCAGCTATATTTCGATTCATTGAAGGACCCCTTCATTCTGGAGTAGTTGATAACTTAAAACTCACAAGGTCAGGACTATCCATATCTCATCATCCTGTCATTAGATGAATAGCAATGGAGAATGAGGCCAGACTACCAGCGAGGGAGAAGAGTTTGCTGGAATATGGATGAGAGAGAAAAAACATATGAAGTTACCCTATTTGGGAAAGTGGGTGGGAACTCTTGGGAGGCTAGGACAAAGTGTTTAGTGGCCATTTCCTCTGCTGGTAATAGCCCTCAGGTTTTACTTGTAGGGAAGTACCCCTCACCCATTATCAGTTGTGTGGTTTGAGTGGGACTGACCCCAGCTCCAATTCTAGGATGGATTATAATTGGCTTAATCCACCCTATGTGCCTTGGTCTCCATGGTCTTTCCAAAATAGGCACACAATGCAATCTTTTTTTTTTTTTAATTTAAAAATGCCAGCTTTTAATTGTTCATGCTAATACATAGGAATATAATTGATTTTTCCGATTAAACTTATATCCTGTGACCTTGATAAACATGCTTATTGTTAGTTCCTGTAGTTTTTTTTTTATATACAGCAGGTTCTTATTAGTCATCAATTTTATACACATCAGTGTATACATGTCAATCCCAATCGCACAATTCATCACACCACCATCACCACCTCCCCGCCACTTTCACCCCTTGGTATCCATACGTTTGTTCTCCACATCTGTGTCTCAATTTCTGCCTTGCAAACTTGTTCATCTGTACCATTTTTCTAGGTTCCACATATATGCATTAATATATGATATTTGTTTTTCTCTTTCTTTTTTGTTTGAAGATGTTGGGGGTAGGAGTTTATTAATTTATTTTATTTATTTTGGCTGTGTTGGGTCTTCGTTTCTGCACGAGGGCTTTCTCCAGTTGTGGCAAGCGGGGGCCACTCTTCATCGCAGTGCGCGGACCTCTCACTATCGCGGCCTCTTTTGTTGCAGAGCACAGGCTCCAGACATGCAGGCTCAGCAGTTGTGGCTCACGGGCCCAGTTGCTCCGCGTCATGTGGGATCCCCCCAGACCAGGGCTCGAACCCGTGTCCCCTGCATTAGCAGGCAGACTCTCAACCACTGCGCCACCAGGGAAGCCCCTGTTTTTCTCTTTCTGACTTACTTCACTCTATATGACAGTCTCTAGATCCATCCACGTCTCAACAGATGACCCAATTTCGTTCCTTTGTATGGCTGAGTAATATTCCACTGTATATATGTACCACATCTTCTTTAGCCATTCGTCTGTCGTTGGGCATTTAGGTTGCTTCCATGATCTGGCTATTGTAAATAGTGCTGCAATGAACACTGGGGTGCATGTGTCTTTTCTTTCTTTCTTTTTTTTTTTTGCATGTGTCTTTTGGAATTATGGTTTTCTCTGGGTATATGCCCAGTAGTGGGATTGCTGGGTCACACGGTAATTCTATTTTTACTTTTTTAAGGAACCTCCATACTGTTCTCCATAGTGGCTGTATCAATTTACATTCCCACCAACAGTGCAACAGGGTTCCCTTTTCTCCCCACCCTCTCTAGCATTTGTTGTTTGTAGGCTTTCTGATGATGCCCATTCTAACTGGTGTGAGGTGATACCTCATTGTAGTTTTGATTTGCGTTTTTCTAATAATTAATGACGTTGAGAGGCTTTTCATGTGCTTCTTGGCCATCTGTATGTCTTCTTTGGAGAAATGTCTATTTAAGTTTTCTGCCCATTTTTGGACTGGGTTGTTTGTTTTTTTAATACTGAGCTGCATGAGCTGTTTATATATTTTGGAGATTAATCCTTTGTCCATTGATTCGTTTGCAAATATTTTCTCCCATTCTGAGGGGTGTCTTTTTGTCCTGTTTATGGTCTCCTTTGCTGTGCAAAAGCTTTGAAGTTTCATTAGGTCCCGTTTGTTTATTTTTGTTTTTATTTCCATTACTCTAGGAGGTGGATCAAAAAAGATCTTGCTGTGGTTTATGTCAAAGAGTGTTCTTCCTATGTTTTCCTCTAAGAGTTTTATAGTGTCCGGTCTTACATTTAGGTCTCTAATCCATTTTGAGTTTATTTTTGTGTATGGTATTAGGGAGTGTTCTAATTTCATTCTTTTACATGTAGCTGTCCAGTTTTCCCAGCACCACGTATTGAAGAGACTGTCTTTTCTCCATTGTATATCTTTGCCTCCTTTGTCGTAGATTAGTTGACCATAGGTGCGTGGGTTTATCTCTGGGCTTTCTATCTTGTTCCATTGATCTATATTTCTGGGATTTCTATCTTGTTCCATTGATCTATGTCTCTGTTTTTATGCCAGTACCATATTGTCTTGATTACTGTAGCTTTGTAGTATAGTGTGAAGTCAGAGAGTCTGATTTCTCCAGCTCCGCTTTTTTCCCTCAAGACTGCTTTGGCTATTTGGGGTCTTTTGTGTCTCCATACAAATTTTAAGATTTTTTGTTCTAGTTCTGTAAAAAATGCCATTGGTACTTTGATAGGGATTGCATTGAACCCGTAGATTGCTTTGGGTAGTATAGTCATTTTCACAATATTGATTCTTCCAATCCAAGAACATGGTATATCTCTCCATCTGTTGGTATCATCTTTAATTTCTTTCATCAGTGTCTTATAGTTTTCTTCATACAGGTCTTCTGTCTCCTTAGGAAGGTTTATTCCTAGGTATTTTATTCTTTTTGTTGCAATGGTAAATGGGAGTGTTTCCTTAATTTCTCTTTCAGATTTTTCATCATTAGTATATAGGAATGTAAGAGATTCCTGTGCATTAATTTTGTGCCCTGCAACTCTACCAAATTCGTTGTTTAGCTCTAGTAGTTTTCCCGTGGCATCTTTAGGATTCTCTATGTATAGTATCGTGTCATCTGCAAACAGTGACAGTTTTACGTCTTCTTTTCCAATTTGTAGTCCTTTTATTTCTTTTTTTTCTCTGATTGCCGTAGCTAGGACTTCCAAAACTATGTTGAATAATAGTGGTGAGAGTGGACAACCTTGTCTTGTTCCTGATCTTACAGGAAATGCTTTCAGCTTTTCACCATTGAGAATGATGTTTGCTGTGGGTTTGTCATATATGGCCTTTATTATGTTGAGGTAGGTTCCCTCTATGCCCACTTTCTGGAGAGATTTTATCATAAATCGGTGTTGAATTTTGTCAAAAGCTTTTTCTGCATCTATTGAGATGAACATATGGTTTTTATACTTCAATTTGTTAATATGGTGTATCACACTGATTGATTTGTGTATACTGAAGAATCCTTGCATCCCTGGGATAAATCTCACTTGATCATGGTGTATGATCCTTTTAATGTGTTGTTGGATTCTGTTTGCTAGTATTTTGTTGAGGATTTTTGCATCTATGTTCATCAGTGATATTGGTCTGTAATTTTCTGTTTTTGTAGTATCTTTGTCTGGTTTTGGTATCGGGTGATGGTGGCCTCATAGAATGAGTTTGGGATTGTTCCTTCCTCCGCAATTTTTTGGAAGAGTTTGAGAAGGATGGGTGTTAGCTCTTCTCTAAATGTTTGATAGAATTCACCTGTGAAGCCATCTGGTCCTGGACTTTTGTTTGTTGGAAGATTTTGAATCACAGTTTCAATTTCATTACTTGTGATTGGTCTGTTCATATTTTCTATTTCTTCCTGGTTCAGTCTTGGAAGGTTATACCTTTCTAAGAATTTGTCCATTTCTTCCAGGTTGTCCATTTTATTGGCATAGAGTTGCTTGTAGTAGTCTCTTAGGATGATTTGTATTTCTGCGGTGTCTGTTGTAACTTCTCCTTTTTCATTTCTAATTTTATTGATTTGAGTCCTCTCCTTCCTTTTCTTGATGAGTCTGCCAATGGTTTATCAATTTTGTTTATCTTCTCAAAGAACCAGCTTTTAGTTTTATTGATCTTTACTATTGTTTTCTTTGTTGCTATTTCATTTATTTCTGCTCTGATCTTTATGATTTCTTTCCTTCTAAAACTTCGGGTTTTGTTTGTTCTTCTTTCTCCAGTTCCTTTAGGTGTAAGGTTAGATTGTTTATTTGAGATTTTTCTTGTTTCTTGACGTAGGCTTGTATAGCTATAAACTTCCCTCTTAGAACTTCTTTTGCTGCATCCCATAGGCTTTGGATCATCGTGTTTTCATTGTCATTTGTCTCTAGGTATTTTTTGATTTCCTCTTTGATTTCTTCAGTGATCTCTTGGTTATTTAGCAACGTATTGTTTAGCCTCCATGTGTTTGTGTTTTTTACATGTTTTCCCCTGTAATTGATTTCTAATCTCATAGCATTGTGGTCAGAAAAGATGCTTGATATGATTTCAATTTTCTTAAATTTACTGAGGCTTGATTTGTGACCCAAGATGTGATCTATCCTGGAGAATGTTCTGTGAGCACTTGAGAAGAAAGTGTAATCTGCTGTTTTTGGATGGAATGTCCTATAAATATCAATTAAATCTTTCTGGTCTATTGTGTCATTTAAAGCTTCTGTTTCCTTATTTATTTTCACTTTGGATGATCTGTCCATTGGTGTAAGTGAGGTGTTAAAGTCCCTCACTATTATTGTGTTACTGCCGATTTCCTATTTTATAGCTGTTAGCAGTTGCCTTATGTATTGAAGTGCTCCTATGTTGGGTGCATATATATTTATAATTGTTATATCTTCTTCTTGGATTGATCCCTTGATCATTATGTAGTGTCCTTCTTTGTCTGTTTTAATAGTCTTTATTTTAAAGTCTATTTTGTCTGATATGAGAATTGGTACTCCAGATTTCTTTCAATTTCCATTTACATGGAATATCTTTTTCCATCCCCTCACTTTCAGTCTGTATGTGTCCCTAGGTCTGAAGTGGGTCTCTTGTACACAGCATATATAAGGGTCTTGTTTTTGTATGTATTCAGCAAGCCTGTGTCTTTTGGTTGGAACATTTAATCCATTCACATTTAAGGTAATTATTGATATGTATGTTCCTATTACCATTTTCTTAATTGTTTTGTGTTTGTTTTTGTAGGTCCTTTTCTTCTCTTGTCTTTCCCACTTAAAGAAGTTCCTTTAGCATTTGTTGTAGAGCTGGTTTGGTGGTGCGGAATTCTCTTAGCTTTTGCTTGCTGTAAAGCTTTCGATCTCTCCATCGAATCTGAATGAGATCCTTGCTGGCTAGAGTAATCTTGGTTGTAGGTTCTTCCCTTTCATCACTTTAAGTATATCATGCCACTCCCTTCTGGCTTGTAGAGTTTCTGCTGAGAAATCAGCTGTTAACCTTATGGGAGTTCCCTTGTGTCTTATTTGTCGTTTTTCCCTTGCTGCTTTCAGTAATTTTTCTTTGTCTTTAATTTTTGCCAATTCGATTACTATGTGTCTTGGCATGCTTCTCCTTGGGTTTATCCTGTATGGGACTCTCTGTGCTTCCTGGACTTGGGTGACTATTTCCTTTCCCATGTTAGGGAAGTTTTCGACTATAATCTCTTCAAATATTTTCTCGGGTCCTTCCTCTGTCTCTTCTCCTTCTGGGACCCCTATAATGCGAACGTTGTTGCGTTTAATGTTGTTCCAGAGGTCTCTTAGGCTGTCTTCATTTCTTTTCATTCTTTTTTCTTTATTCTGTTCTGCAGCAGAGAATTCCACCATTTTGTCTTCCAGGTCACTTATCCGTTCTTCTGCCTCAGTTATTCTGCTATTGATTCCTTCTAGTGTAGTTTTCATTTCAGTTATTGTATTGTTCATCTGTTTGTTTGTACTTTAATTCTTCTAGGTCTTTCTTAAACATTTCTTGCATCTTCTTGATCTTTGCCTCCATTCCTTTTCCGAGGTCCTGAATCATCTTCACTATCATTACTCTGAATTCTTTTTCTGGAAGGTTGCCTGTCTCCACTTCATTTAGTTGTTTTTCTGGGGTTTTATCTTGTTCCTTCATCTGGTACATAGCCCTCTGCCTTTTCATCTCGTCTATCTTTTTGTGAATGTGGTTTTTGTTCCACAGGCTGCAGGATTGTAGTTCTTCTTGCTTCTGCTGTCTGCCCTCAAGTTCAGATTTTGTTGCCACTTGATCTTTCACTCAGTCTTGAATTGTATCTGCTAGTTTAGGAGGGTCTTCCGTGGAGGCAGGGGCAGCTGTGGTTCACTGCGGGGGCAAGGACACAGGCAGCAGAAGTTCTGAGAAATATTCCTTGGTGTGAGCCCTCCCAGAGTCCGCTGTTAGCCCCACCAAAGAGCCTGTAGGCTCACACAATGCAATCTTAGACTAGATGCAAGGAGACCTTGTGATGGAGGGAGGGGAAATGGGGGAAGTAGGGGATGGAGGGGAGGGGAGTTTCCCTCTCATTATTGGGAACTCTCTTTCCCTGAAGAGTGATTATAAAATGTTACTGAGCGTTGGGGGCCCAGAGCTGCCAGGAATCCATTTTGTGGAGGATAAAGCCAGCCTAGCAGAGGGCAGAGGAAAAGTATGGAGTGAAACAAGTCCTTAGTTGAAGTCACTTGAGCCACTGGATCAAAATATACCCCAAATCAGGGAATTCCCTGGCAGTCCAGTGGTTAGGACTCCATGCTTTCACTGCTGAGGGCCTGATCCGTGGTCTGATAACAAAGATCCCGCAAGCTGTACAGCATGGCCAAAAAAGAAAATTTAATTAAAAAAATATATATATGTATATTTATATATACCCCAAATCAGATACCACTGTACTTTCAGTTAAATAAACCAGTAAATTCCCTTTATTACTTAAATGAATTTTCTATGACTTGAATTATAAAGAGTCCTAACTAATCACTGATTATTTTGCATGGTTTGTGGATAGCCCTAAAATATGCCTAAGATTAAAATGGTTAAACTGGTAAATTGTATGTTATGTATCTTTTATCATAATTTTTTAAATGCTGCAACATCTGGAAAAAAATGCCCAAGCGTATGAATCTAGAACTTCTGAGTATCCCTAAAATCCCTGGAAAGGTCACCCTGTTGTTCAAATTTTACCTTTGCCAAAGTCCTCTATGAAGGCTTTTTTTTTTTCTGCAGGTCTGTGTAGGCATCTCCTCAATGGTAGCAGCTTTTTTTTAAACCATTTTTTAAAATTGAAGTATAGTTAATTTACCAGGTTGTGTTAGTTTCAAACGTACAGCAAAGTGATTGTTATACATATGTATATTTATTTTTTTTCAGATTCTTTTCCATTATAGGTTATTATAAGATACTGTATTGAATATAGTTCCCTGTGCTATACAGTAGGTCCTGTTGTTTATTTATTTCATATATAGTAATGTGTATATGTTAATTCCAAACTCCTAACTTATCTCTCCCCCTTTCCACTATCCCCTTTGGTAACCATAAGTTTGTTTTCTATGTCTGTGAGTCTATTTCTGTTTTGTAAATAAGTTCATTTGTATCATTTTTTTAGATTCCACATATAAGTGATATTATATGATATTTGTCTTTCTCTGGCTTACTTAATATGATAATCTCTAAGTATATCCATGTTGCTGCAAATGGCATTATTTCATTCTTTTTTATGGCTGAGTAGTATTCCATTTTATATATATATATATATATATATATATATATATATATATATATATGTCACATCTTCTTTATCCATTCCTCTTTCAATGGACATTTAGGTTGTTTCCATGTCTTGGCTATTGTAAATAATATGCTATGAACATTGGGGTGCATGTATCTTTTCAAATTACAGTTTTCTCCAGATATGTGCCCAGGAATGGGACTGCAGAATCATATGGTAAATCTATTTTTAGTTTTTTGAGGAACCTCCATACTGTTCTCCATAGTGGTACAGCTGTTATTCTTTTATTATTTCCAGACCATCTGGGCCCTAGTAAAACAACAACAACAAACTAGAACTAGCTCAGTTGGGTGCTTGTTCTGTACAAGTACTGTGCTGAGTAATTTATGTGTATCATCTAATTTTCTTTTAGTAGCTATTATTCTTATTATCATACCTATTTTATAGATGGAAAAACTGAGGTTTGGAGGGGTTAAGAAACTTACCCATGCTTACACAGGAAGCAAGTGACAAGGCCACGACTTGAACTCTTTCAGGGCCATGTTGAAGGGTAAAGGCTCCCCATAATAATGTTAGTTACCAGTGGAAGAAGCCAAAGAGGCTGGTCCAAAGCCTCTGAGGCATAGAAAAGCTCTAGCCAATGTTTCCTCCTCTCCAGGCAACAAAAGCAGAAAAACAAACATTGGTTAGCAGCACACATACTTCCGCATCAATTATATGAAACCCCAGGATCATTTATTTCTGATCAGAAGTTTCCCAACAAGCTCTACTTTGAGGAGGAAAAGAAATGACATGTCTTCTGCCTTTGCTACTTTTGTACAGTCAGTGTATGTGCTAGATTTGTAGTCAGCTGTGGGGTAAAGAGGATGGGAGTGGGGCAGGACAAGAGCTAGAAAGGGAGACTGAAGAGAAACTTATAGGGTCCTGAATAACTTGCCAAGGTTGTGGATTTCGAGCAAGGTAGTGACTTAGACAATTGCCCGAGGACAAAGGTGAATCTGAGATGTTGCATGAGTTGGGCTCCAAGGAGATGAACTGGGGATGCCCCAAATTCTAAAATGGTTAGATTCTATAGCAGAGACTGGGAAGACTGGTATCCAGATCTCCAAGTAGGAATGCACTCCAATAGGAGTGCACTATTGGAATGTCCAGGCTGGGATCCATGTCCAAATGTCCAGTCCAGGAAAAAGAACACGGAGGAGCTGTTGTTTGAATGTGGCTAAACCTGGGCACAAGGGAATGTTAATAACACCTAACATTTGAGTGATCATTTGGTGTCCGGCACCTTGCAGGCTTTACTTACACTATCTCATTTAATCCTCATCTATGAGGTAGGTGTAGATGAGGAAAGTGAAATTTAGAAAGCCATTTAACTCACCAAGTTAACTCAGTTAACTCACCAAGATGCCTCATCTGTCTAAATACAGACACCTGGTCCTTGACATAGCCTCCCTCGGTAAGGAACTGAGGAAAGGCCTTGGGCCTGGGAAGAGCATCTTGGCTATTGGTGCAGGGATAAAAGCTTGAGACCATGCTCTGGTTTCCAGCTAATTAGAGGAAGTCAGACTCTGGAGGTCCTGATAATTGCAAAAGCAGAATTGATTCTCTGAGTAGCCATAACTTTCATAATTTGATCAAAAGGGAATTGCTGAGCTGTATCAGAGCCCATTATCGTAGATGATAGTGCTTTGAAATTTTCCATCTCTTGCATCATATGCTGACATACTGATTCATTCGACAAACATGTACTGATGTCCTACTCTGAGCTGGGCACTGTCCTGGGAGCTGGGGTTATAAAGATTAACAAGACTCAGCCTTTGTCTTCAAGTTTATAGTCTATTGAAGAAAATAAATATTGGAGAAAATAAAATACTACGTGCTAAGTGCTACAATAGAGGTATTTGAATAACTCTACCAAAGAAGCTTCAAAAAGATAATATTACAGCTGGGTCTTAAAGAAAAAGTAGGAATTCTTCAAGGACATTACAGGAAAGAAAGATTCTAGGCAGAGAGGAATTGGGGTCTGCAAGGGTGTGGAAGAACACTGTCTATAGATCAGCATCATAATTTGTGAGACTAGAGTATAGGTTATATCAAGAAGGATTTGGTGGGGGAGGGGTAGTATGGAGGAAGTAAAACTCCAGGACAATTTAGATGTCAAACAGGTATTAAAGTGCACCTCACACCAGTCAGAATGGCCATGGTCAAAAAAATCTACAAACAATAAATGCTGAAGAGGGCGTGGAGAAAAGGGAACCCTCATACACTGTTGGTGGGAATGTAAATTGATACAGCCACTACGGAAAACAATATGGAGGTTCCTTAAAAAACTAAAAATAGAACTACCATATGACCCAACAATCCCACTACTGGGCATATACCCAGAGAAAACCATAATTCAAAAAAACACATGCACCCCAATGTTCATAGCGGGACTATTTACTATAGCCAGGACATGGAAGCAACCTAAATGTCCATCAACAGATGATTGGATAAAGAAGATGTGGCACATATATACAATGGAATATTACTCAGCCATAAAAAGGAATGAAATTGGGTCATTTGTAGAGATGTGGGTGGACCTAGAGAGTGTCATACAGAGTGAAGTATGTTAGAAAGAGAAGAGCAAATATCATATAATAACTCATATATGTGGAATCTAGAAAAATGGTATAGATGATCTTATTTGCAAAGCAGAAACAGAGACACAGACCTGGAGAACAAATGTATGGATATCAAGGGGGAAAAGGGTGGGTTGGGAGGAATTGGGAGACTGGGATTGATACATATACATTATTGATACTATATATAAAATAGACAACTGATGGGAACATACTGTATAGCACAGGGTACTCTACCTAATGCACTATGGTAACCTAAATGGGAGGGAAGTCCAAAAGGGAGGGGATATCTGTATGTGTATGGCTGATTAATTTTGCTGTGCAGTGGAGGCTAACACAACATTGTAAAGCAACCATACTCCAATAAAAATTAATTGTAAAAAATACAATATATGTGTTTATACTTTTTGAATTGGTTGAGAGGTAAGATAGCAGGGTATAAGTTATGATTTGTACCAAGGTATATCAGTCTGGGTGTAATCAGGGGAGATAAACCATAGGTAATTGTAGCAGGGAAAGTTTAATATAAAGAATTATTAACTATAACAAGGGTTTGGCGTGATGAGGATTGGATAGTAAGAATTAAAGGGAACTCTAAAGAATAGAGAGAGAGCAGATATAATATATAACAGCAGGTCTATTGTGTAATATCTAATAGCCTTCACCCCTAGGATTGAGTTAGAACACTGAAGGCAGAGCCACCAGGGCCACTAAAGTTGAGATCCAGACTGCTGGAGGGGGCATGGCCATGGCTCCCTGGCTGGCACAGGAGGTGCCGTGGTGCTGCACCAGTAGAACTTACCAGCTATGTCAAATCATTATGCTGGACACCTTAAACCTATACAGTGCTGTACGTTGATTATATCTCAATAAGGCTGGAAGAAAAAAATGAAATGGAAAAAAATGTGTCTTGAAGTAAAAAATAAATAGATTGATAGATAGATGGATAGACAGATAGATAGATAAAAGCCTCTTCGAGGACACTAATTATTTGTTGGCTAGGCCAGAAATAGAATTCCTGTCTCAAGTTTTAGTTGAATATTCTTTCTAATAAATCCTGAAGTGTGAAGAATGGTCATTAACTCACATTAAGTGTGAGGTTTTTTTTGTTTTTGTTTTGCGGTACACGGGCCTCTTACTGTTGTGGCCTCTCCCTCTGCGGAGCACAGGCTCCGGACGCACAGGCTCAGCGGCCATGGCTCACGGGCCCAGTCACTCCACGGCACGTGGGATCCTCCCGGACCGGGGCACGAACCCGTGTCCCCTGCATCAGCAGGTGGACTCCCAACCACTGCACCACCAGGGAAGCCCCAAGTGTGAGTTTTTTTAATGATCAAGGAGGGTAGTTTTGCTTGAAAAGGACAGTTCACAGTTACTTGGGCTTTAAGTTAATATTCAGTTTATTAAAATTGTATATTTACTACTGAGCCTGCACTCTAGAGCCCGCACGCCACAACTACTGAGCCCGCACGCCACAACTACTGAAGCCCACGTGCCTTAGAGCCTGTGCGCTGCAACTACTGAGCCCGCGTGCTGCAACTCCAGAAGCCTGTGCGCCTAGAGCCTGTGCTCTGCAACAAGAGAAGCCACTGCAATGAGAAGCCCTCACACCAGAGCAAAGAGTAGCCCCTGTTTGCCGCAACTAGAGAAAGCCCGTGTGCAGTAACGAAGACCCAACACAGCCAAAAAGAATAAATACAATTTTTTAAAAAATTGTATATTTAAAACATTTTTTTTAGGTTTTTTAAGTTTACCTTATAAGTGTTGATTTAATTACAAATCTAGTAATGTTTTTTGACATTCAGTTACTTAAAGTTTAACAGGTTAAATTCTCCCAAACAACTAGTCTCAAATTTACAAATGTAATAAATACATTTAAAGATTTTAAACAGAATTTGCATAATACCTCCCAAGCACTTCAAATAATTTATAGGAAAGACAACCTTATTTGCAAAATCTTTTTAAGCACTTAAGCATTTCTTACAAATGTAATAAATCAAATGCATTAATGTAGTAAATCAGTTTATCTTGCAGAGAGTCTAATTCTGTTAGTAATTATCATATCCTTCAGGTTAAAATTACAAGTCTAAAATAAATGATATATTTCAGATAAAATAAGCTGTCTGTTTATCTGATATGCCAGTTTCTCTCAAATATTAGGCACTGTATCAGTCAGGATATCCTGTAGGTTATTCCACAGTAACAAACAATTCCAAAAATCTTAGTGGCTTAAAACAACAATTTTATTTCTCACTCATACTACATGTTCACTTTGTGTTAACTGAGGGTGTGGTCCAGGCCCTACTCACTCTGGGACACAGGCTGATGGAGAAGGCACTAAATGGAGTGTTGCTGGTGGCAGAAAGAAAGAGAGGAAGTGGCAAATCATGTACTACTTCTTAAAACACTCACGGCAAAGTGACACATGTTATTTCTGCTCACATTTGCTTAGATAAACAAGTCACTTGGCCACCCCTAACTCCAAGGAAGCAAGCAAGTACAATCTTCACCATATTTTTCTGCTCATAAGGTGAAGAGCTGGAAATACTTCATAAGAATAGCACCAATGGTCATCAAAGATGCTCTAAATAGGAAATGTACATGTGATTCTAATGACTAAAAGCCATAATACTAAACTTAACTTGTTGTTATTGGTTTGACTAGTCTGTTGGAGAAGCCAGCTTGTACCCACTCATTAGCGCTGATTGTTAAATTTGTAGGAAATGTGCAAACCAGTAGTTAAACAATCATTATTAAAAATTAAATTATATAAACTTACCGTTAAATAAATTATATTTAAAACAAGTAATAAATACTCAAAATGCATTATTTTCTAATTATTTTACACATTTTAATATTATCTATTTTCTTGAGGTTATTTACATCTACTGTACTTGTAGTGGTAGAAATAATTTATAATGGTATTTTATGGTGCATCCCTTTCCAACTCTGCATTCAGGAACATCTCATTGTTAGATTACAATTGGCCATGTTGGGAGTATATACACCACAGAAATTAACAAACACTGTAAATCAGGGTTTGATTTATTATTTTGTCAATTATCTAGACTTAAGATAATGATGGAACTAATATTAGTAATACAGTTTAAACTTAAAAGTTTGTGGTGTCTGTAACCATTACACTGTAAATAGCACAAAAAGATTGAAGAAATATTCTTCCAGTGTTTTAAAACCATTATCTCATTTGGTAAAGAAGTCAATCACGTTATTGATAAATAAGTGAAGTACTGATACACATCTTCGTTGTTTGATTTTCATCTTACCAGTTAATGTGAAGGAAAATATTTACCAACATTTATGTTGGAACTATACTTGTTTGTCAGTTGCAACCATTGGTTGGCTATGGATGTAAGATTTAGGTAAAAATCAACCAAAGCATTTTGTGACAATTGTTACATAGGATTTAAAATAAGTATTATATATCTTATTTGTATGTTGTCTTCTAGTCTTTTATAGCAATAAAAAATATATATGTATGTATATAATATACACACATGTATGCACACGCAGGTACACACTTTCCCACCAGAGAGCTGGCTGTTGACAATTCGGCAGCACCACTGGGCTTACCTAATCTCAATATACCTTCCTGAACTTGCAATCTTCTGGAAAAGGTCAAGTCCTCAAACCTTTGCCCCTGAAATTGGAAGTCACTCAAATCTACCAGGGTGGATTTAGGTGATCCTTGGGTTCTTGTGATAGGAAACACACACACACACACACACACACACACACACACACACACACAAAGTCACTGTGATAAAACTCCCCATGAGGAAAGAAAGAGCCTGGATCAGTGGGCTCACTTCTGCGTCATGCAAAGGAAAATGAAAGTCCTGAGTCTGTGAAAAGGCCTTGATTCAACCTCCTAGAAAGGCAGACTTTAAGAGAACAATGGTGTGGATGACGCTGAGTTGCTGTGGCACAGGGAATTTCGGAGTGATCTTGGCTTAGAGCACCTTGGGGGTAAAGACCAGCAGCCCCAGCCCTGACTCTGACCTGCCAAGGTTTCAGAGAGCAATGAGACCTAACCCTGTGGCGACAGTATTGAGCAGAAACTTCTCTACACACAGCACGGGTTTTGATGCTGAAATCTCGGCCTCTGTGCATGGGTGCTGAATCCAAATCTCAGAAACAGAGTTTGGGGTGAAGTAGAAAAGAATAGCTTATTGCTTTGCCAGGCAAAGCAGGACACAGCAGGCTCGTACCCCTCAAAAACTATGTGTCCCAACCCAGGAGTATTTGATGAGAAGTTTTATAGTAACGGTTCAAGGGTGGGGTTGCTGATAAGATGAGGGTGTGTGCAGGGCCTGCACGCCTTTAATCTTGTCCCAGGTGGTCTCCTAAACTTGATGAGCTTCTCTGGTTCCTTTAATCTGGCCTCAGGTGGTTTCTTGGCTGCTCCTCCCTTGTCTCCACATCCCCTCCCTTCCCTGACTAGCAACTGCTCGAATCTGCCCTTTAGAACACAGGGAAGGTCATGGAGGCTGGGGTCTGTTCCCTACAAACAAGAAACGGGGGATAGAATTGCCTCTGGGCCCAGGAGCCCCACAGGATCCTATTTGGCTTCAGTTTCAACTGCGTGAGCAGACAGTATCCAGGAGCAAATGTAGAAAACTTCAGGCTCAAGCAGGTCAGTCTGACTTTCAGCTCCAAAGCTTTGGAAGCCAAGCTATGCTAATGCCCCAAGTCTTGAAGGTTTTTGGCTCTGAGTAGAGTTTTTGAATCAGATGACATTTTTTTTTTCTAGAGAAGTAGCAGAAGATTGATTTTGAAAAGGAAGAGGGGAGGAGAAAAGAGAAAGAAGAGAAGGAGAAGGATGAAAAAGACTGGTTGCCTGGTCTTGAAGACCAACATGAAGTTGGGATTCAAAACTAGCACCACGGCAAAGGTCAAGACATTCACCCTTAAAGCGGAAGTGGAATGGGAGTGAGGGTTCTCATGTAGACAAATCTTGGTAGGTTGCCAAAGGGTAATGTCTCAGCCTACAGGAGAGCTTGCCACCAAATCCAGAAGTACAGAGACAAAGGCAGAGAATGTTTCCTAAAGAAAGAGGTACTTTAAAATAGACAGTCTTTTTAAAGAACTGTTTTCTTGCCCTCTAAATTTTAGGCCCAACATCAGACAAAGCCTCAGTTACTCTGACCTAAATTATAGCTCTAGATCTTAGCTAAATCATTTAAACTCTCTGATTCTCCATTCTCTCGTATTGGTAGAAGCACACCCACCTCACTGGATTATTGTGCAGATTAAGTGAGAACACATATGAAGTGCTTGGCACATAGTAAGTGGCCAGGAAACGGTAGCCATGATTATTTCTACTTAGGCCTTTCAATCAGAATTAGACTAGCGATACTTCAAGCTAGATTTTTTTTTAAGTCTGTGGAAGTACTTGACTTTACTTAGGACTTATTTTTTAATTATTTCCTTAAAATTAGTAATTGTTTCATTAATGATTTCTAAAAAAATGTGGACTTCCCTGGTGGCACGCTGGTTAAGAATCCACCTGCCAATGCCGGGGACACGGGTTCAATCCCTGGTCCGGGAAGATCCCACATGCTGCGGAGCACCTAAGCCACAACTACTGAGCCTGTGCTCTAGAGTCTGTGAGCCACAACTACTGAGCCCTCGTGCCACAACTACTGAAGCCCGCGTGCCTAGAGCCTGTGCTCCACAACAAGAGAAGCCACCGCAATGAGAAGCACGCGCACCGCAACAAAGAATAGCTCTCGCTCGCCGCAACTAGAGAAAGCCTGATTGCCACAACCAGAGAAAGCCCGTGTGCAGCAACAAAGACCCAAAGCAGCCAAAAATAAAAACAAATTAAAGAAATGAATTTATAAAACACACAAAAATAAAGTTATTAAGAACGTTTGATTAGAGAAAGTTACCTGGGACTTGGGAAAAACAATCCAATTTGACATGTAATCCTATACAGGTACCATCACTCATCTTTATGTTACCTAAATTTCAGGTATAGTGTATAAAAAGCAAGAAGTAGCCTCTAAAGGATTATGCAAAGCAAACTCATAAAGACGTGTGTATTTTGGGAAAAAAAGTACCCCTGGTTATTCTGATGTGTACTCATAAATATTAATTTGAATGAATGGATTTCCAATTCCCTAAACTCCACAGTGGAGAACCTCTGGGAGCAAATTCAAATTCTGTTGCCAAGTTGTGCTTACTTGCCCTCATTTCCAGTTAACTTTAGCTTGCCCAGAGGGTACATGGCATAGCAGTTCAGAACTTTTAAAGACTTACCAGACAGATATTTCACTTCCTGGTAGGTCCCTGGCTCTGTAAGTGTTTGCCCTGCCCTCGCCCAGAGCCAGAGTACACAAAGGTACTTAGGAGTGGCTCTCTTCTTTCCCACAGTCAGTTAAAGGGAAGGGCCCAATATGAATCCAGTCTCGGGACTTCCCTGGTGGTCCAGTGATTAAGACTCCGAGCTTCCACTGCAGGGGGCTCAGGTTTGATCCCTGGTTAGGGAACTAGGATCCCACAGCCGCGAGGTGCAGCCAAAAAAATAAGGAAAATAAAGAAAACAAAAAAAATCCAGTCTCATCTTGAGAAGTTACAGAAGTGGGGTTAGTTTTTCTCTTTTCATGGGGACTAACAGGCTAAGTTAGTGTAACTTTGGGTCATCAGCCTCCTCTAAAGACCGTATAGAGTTCTTTGTACCCCTCTAGGACACTGGTGCCTGAGGGGGGGGGAATTCTATCTGCAATCTCCAGAGAGTCAGTTGGGCTCTGACTCAAAATGCCACTCCTTTCTCTACTATACTTCCTGCATTGTGTTCAGACTAAACTTCCAGCATTATTTTGACTCACATTCTAGTGTTTCTGCTTGAAAGAACTCACATGACTTCTCCCTCTACCAGCAGGCTAGGAGCAAATGATGGCCAGGAGTGATTCATGGGCATGTGTAAATTTCCCTGGGAACTTCACAAATGTTAGGAGGGAGGGAAATCTGAGAGATACCATACCATCTTCATATCAACTAAATCAGGGTTTGGAGCTTTGAGATTCTGGAGTTTAGGTTCAGAAATGTTGCCAGAACTTAAGCCAAGTGTCAATGAGGTTACTCTTATATGAATATCCCAAATTTCAGTTCTCCAATCCCCCCCAGATATTTTCAGTAAAAGTCTTAGAAACTATTTGAATCTCTGCTAGTCAATTAGGTAAGGTCTGGGAGCATCAAGATTAGGGTTATTGGTGTCACCGTGACTCCATTTACATAATCCAGCTTGTGAAGTCTGAGACCTAAGAGTTATCAGCAGTCCTTGGTTGCTGGCAGTACTTGGTTGCTTCAGGCATGATCACTGTTTCTCAGTGGAGCCAGACGCCTGATTAGATCACGGCTGAGACTTCTCAATACCAGCCCCAACAGTTCCACTGGGATGCAGTTTTAGGCCAGCCTCTAATTCTAATGGATTTAGTATAAATCTCCTTCAATTTGTTAGGTAGCACTGCTCTGTGCTAAGCTCCTGAGGGGGATGCTCCATACTAAAGATTTCATAATAGAGATTCACCGCCCCCATGCTGAATGTGCTAAGGCCACTGGTGTCAAAACGATACTGTCTAGAGTGAATGGCACCAAGCCCTCTGTCCATTAGCTCAGAAACTGACATCCTCCAGGGAACGGTTGGGACTAATCTACTCTGCAATCTCATCCCTGTTTTCATTGCCACGTTAATCACTGGTCTTCCATTATATCCATAGTCTGAAAGTGTGGTCCTTGGACCAGAGCATCCACATCACTTGGGAACTGGTCGTGCAAATTCTCAGGCCCACCCCAGAATCTACTCAATCAGAAACTCTGGGAGTGGGGCCTAGCAATCTGTATTTTAACAAGCCCTCCCCATGATTCTTATGCACTGGAAAGTCTGAGAATGACTGCACTATACCATCACCCCCATAATCCTCCCTATTTCCTCTTCCTGTTTTGGTTCCCCACTGTTCTGATACACACCTGCCCACCCCAGCTCTCCAGTGTGCCCTCTGGAGCACTTGCTCTGTGATCAGCAAATTTCCCTGTATCTACTACATCTTCCAGGAATGTTCTCTATATCTCCTTGCATTAATTGAAACCCACTCCCTTCTCCAGCAGCCCTCTGGGATGGTGGATCTGTACTCACATCTACTTACTGCGGCAGAGGCCCTCATCCTCCTTCTCTCCATCACTATTTCTAGACCATTACTTCTACCCCACCCTCTTGTAAAAAATCCTCTTCCTTTGAGGCTCGTGCCCTGTGGTTATACCACCATTCCCCCTCCTCATCATTCAAGTCTTTTGTACCAGGCTCATCCTGGGTCACTTCAAAGTCCAGAGTGATGGCTAACACCCAAGCCTCTCAATTTCTTGACCATCTTATCTCCACCGACCTTCTCCTTTGTCCTCTACTTTGCCCTTTGAAATTGCTTTTCCTCCCATATCACAAATATAAGCCTCCCATTCCCCAACCACAGATTCTTGCACTACAGTTTGCTTGGTCAACTGTTTTCATTATGATCATTCTCCAACCTCTTTGGGATAGCTAGGCCCAAAAGTTCCCCCTTAACTCTCTTTACATTGTCATCTCCTTGGTTTCTTACCCAACTTTGATTGGATGGTCAATCATTTCAATCAGTCTTTTGCAAATATCTTCATTTACTTTGTCCTTCTGATCTTTTGTCACTACTCTGGCCAAACCCAACCTGGCTGACATCAACCATCAATAAATCACGTATTGAATAAGCATCAACATTGTGACGGGTGTCTTTATAGGTGCTGAAGATACAAAATGAACAAGACAGATCACGGCCCTGACCTTGTGGAGTTTATATCCTGCAGGGGCGGGAGGGGGTGCCCGTGGTGGCAGAAAATAGACATATAGAGATATAATACGTGTTAGCTCACGATAAGTGCTTTGAGGAAAAATAAGTGCTGGGAAAGGGGACAGAAAGTAAGAAGGGTGGGAGGGCAGTGCTATTTTCGATGCAATAGTCTGGAAAAGAATCACCAAAGAGGTGGCTTCTGAGCAGAGACCTGAAATGAGGTAAGAACCATGGCATGGGAGGACATTCCCAAGAAGAGCAGATGCAAAGACCTTGGAGTGGGAGAGCAAGCTGACAGCATGCCTGGAATGCAGAGAATGGTAGAAGATGAGGCTGGAAAGATATCCAGAGGCCACATCATGAAGGCATTATAGACCCAGATGAGGACTTGGGACTTGGTTTGTCCAAAGAAGCCATTGAAGAGTTTTGAGCAGCTGATTGAAATAGTTTGACTTTCCTTTGAAAAAAAATACTATGTAGAAAATATACTGTGGGGGAGGCACAGCTGGAGCTGGGTCATAGTGATGGAAATGCCACTGTGGTCCAACTGGGAGATGAAGGTGTTCAACTGGGGAGATAACCATATGCTTTCTCTGTACTTTTCTCTGAAAGTGCAGTCTCTGAACCAGCATCATCCATATCCCCTGGAAACTTCTAATGCAAATTCCTACAGCCCCCCGCCCGCCCCCCTGCCACTCATCTACCTACGTTTATTAAACTTCTGATCCCTTACATCTCCCCTCATTCTCAGTAAATAACCCTCACTTTCTGCTTCACGGGAAGAAAAAAAAAAAAAGAATCCATCATGCAAGAATTCCTTCAATTTTGGGCTACCATATCTATAAAATTATTTCCTTCCAGTCTATCCATACTAAATATGTATCCCTCCTTCTAACTGTAGCCTTTCCTTCTATCTATGAATGGCATTCATGCAGGCTCATCTCTGCCAACATGTTAAAAGTAAATAATTATCCCCACTTCCACCTCCAGCCATCAGTCTGTCTATCCCAAAGCCAAACACCTTGGGGACTTCCCTGGTGGTAGAGTGGTTGAGAATCCGCCTGCCAATGCAGGGGAAACAGGTTCAATCCCTGGTCTGGGAAGATCCCACATGCCGTGGAGCAACTAAGCCCGTGTGCCACCCCCTCATATTGAATCAATTACCACCCCCCTCATATTGAATCAATTACCACATTCTACTTATCCTGCCTCTGACATGCATGGAACATATATTAAATCCATTCCCTCCATATTCCTCTGCCAGTCTCTGGTTCAAGCCACGATCACCTGTCGCCTCACTGACTAAAATGTCCTCTTGTATTCCTGCATCCATATTTGCCTCCCTCCAATCCATTTTCTATAAAACAGCCAGAGTGATCTTTTAAAAATGCAAATCTGATTAAACCAATATATCTTGTTTCACTCCCCTGGGGTTCAAAATCAGGTCACATTCCTCTTAAATGTTCAAATCAGGTGACTTGGAGCCTTCAACTTGTCTCCCTTGTGTGATAACTTCACATTCCAAAGGTTCAGATTGTCTTAATAAATGGAACTGGAAAACCTGCTCATATTCTTTTTGACTGCTGTGACTGTCAGTAAAACATCAGACTTCACTGGTCCTCTGTCCTTGGGTAGTCCTTAACCATTGCTGTATGATCTGCAGTGACCAGGCACAAATGTCCACCAAATAGCCCTGGGTAATCCTTATTCAGGGAGAGAAAGTGTTTCGATGATCTAGGCTCCACCGTATTTGAGTTCTGGAAGTAGGGGGGAAAATCTTTCTTTCCAAGGGTTATATTCATCTATGATGGCTCAATGCCATGGTGAGCCTGTGACACAAATGTTCAAGCTCTTCTCTTACACAGCACATTAGTTCACTCACATGGATAAGGAGTGCTGGGTGTCAGAATCTGCTTAAATTTCCCAAGGCAAAGCCTTAATGTCTTTGTGAATTAGCGTATGCAAATTGATTTGTTCCTGTCCAAGTTTGTTCCTGCAGCATTTAAGGCTTAAATGCAAGGGGTGTCACCAGAGGCCAGCAGCATGGGGCCCAACACTAATCAAGATGCACTTGAAGCCTAAGGAGTTAGTTAATGGTCTACTTCTTTCTGAGAAAGAAGTTCATTTTTTCCCTTCCAGTTTTATTGAGATATAATTGACGTACAGCACTGTATAAGTTTAAAGTGTACAGCTTAATGATTTGGCTTACATACATCATGAAATGATTACCACAATAATTTTAGTGAATATCATCTCATGTAGATACAAAATTAAGAAATAGAAAAAAAATTTTTTTTCCTTGTGATGAGGACTCAGGATTTACTCTCTTAACTTTCATGTGTAACATACAGCAGTGTTATGTTTATCATGTTGTACCTTACATCCCTAGTACTTATAACTGGAAGTTTATACCTTTTGACCGCCTTCATCTAATTCCGCCCCCCCCAACCCTCTGCCTCTGGTAACCATAAATTTGATGACTCTTTCTACAAGTTTGTTTTTGAAGTACAATTGAGCTACAACACCATATTAATTCCTGTACACAACATAGTGATTCAATATTTCTATACCTTTCAAAATGATCACCAAAAAATTCATTTTTAACCAAAATCTTCCTGACACCCTCTAGCTCCTGTCTTTGGTAGGCTGTCTAATGACTAACTCAAGCTGGAAACACAGGAGAATCCCAGAAGCTACCACTCCCTCAACCCTCATATCTAATCAGCCACCAATCCTTGATGACCCTACCTATGAATATCCTTAGAATTCAGCTCTGGCACTGTTTTAGTTCAAGCCCTATCTGTTCTCTTACTGTTCTAATCAGTTCCTACAGGTCACCCTGGCTCAACTTCCAATCCAACCTCCATGCTGCATTCACTGAGCTTTCTAAAATATAAATCTGATCCTGCCTCTGTTCTGAGATGCATGAAGCAGGAGTCCAAATTGACAGGCATCAGAGGAATTGTGGATTATATGCAGATTTTATATGTGCATTTTTCCAATGAGATGGTCCATTTTATTCAGAACTTCAGGGGAATATATTTCCATAGAAAAGCTGAGATCTACAGTTTGAGCTAAAGTTGTTTATCTGGGATAAAAGGGATTTTTCTTGACCTGGTTACTGCTTATGTGGCCAGTCTTTATCGTCTGCATCTCCCTCTCTGCCATCCCTCCCCAATTAACACTCCAACAATATAGAACTGCTTATGATTCCTAAAATACGCCATATGATTATATGCCTCCATGTGCTTTTGAGCATGTTGCTCCCTTTGCAATGCCTTTCCTCTTTCCTTTACCCACTTTTGTCTGCTTGTCAAATTTATCTTTCAAAATCCAGCTCCGGCAACATCTCCAGAGAGCCTTCCCTGGTTCCCTCCCATAAAGAGTTAACCAATCCCATTTATGAGCCACGTCTTTTTCTTATATAGGCTTCTGGTTTGCCCATATTTTTGCTCATAAAAAACTGAAATATTTTAAGGAGACATTTTTATTGAAGTACAACATACCTGCAGAAGCGAGCAAACCATAAACGTGCAGCAGCTCAATGATTTTTACAAAGTGAATTATACCTGT
The DNA here is from genome assembly GCF_964341445.2 of Mesoplodon mirus. Lineage (NCBI taxonomy): Eukaryota > Metazoa > Chordata > Mammalia > Artiodactyla > Ziphiidae > Mesoplodon > Mesoplodon mirus. The sequence goes on along the minus strand of NC_138983.1, from coordinate 25,429,035 downwards.
GTAACTACCCCTATGATCAAGAAATAGAACATTGCCAGGACCCCAAAACCCTCTCTTGTGCTTCATCCCAGTCCTTACATAACCCCAAACGTAACCACTGTTCTGATTTCTTTTATCATAAATTAGTTTGCCCATTTAAAAAAGTCTCATAGTCTTGTATCTAGCTTCTTTGATTCAACATTCTGGGTGTTAGACTCATCCATGTTGTTTCTAGTAATGGTGGTTTGTTGATTTGTAGGGCTGTATAGTATTCCTTTGTATGAATACACCACTTATGTATCCTTTTTCACTACTGACAGACATTTGAATTGTTTCCATTTTTAGTTACTAAGAACAAAGTTATTTTGAACATTCTTGGCTATGTCTTTCAGTTACCATGTATATGCATTTCTGTGAGGTATTATATGTCCCAAAGTGAAATTTCTCCCTTATAGGGTATGTGAATATTCAGCATTAGGAGACACTGCCAAATACTGTTCTAAAGCGGTTGGGTCACTTTATACTCCCATTAATAGTGTATGAGAGTTCCAGTTGCTCTATATTCTCACCATTACTCATCCATTTCGGTTTCCAAATTTTAGCTACTTTGGTGACAGTGTAGTAGTACCTCCCTGAGGTATATTACACCAAATTTTATTTCTGTCTACCCTTCTCAATACTGCTTTCCTTGAGGCCAGGAGATATGTCTCATTCAGCATCGTGTGTCAACATGGACAGTACCTGGCACACACAGGGTGCTAAGGAAATGTTTTTTCAGTGAACACACTGCTGGAGAAGTAATAAGGGGCTAAGAAGTCTTCCTAATGCCAAAATCAAGCTTTTTAGGTAAGTGACCATCTACATTGCCTAAGTTTAAGTCCTAATCATCAGGCATGTTTGAGTGTCCACCTACTGCCAGTATTATTCTTCTGGTATTTTCTCAAGGACTCACTAGCTAGATACTTCATAGCATTGACCAGGAATGTATACACCAGAGCTGTGACAATTCTAACCACAGAGTTAAAAGAGAGCTTGAAATACAATTGTATACCTCCTGCTTTCTGACAAAATCTAAGCCATCCAAAGCAGGGAAGAAGCTAATCCTTATTTAAAGATACCCAGTGATACAAATCAAACCCACAATGAGATACCATTTCTCACTGAGACACATTTACTAGGATGGCTATAATCAAAAAGATGGATAAAAACAAGTGTTGGTGAGGATGTGGAGAAAATGGAAATTTCATATATTGCTGGTAGGAACATAAAATAGTGTAGCTGCTTTGGAAATCAGTTTGGCAGTTGCTCAAAAAGTTAAAGGTTGAGTTACTGGAGCTTCCCTGGTGGCGCAGTGGTTAAGAATCTGCCTGCCAGCGCAGGGGACACAGGTTCGAGCCCTGGTCCGGGAAGATCCCACATGCCGTGAAGCAACTAGGCCTGTGCGCCACAACTACTGAGCCTGTGCTCTAGAGCCCGCATGCCACAACTACCGAACCCGCATGCCACAACTACTGAAGCCCACGTGACTGGAGCCCGTGCTCTGCAACAAGAGAAGCCACCGCAATGAGAAGCCCATGCACCACAACGAAGAGTAGCCCCGACTTGACACAACTAGAGAAAAGCTCAAGCACAGCAACAAAGATCCAGTGCAGCCAAAGATAAAATTAAAAAAAAATAAGGTAGAGTTACCAAAAGACCCAGAAATTCTACTCTAGGTATATACCTAGAGAATTGAAAATTTGTTCACCTAAAAACTTGTACATGAATGTTCACAGAAGCATTGTTCATGATAACCAAAAAGTAGAAATAAGCCACATGTCCATCAGCTGATGAGTGGATAAACTGTTATATATACATACAATGGAATATTATTCAGCCATAAAAAGGAGTGCTACAACATGGGTGAATCTTGAAAATATTATGCTAAGTGAAATAAGTGAGACAGACACAAAGTGAGACACATTCCATCTGTATAGAATGTCCAGAATAGGCAAATCCATAGAAACAGAAATTAGATTAGTAGTAGCCAGGGGCTGGAAGAAGGGATAAATGGGGAGTGATGGATGATGGGTGCATGTTATCTTTGGGGTGATAAAAATACACTAAAATTAGATAATGGCGATGATTGCATTACTCTGTGACTACTCTAAAAACCACGGAACCGTACACTTTTAAAGTGTGAATTTTATGGTCTGTAAATTATATCTCAGTAAAGCTGTTATACAACACTTTAAAGTGTCAAATTTTACTTTTTTTGCATACTTCTTATTTGAATTATTTGCAGTAAGCATGTATTACTCCTGCAATTTCAAAAAAAACTGAAATTGTTTTTTGGTTTTTTTTAGCCATGTGGCATGTGGGATCTTATTTCCCCTGACCAGGGATTGAACAGGCACCTCCTCCAGCGGAAGAGTGAAGTCTTAACCACTGGACCATCATGGAAGTCCCCCAAAACCAAAGTTTTTACTTTACTTTTATAAATTTATTTATTTATTTTTGACTACGTTGGGTCTTCGTTGCACTGCGCGGGCTTCTCATTGCAGTGGCTTCTCTTGTTGTGGAGCACAGGCTCTAGGCACGCGGGCTTCAGTGCTTGCGGCTCGTGGGCTCTAGAGCGCAGGCTCAGTAGTTGTAGCCCACGGGCTTAGTTGCTCTGCAGCATGTGGGATCTTCCCGGACCAGGGCTCGAACCCGTGTCCCCTGCATTGGCAGGCAGATTTTTAATCACTGCGTCACCAGGGAAGCCCAAAACCAAAGTTTTTAAAACTACGTTTATGATTTGTATTTTTTTTTCTTGTGAAGATGTTGCACAAACATATTTCTTGTCACATTAACACCTCTCCTTTTTCTCTCATCAACCCAGCCTGGTGTCCTAAAGAACTGGTGTCTTTCTTCTTTAGCTCAGCGTTCATGAAGGGAAGTGTAACCAGCTCTAACCAGAAGAATGCCAAGGAATATGATCTTGTAGTAGGACAGGGTTTCTAGGGGCATTTGGTTTATACAAGAAGAGCCTAGAGGAAAGGTGGCTGGTTCCTTCCCTCACTGTCCTCTGGAACAACCTCTTAATGAAGTTTGACTAGCCGGTGCAATATCCTTATGTTTTTTCTCTTCTGGCCTCTTGAAGAGGAAAATACAAAACAACAAATAGCAGCATAAACCATGATATTCTAGTATTACTACTGTCATCATTGATTACTTTTCAACGTTTCTTCTCCCCTTAGTTTTTTTCCTTGCTCCAATCGTTAAAAATAAATCCCTCTAATCCTGTGCTTCTCAAAACGTGGTTTCCAGACCAGCAGCATGAACATCACTTGAGGACTTGCTGGAAATGTAAAATATCGTCCCGTCCCGCATCTGCACGAGGCGTCTGACACTCTGGGGGTGGGGCCCCGCGAGCAGGGCGTTAACAAGCCCTCCAGGTGATTCTGAGGCACAGCCCCCGTTTTAACACCACTAAATAGTGCTTTTTCTTAGCCAGCAGCTTTTCAGTATAATATACAGTAGTAGGCGCTACAGATTTGCTGAGTCACCTTCCTTTCCCTTAACCCTAACCATCCATTCACCACTCTGGATTCTTTCCCCAGCCTGTAGCCTCAACATTTTCTCTCCCATCTTGGAATCCGGTTGCTCCTTTCTGAATAGCAACTCAAGTGTGCGGCTCTTTTCAATGTGTCTGGCGATTGCCAACAATACCCTTGTAAGAGATCCTCACAGCACTTCCTGGGAAGAAAGATAAGAGGAGATCATGAAAGGAGCTATTTTTGTTTAAACATTTATGGCACTTATTTTTGTGAAAATAAATGCCCCACTTCTGTTCACAAACTTGAATGTGCAAAGAGGAATTTGATTTTTAAAACACATATTCCTAGGTCTCAGATTCTGGTTTGTAGATGCAATATCTGGGGTGGAGTCTGGTTTTCCTCATTCTCACAAGCGCCCCAGGTGATTCTGAAAGTGGTGGGCTTGCTTCCTTTGAGAAACACTGCACAAAGCCAGAGAATTAGGGTGGGGCTTGCAGACCTCTCCCCTTTGCAAAGTCGACACTCTCTGGAAAATCTATACAATTAAAAAGAAAAAGTAACACGGGACCTACACCTTTCTGGAACATTTTTCATGTCTTTTAGTGGCTTAGTGCTTAGGAAGTCTTTAAATCAAGTTCTTAGACTCTCAAGATTAAAAAAAAATGTTATTAACACCTGAAGGGTAAACCATTAATGCAGGGGGAGTTGTTCTTTTAGATGTGAAAGTTATTCTTGAACAATACATATCCTAATCGTAGAAACAGTCCTGAATAAAGTACCTTTATAATATACTTATATTCTCCTAGTATGTAACTTTGAGATATATAAAGTTTTATTCCTTCTAAAGTTTGTGAGGCAGTTGTCACTTTGAAGGAAATTCTTTTTCTTCGATTATTGTTTGAAGTGGACTGTACGTATTAGTGGATGAAATGAATATATATACTATATATTGCCTGAAAGAGACCATGACTGTGCATCAGTTGCTAGGATGCAAGATGATTATCTATTCCCAGTTCAGTGTTACGTCCTGTCACACTTTCTAAGGATTGTTTTTCTGCCAGTGTCATCTCAATATTTTTACTTGTGAAGTACTGGAACAAATGACTGTAGTTTTGGTCTCATAAAATAAAACAGAGTTGCCCAACCTCAGCATTATTGGCATTTTGGCCTTAATAATTCTGTGTTGTCCTGTGTATTGCAGGATGTTTAGAAGCATCCTTGGCCTCCACCCACTAGATGTCAGTAGCACCTCCCCCTCAAGTTGTGACAATTTATAAATACCTCCAAACAAGTCAATGTCAACTTGGGAGATTTGTGTTATTCAAATATCAATATATTGGGTATAACTTTAATACCAAGGTTTTTGGAGAAAGTGTTTTCCACTTACATATTCTGCTCTCCCACTGGTTTGCTGGGAAAACCCTTTAATTTTCCTATTTCTTCAAGTGATACAGTGACCCCAAGTACCACATGGCTTTGTAGTGGGAAAAAAAGGCAAAAAGAGAAAGTATTAAAAATTCACATAAACATAGCTTTAGTCGCCTTTTTGTCAGATGGGAAATAGACAAATTTGGTTTGCTGGGACCATGGCACAGGGCTGGGCAGAAGTTAAAGACACTGCTTTGCCTTAAATTTGTTGTCTTCCTGGACCTGTTGACCTGAATAAACTACAATAATGTCAGAAAACCAAGGACGTGGGATTGGGATAACATGTTGTAGGAAGTGAGAGCACAACAGCTATGTATGTCCACCAAGTATTTCTGGTTCACCTGGTTCCCTTCCAGGCATCTGACAGGATAGCATCTCTTGGTTGGATGGGGTCATGTGACTCTTCCTGGCTAATGAGGTGCGAGCACACAAGACACAAGTCTATCTGTCTGGAGTATTTAATTGACTACTTGAGAAACCCTCGAGTTCTCTTTTCTCGTGGCATAGTAATCAGCAACACTTGAGATATGGTTTTTCCATCAGCCTGAATCTGAGTGAGCGCTGTGAGCAGAGCCCTCTGCTGAAACATGATGGATGTGTATCATTTGTTTTAAGCCAAGGATTGGCAAACTTCTTCTGTAAAGGGTGCGATAGTAGTTTAGGTTTTGCCCATCATAATGTCTCTATCACTACTACTCAACTTTGCTGTCCTGTGGCATGAAATCGGCCATGAAAAAATATGTACCTGAATGGATGTAGCTGTATCTCCCCCATCCCCAAACTATTTATAAAAGCAGACAGAGGGCCACTTGGCCCAGGGACTGTATTTTGCAGATCCCTATTTTAAGTCACAGAGGTTTCAGGATTGTTACTGCAGCATAACCTAGCCTATCTTGATATACTGTCAGCTGTGAGATGAACCCCCAAATGAGTCTTCATCATCTGTGTTGTCATCTATCCTGCTCCCTCTCAACAATGCACTTTCTCTTTTCTTCAAGCCTAATTTAACTGGCCAGAATCTTTGTTTCAGTAACTATTTCATAATGTGCTTAAGAAAGGCAGAAAAGGCCTTTCCTTCTTAACACCTAATCACAAGGCCTCTTCAGCTCAAACCTGAATCACCAAAGGTCGGCAAGTCATTGGTTCTCATATTTTAGCAGGCATCAGAATCACCCAGAGGGCACAGATTGCTGGGTTTTACCCTCAGAGTTTTTGATTCTATAGGTTTGGGAAGAATTTGTCTAGTAGTGTAGTTCATGTCTGATCTTAAAGACAGTGATCAAGTTCTAATAAAGCAGTAATTTTTTTCCCCCAAACTTCACCAGGCATACAAATTGGCTGAGGAGCTTGTTAAAATGCAGATATACCTCAGTAGATTTGAGATGGGGCCTGAGATTTTTTAAAAATTAATTAATTAATTAATTAATTAATTATTTTTGGCTACGTTGGGTCTTCATCGCTGTCCTCAGGCTTTTTGTAGTTGCGGCAAGCAGGGGCTACCCTTGGTTGTGATGTGCGAGCTTCTCATTGTGGTGGCTTCTCTTGTTGTGGAGCATGGGCTCTAGGCGCGTGTGGGCTTCAGTAGTTGTGGCACGTAGGCTCAGTAGTTGTGGCACATAGGCTCAGTAGTTGTGGCTTGCGGGCTCTAGAGCGCAGGCTCAATAGTTGTGGCACATGAACCTAGTTGTTCTGCGGCATGTGTGATCTTCCCCGACCAGGGATCGAACCCATGTCCCCTTCATTGGCAGGCGGATTCTTAACCACTGCGCCACCGGGGAAGCCCCGAGGCCTGAGATTTTGATAGTGATTAGTGGTCAGGCTGAGTACACTAATTGCTGCTAGGACCTGAAGGATTCTAATCTCCCTTTTTAGCCCTAGGCTTAGCATAGTGTTTAACTTAGTGCCAAGCACAGTTCATGTGCTTAAGTCTTGAATAACCTCAGGCCCACTTTGACTTCACTCACACCTAACTGGTTAGCAAATCCTTTTGGTTCTACTATCATAACGTATAAGGCATCCAACCACTTGTCACCACCTTTACTGTAACACTCTGACCTTGGCCACCACCATCTCTGGGCTGGATTATTTCACCAGCCTCCTAATTGGGCTCCCAGCTTCTGCGCTTGCTCCACCCTCCCTCTCACTTCTAATACACACTTGCTGTAAATTCTTTATATAGCAGCAAGAGGGTTTAAGACACAGGTTGATCACGTTACCCCTCTGCTTAAGACTATGCACGCAGTGACTCCCCATTTCACTCAGTAAAAGCCAAAGTCCTTACAATGGCCTATCAGCTTTTACCTGACTGGCCCTCTTTTATGTCTTTGACATCATCTCCTACTCTGCTCTAGCCACTGTGGCCTCCTTGCTGTCCCTTGAACCCACCAAGCACACTCCCATCTCAGATCCTGGGCACTTGGTTTTCCCTCTACCTGGAAAATTCTTCCTCCAAGATAAGTGCGTGACCTTCTTCCTCACTTCCTCCAGTGTTAGCTCAAATGTCACTCAGTAAGGCTCTTCCTGACCACCCTATTTTTTTTTCTCTACCTCTTCACTATTTACTTTTCTCCCCACTTACAATGTAAGCTCCAGGAATATAGAAATTTTTGTTTTGTTCCCAGTCCCTAGCATTACAGAGTTCCTAAGTCATAGTTAGGTACTCTATGAATATTTGAATGAATAGATAACAGACTGCAGTTAACTGGAATATCTTGAGTCTGCAGGCTGCTGCTATTTCTCTAGGCTCCCTCAGGATACACTGTGCTAACCAGTATTACTCATTTTATTCCCCAGGGAACAGCGGTTTGGTAGAATCCTTTTCTATCCCCTTTGCAGGAAATTTAAATTATAAATTGGCCATTTACTGTTGTCATACAACATTATGTTGCTGACTTTTCCACTGATTATATTCCTTTTAATACATTTTCTTCCAGCACTTGGCCTCTTTTTTGTTCACCGTCCACAGCCTTATTACAAGGCTGTAATAATTCTCTTGGAGAAAAAAAAAAAAAGATGTCTCGGTTTCATTTAACATTCTCTTAAAAGTTTTAGGTAAATCTAAAAGGAAAAAAGTCTGATTCGTAATACTCAGGCCTGTTAAGGGAGCTGAATATTATTTTTCACATGAGTCCAGAGTTTTAAGACTTTAAAAAAAAAATCCATCTTGCTCATTTCAAATGCGTTCTACAGAGACCTCCTAGGTTACCAGGTGGATTGTTTTGTGGGGGAAGTGGCAACTTGTCTTCAGACCTTTCGGGGTGCGGGAGTTTGCTTGCTCTGCATACAGAAGGAAATCTAGAAGGTGGGACTGCACCATCCACCCCCACGCACCCCTCACTTGCAGAAACCTTTGCCCCCCCGCCCCGACCCCTCCAACCCCCACCCAATAAGGGCTCTTCGCAGGGCAGTCGCCAGCTCCAGATCCAGCGGCTTGACACCTATTGTCCCCGTTTGGACGTCAAGCGACTTCGCCTGAAGGACCCTAGCTTCGATTTCACCCAAAACTGCAGGCACCGCTCTGGCAGCCTCCCGGGGGCCGTGCCGAGCTGCACCGGGCGGCCGCGCCCCAGGCCAGGGGCTTGGGCAGGCCGGGCGGGAGGCCGGGCGGGAGGCCGGGCGGGCCCTTCCCCGCAGGCGTTCGCGCCGGGCAGCTTGAGCGGCCGCGAAGGCCCCCGCCCGTGGCTTCTCCCGCCCCCTCCGCCCCAGAGGGCTGGCTGCCTAAGTCCCTCCCGCTCCCGGCTCTCCGCCTCACTAGCAGCGGCTCTCGGTGCAGCGGGGACCGGGCGCAGCGGCCTGTGCCCAAGGAGCGCACGACACTGCTCGGAACGCACCGCCACTCTTGCCCCCTCAGCCGCCCACTCGGGATCTCCAGCGGCCTCCGCGCGCGCACGGTGAGCGCCACCCCGGACCAAGGCGCTGAAGGGGAAGCGGGCCGCTGCCCGGAGTGTCCTTTACCTCCGGATCGGCTGGATCTTCGCGAGGGGCTCGCTCCTCAAGTCTCCCCCCAACCCCCACCCTGGTCATTTCCAGTGCCCTTCTTCACCCTTCTCCGCCCCTCAGCCCCGATCTCTCTCTTCCCTCCCTTCTTCCGGCCCTCCCCGGTGGGGACCGTTGCTTTGGCCGTTGGCGGCCGGCCCTGCGAGGCCCCGCCCCCGGCGCGAGCCTCGGTGCCCCGGGGCGGGTAGGCCGAGCCGGCAGCCCGCGCGGGGGAGGGGCGGGGGGAGGGGCGGGGGGCGGGGCGAGGCCCGTCCGGGCGCCCTGCTGGCGGGTCGCGCGCGCGTCCGCGGCCCCTTCCTGCCCCGGCAGCGCGCGCCGGCCCCGGTCCCGGCCCCGGCCCCGTCCCCGCCCCCACCCGCTAGCGCAAGCTCCCGCCCGCTGCGCGTTTTGTCCCGCGTCTCGCCCCGTCCGCCGCCTGACTCGCCGCTCTTGTCCTTCCTCCCGTTTTTTCTTCTCTCTCCTTACGGTCTCAAGATGCCCTCGGCCACCAGCCACAGCGGAAGCGGCAGCAAGTCGTCCGGACCGCCACCTCCTTCGGGTTCCACCGGGAGTGAGGCGGGGGCCGGGGCCGCCGCGCCGGCTTCTCAACACCCCACTACCGGTACCGGCGCTGTCCAGACCGAGGCCATGAAGCAGATTCTCGGGGTGATCGACAAGAAACTTCGGAATCTGGAGAAGAAAAAGGTGCCAGGAGTTGACGGGGAAGGGGGGGTTTGATGCTCCGACCCCGACTACCGCAGCCTTCACTCTCCCCGTCACGGACGCTTCCCCTCCACCCGGCCCCCAGCCCCCAAGCCCGTCCTCCCCAGTAAACCGGAGCTTCGTGCGCAGATAGCGGGCTCCGTGGGGAGGTGCTTGTCACCTGACCCTGACCCGGGCGCGGCGCTGGCCCCCAGGTCTCTTTATGACTCTCCTCGTGCTGGGGGCCGGGCCCTTGGCCTTTGGGACTGGGCTGTGTGAGGGTGAGGGCCTGTGCCGTCGCCGGGCGTAACTGTGCGATGGATGCCCCTCTCTCCGTGGCCGAGGCCCCATTTCTTCGAGGGGGTCAGCGGGGGAAAATGAAGAGGTCCCGGGGTGGGGGGCGTTCAGGGTCCACCCGACTGCCTCGTGGAGTTGGGGCGGCCTGCATCCTGTATCCTTGGGGCTTGTCCGCTCCGTTACCAGGTACTTGAGGCCTGCGCCGTGGCCCCTCTTCTCCATTGGGAGGAAAGTGGACGGAGGATGGCCTCTCCATCCGGCCCCTCTAGAGGAGGTCTTCGATTTGCTACTCCCGCCCCCATCTGACGGGCGGCCTTAACGTTGCCTTCTTTGTTTCAATTGTCTGGGTGCCTCCGCGAGCCTCACGCTCCACTCGATCCCGGGAAGATTTTTTGCAGCGGCTTTTTGTCCCTCTGGGACACTATAAAGAGGGATGGGAGGGAGACTACCGATCGGGACTCGGGGGAGGGGGGGTGGGTCCGGGTTAGACGGAGGGGCTCGCTGGGTCTCTGGGCACATGGAGAGCGCGTCTAACATGGCGGCGGCTGCGGGGAGAGGGAAGAGCTTTACAGGAGCTGCATTGTGAACACAAAGCGAAAGCAGAGGGGGAGGGCAGAGACCAGGCAGCCGCCCCAACTGGCCTCCCTCAACCCCCCACCAAAAAGAAAAATCGAGCCACACCCACAGTTTTTTGGATTCAGTCTTCAGCCAGTCTAGGTCACACAGTGAGGTTTGTCTTCAAGTTGGCCTTTTGTTTTATGCTTTCAGCGCAGTACTGTGCCAGCTCAGTTTAGAGGGACGTGTGTGTGTGTGTGTGTGTGTGTGTGTGTGTGTGTGTGTGTGTGTGTGTGTGTGTAGAGAAAGGGTCTTGGCAGAGTGGATAATTCAACCTTCAGTAAGGTTGGAGGTGGAAAAGGAAATCAGTAGTACAAAAATGGGGTAATTATATCTGTGACTATTAGGCAAACTTTTGCATTTTACCTTAAGAAAATAACTTTCATTTAATAGGTTCTGCTTGTCTGCCTCTAGTAAAACATTTATTATAGCATCTTGAATTTTGAAGAAGTCATTTTAAAATGTTTAATTAGCCAGACACCTAATAGTGTTACTTAAGATGTTGAGATAGTAACTACTTGGCTAAAATTTGGGCTCTGGGAAATAACTTGAAGAACACTGGTGATATTTAGTCCTTAATTATTTTAATTGCGTGTTTAATGATTCATTTTACATTTTGGGGGGAGTTTTAAAACATTTTTAGAGTTTTAAAATTCGTCTTTTGTGTGGTTTATTATAAATGAGTTAGATAATAGATTTATCAGTATTAACAAAGCAACAAAAGCATTTTAATTGTTAAGGAACTGCATTGAAATATGTAATAGGAAAAGCACGCCCAAGACCAGTGTCTTCTGAGTCTGCCATCTGATTTAGTTTTTGTAATCTGTATTTGAAATTGAGACTTAGGTACCTTTTAAAAACATCATAATGCAGCAAATAATCCTCTCAATCTGGTTGTTGCTTGAATGGTTTTTGTTTTCAGAATTCCTAAGAAATCTGTTCTTCTAGGATGGGAATCAGAAGATAAATATTAATGATGTAATATTTTAAGTGTGGACATCTTAATATAGACATTTATATTTTAATGGCTGAAAAATGAGTCTTGTAAGATGTTTATAATAAAAATCAAGCACTGATTAGCAGGTACCTTAGTTGTGAGGTGGCTGTTAGATTGTAGTATGCATCTGAAAAAATTAGAAATCTAGTTTCATAAGCCCTGTGAGGCCCTGAACCATGACAGGTCATTCACATGTATAGGTTTGTATTACTGTATATTGCCTACCCCCTCCCCCCCAATTATAGAGGAGAAAGTAATGTAATTATTATTGCAGAGATTATAGACTAGGCTAGTAAATACTGAAAAATTCCCTTGTAGTGATGGAGATTTAACGTACTACACAAAGTAAGAAATGAATTTCATATCTTTTTTTCTCAGTGTTTGGTTGCTAGATAGCGGAAATGTCAATAACTAATAGACTGAGCCACATACTTGTTAACTAGTTGAGTTGGCAGTACTGATGTTGTGGCTTAATTACTATTAAAACTATAGGTTTTACTTTTTGAGAAACTCAAGGCATTTGGGTTTTCCTCTAAGCACATCTAGTTCCTAGTTTAAATGGAATTTTTTCTATAGATGATTTACTGTATGAAAGGATTTAACTGTGCTTCATTTTTTAACAGTGAGCATTTCTAACACACCTAAAGTACGATTTACTTTACAAAGTAGTTTTGAACCTTTTTAGAAACGCTTGTGGAGTAAAGGAAGAGACTATTTATAACTGGATTCCTTTTTACTTCAGTTCCTTAAGCAAGTTATATTTGAGTTGTATTTTAGTTTTGACCTTTTGACCTAGGAGCCTTCTGGACAAAATGCCTTTTTCCAGGGATTCTAAAATCAAGTATTCTGATAAAAATTATTGCTTGATAAGTAACATCACAACGAGACATAGAGAATTGGAATAATTTTACTGTACTTCATTGAAAAAACAAAGTTATTTGTTAAGTTTTTAGTAAGTTGAGCCATTGGGGGAAAGCTAAGCATCTGTCCAGTGAGAATGCATGCTTAACTTTGATGAAATATGATCCTATTATGTAATGCAACTAAATGGCCTGGTGGTTTTTTGAAATTTGGGCTTATAAAGACTTCATGAGTGTTTAGCATAGAGAAGAAATGCAGCTATAAAAAGAGTCAAGTGTAAAACTCCATTCACCAATCTTTCAGCTGATTAAAGGACAAGTAATAATGAATTGAGTGATTGCCTAGTTTTCTTCATCAGTTTCTTGGCATAGAACTGGGCCCTAGGCTATGCAAGATGATATTTTGAAACCAAGTCTTAATTTTAACTCGAGAGAGCTCATTTATATGGTAAGATGTAATCAGTTTTGATGTAGAATAGAGGACGTTTTAATAGATGACATTTAAAATTGTTATACCCTTTGCAAATATATTAAGTTCAGACAGTGGTGACTTTGGTAGGTGAAAGATTAATCAGTGTTGTCTAACGGAATGGCCTGGCAGTTTTGTAACCAATAGGTGACCAGAAGCGATAGCCAAAGTGTACTGTTTTTCATACTTCCTGAAGTCTTTTTGCTCTTTATATCTTTGCAGTTAATTAACATTATTCTGAAAAAGGATGCTCTCCAGTGTTAGAAAGGATAACATTTCTTTCCAGAGCAATGCAGTATGCCTCTATTTAGAATTTTCAGTGCAGCTGTTGTACAGAATTCTTTTAAGTATTTTGAACAAAAAATTTCATAATTGTTTTATAAGCAAAATCTTTTCTTGGGGATAACATCTGAAGTTTTTGTTGACAGTTAAAATCTCTGATGTGTTGGTTTCTCCACTGGTTGCATGAACTATTCCTCTGCAATGCAGAGGGCAAGATTACTTTGTTTTGCATTCACCTTGTCACAGAGAAAAAAAGTATAATGCTTAATTTGTTTCTCTCTGCCTGTCTGGGTGTGCTCTGTGAGTGTGTGACATAGAGAAGTGTTTAAAATTTGAATTTGGAAAGGAAAAGGTGAATTCCGTCATGTGATAACATCACTACCTTTTCCTAGAATGAGAGTAGAATCCTAAGCATGATAATGAGAATGTATTGTCTTAACCTGGCCATATTCTTTTACTCTAGGATCATTCCCATGTGGCAGATATTTCTATCAGAATACATTTTGTGTGACTTAGAGATTAAGCATACAATTTGTCATAATTTTACGTAATTAATTTCTTAGTTTACATTTAGAACTAGATGAGGATTAGCCTAGTACTACTTCACCTTTAAAAAAAATTAATAAATACTTGCAAAAGTTTAAACTTGCAACAATATGGCCTTAATTTTATTATCATACTATTACAGAATCTAAGATATTTTAAGAGCTTAAAGCCATCTGAGAATTTATTCCAATTTATTTTACAGAAGAGGAAATTGAGATGCTCATGTAAAATGACCCAGGTTGAAATGGGTGAATTCCAAGGTCTCTTGTAATGTTTTAGAGGGATAATTAGAATTTGTAATGCTCTGCAATGTAAGTGTAATTTTTCATGTTTAAGCTGATCTTGTAGAACCAAGTAAAGCCTTTTTACTTCAGATAGTTTAGTGTTAAGAGTTCCTCTGTTTAAAAAAGCTGAAAGCAAAAGAAAAAAGCTTTTTATTTTTTCTTTGATAGACCTTTATTAACGTCTCATTGTTAAATTTGTGTTTGTAGGCTGTCTAGGTAATGGGCTCCAGCAACTAGCAGTACAGCTGAAGTCCCATTGTACCAGGTATCACTGGGACATCCCTACTGTAATGAAATGAACTCTTAAAGTTTAAACTCTGAAGTTTCTTTTTATGCTTAGGTAAGCCCCAAATGCACATTTGCCAGTCTACTCAAATTTGGTATGTTATAGACCAGAAGATTTGGGGATAGCATCACCAGTAGAGAAATCAGAGGTGTGTCAACCTTTACATCTTAATTCTTGTCTTCCAAGCTTCTGGATATTTTTTAATAATTGGTTTCTTTTGGGAGAGGAAATGAATAGTATGTATGCAGTAGAGAAGAATGAGAGGAGTAGCAGAAGAGAAGGTCAGCCAAAGTTGGAATTGTAAGGTACTTGACTTCTCATCTTTTTATTTCTCCCACTAGCTAAATACCAGTGCTTTTGTTGGATAGAGCATGAGTGTAAAAACGTAGATGAAAGAGACCTTATTGAGCAGAGTTCAGAATTGGTATTTCCTGGGGAAAGGGGAAGGTACGCTTCTCGACCATGCAGTCTGCTTCCTTTAACTTCTGTGCTACCCATTGTCTGTACACTTCCTTTACATTTTTATATTGCCTTATGTTCTTACCTTATGTATTTTTCTAAATAGGTGGTAAGCTTCTGGAGGGCAGAGACTATTACTAACATCACACCGTGCCTTGCATAGGGCATATGCTAAATCAGTATTTGCTAGTTTGGGTAAATCATTACATAGAAGTATTTGTAGCTTCATCAGTAAAACCCTGTTAAAATGGATTAATCCATGAGGGGGAAAATGCTTTTTGTACAGAGCTGTTTACTTGCACTGTTTTTTATTGAAATGGGATTTTTCCTGAAGGATTTTTTTTTTAAGTGAGTAGAGTTGATGAGTAGCCAAATAGAACACACTTATTTTAGAATGTAGGTAGTGTAAGCAAGGCCTTAGGAAGGAGGACAGATGATTGTTGGTTGGTATTTGAACCATTGTAAATTATTAGAAATTTCATTGCATTCCCCTTAATACTCTTATCCACACATAGAAATAGCTGAAATATACTTTAATCAGTGGGAAAAAATCTTTGGTCTTCATTTTAAATGAATTACAGTTCACATCTTTCTACATTTATATACTCCCAGCAGAGTATATAAACCAGTTGTACCGACTCATCCTAATGCGTAGTTTGATTAAAGCAACTAATAATTCAAAAGACATTGTTAAGATTATCTATGATCGTTTGTTTTTCTTTTCTTTTCTTTTTTGATCATTTGTTCTTCAAATGCACAAGCTTTATTTAGACTTTATAAGAATATAATTCAAAGTAGGTGATGCTGAAACTAAACTTTTTCATTTTCCTGCTAGGGTGCTTCCATTCATTCAGACTTAACTACGTATTTACTGCCATGGACAAGGAATGAAGGTTTTTACAGGATCTTTTTTTTTTTTCTCTTTTCAATTGGACAAAAATCTTGTCAAATTAAACTCCTGGTTAGCTATCTGCCTGAAAAATTATCTTACAGTGGGACCTTAGATAATATCTAGTTTAGCATCCTTTTTCTGTTCTTCAGTGTTCAGGAATCCTGCAGTCCTGACAGGTATTCATTGAACTTCTGCATTAATCATTCTTCTAGGGCCTGGTAGAATGCTCATTTCTCAGTGAAAGTCTATTTCATTTTTGGACAACTCTTTAAGTTCATGATGTTAGAGTTACATCCCTGCCACCACTGTTTAATACTTACTTTGTTTTCTGTAACAACTCAGACTTCTGCATGTGAAGGCTTCCAGCATTTGAAGAGAGCTGTTATGAATCATCAATGGATTGTACTGTATGTTCTCTCTACCTCCCTTTAAAAATTGAAGAAACTTGATTCTTACTACCTTTCCTGTCTTCTATGAATTTTACTAACAACTAAGTCTCAATTGAATTGGTGGAAGGTGAATTGGAGGCAGGGTCAGCTGCCTACCACTGTGTGGGCAAAGTCAGAACTGATGTTTCTAGGTGAAGAACAGGAATGCAGGGATTGGGGACTTGAAATAATGTGTAGAAGGGCCACTGAAGATTATGGAAAGATGAGAGGAAGAGAAATCTTTGTCTTTCTGTGTTTCCATTCGTCATTCTACAGGTTCTTTCAGTACTACAGACGTGATTTATTTGGCCTGGAGACGTAAAATAATTTAAGATATAGCTAGGCGTTCTTACCACTTTTGTTATTTTAGACTTCATTTTTAAGTATTCTGCCTCAGTTTGGAGATCCCCTTAATTGAGAACGAGTTACATAGTTTCCCAGATAGTGGAGCTAAAGATGTTCTCTCTCCTAATCTTTCTTGTTGTGACTGTTTACAGTTGTCTAGTTGAAGAATTTTTGTTTTTTTGGAGTCTATCATCTCTTTTGCCATTTCTTTTTAACTGTTTAATTTAAAAATGTTTTTAAAATTATTCATCTGTGTAATTTGTTGGTTATCACAGGAAGGAAGGAAATCTCTGGAGAACAGCTATTTTGGATATTTATCTTCTGGCACCCTCATGGCACTGCAGTGAATTTTTAAAAAACATTTCAATAAAGTAACTTTGGTGGTGATGAAAAAATCTTTGGGAAGAATGGAAGATCTGGGTGTACTGTGTTCTGGAGAAAGAAAAGGAGGAAAACAGCAGCAGGGGGGCAGAAATGAAATGTAGCGGTGGCTGGAATACAGAGTGGGCAAGTGTTGAGGCACACATAATTTTTCTGGGATATATGACCTTAGGCAAGTTATTTAATTGCCCTTTCTTTCAGTTTCCATTTAGATGAAATATGATTGATAATAGTGCCTCCCTGATACTTTAAATTTGAATGTGGTCTGTCACATAACAAATACTGTCAACTCTTATAGGCAACAGGGAAACAGGAGAGTAGGACTGGACAGCACTTGTTGGGATAATTATTTCTTAGGATTACATGACTATATAGTCTTTTGACATTTACTGGGTAATGTCTGTCCCACTGCTTTCCCATGGTTCTGCTTTAGAGACTCTGAGTAATCTGGAAAATGGCCTGATTTTTCATCTTGCTCATATGTGGTGCTATAAATGAATTTTTAATACATTTAGGCTGCTCAGTAGTTGAAAAAGGAACCCTAAATTGAATTTTCACTATAGATATTTCAAGATAGAATCTAAGAGGGGAGGTTTCAGTTATATCAATATTGTGGTAGGCTTTCTGATTAAGATACCCGATGCTAGAAAAATGACTACATTCTCCTGAAAAAAAAAAAACTTAATATTCATTTTATGTGGATGATATGGGTAGTTAACAAATTTGTCTTTATCACTTTATAAGTTAGGAACCATGTTCTAGCTTAGGGAAGAAAAAAAGCTGTGTTTGTCTGGAGTCCTTTACTCCTGTCTTTGCTTCTCTGTTTTTGTTGGGGTTAATGCTGGATCTGTCAGTTTGACAAGCAAGTCCTTATTTATGTAGTGACTAAGTTCATACTACCAATTTTAACCCCAAATGAACAATTCTTCTACTTGTATTTAATGCATAGATCTTTATTTTGGCTGCACAGAGGTCTTCTTGCATCCCTTTTTGATGACAGTATTCCATGAAGATGTGTACTATGAAGCTGAGTTTCACAAAGTAGCTGCTTTCTCTGTTTATTTACCTCTTAACCTTCCAGTTATTGCTGTGTGACAGATTACTCTAACACTTACCTCATCGCATCATGAGCACAGAAGATGCCTGTCAGGGATCCAGACAGGGCATGCAGTGGGGTTGACCTGTACTATGATGCCTGGGGCCTCAGCTGGGAAGACTCAGCCTTGTTTACTCACATGTCTGATGCCTGGGCTAGGATGACTTAACACTAGGATTGCTGACCAGAATTCTTATATGAGACCTGTCTTCATGGCTTAGCTTCCTCATAGCATGGAAGCCTCGGGGTTATTGAACTTATTATATGATGGCTCAGGGTTCCAAACATGATTGGTTTTAGTGACCAGCAAACAGGGTAGAGATGCAGTGCTGTTAATGACTCAACCCTGGAAGTCATACGGGATTACTTCCACTGTACACTGTTGGTTGGCGTCCACTCAATAAAATGGCAGAGGAATTGGATTAGTTCTTAATGGGGAAGTGCCAAGGTCACATTGTAGAACAGTATGTGGGAGCCATCTTTAGAAAATGTAATCTGCCGTAGATCTCTGGGTTAGATGAATAGTAAATTTCCTATTGTGTGGAAAATTGGAGCTTTTCTGCTATAGGATATCTTGTCTTAGGATAATATAGATTCATACTCAAGGATTATTATAGGTGAAAGTCCTGACAATATCCTGAAATCTAACAATCTTAACATCTTTTATATAGCCCAAGATTTTAATTTTTTATTATATGTCTATTGCAGAATATCTAAGTGTACAAAAAAAGGAAAAAGATTCCACCTATAATTGTACCACTCAGGTACCACTCTTTTTTCAGGTCCCATTCTTAACATTTAAAAAAATCTGTATTTTTCATACATATATGTGTGTGTATATATATATATATATATATATATATATATATATATATATATGAGCATTTTTCAGGAGTTTTAAGTTCTCAAGACATTAAATGACAAAGTTAAAGCTAGGTATAGGGCTTGCCTGGTGGTGCAGTGGTTAAGAATCGGCCTGCCAATGCAGGGGAGGGACATGGGTTTGAGCCCTGGTCCGGAAAGATCCCACATGCCACGGAGTAACTAAGCCTGGGCACCACAACTACTGAGCCTGCGCTCTAGAGCCGGCAAGCCACAGCTACTGAAGCCCGTGCGCCTAGAGCCCATGCTCCGCAACAAGAGAAGCCACCGCAATGAGAAGCCCGCGCACCGCAACGAAAAGTCCGCTCGCCACAGCTAGAGAAAGCCTGCGTGCAGCAATGAAGACCCAATACAGCAATAAATAAATAAATAAATAAATAAATTTATTATTATTTTTTAAAAGCTAGGTATATAAAACTATCCCTTGGGCTTCCCTGGTGGCGCAGTGGTTGAGAGTCCACCTGCCGATGCAGGGGACACGGGTTCGTGCCCTGGTCCGGGAAGATCCCACATGCTGTGGAGCGGCTGGGTCCGTGAGCCATGGCCGCTGAGCCTGCGCTTCTGGAGCCTGTGTTCCGCAACGGGAGAGGCCACAGCAGTGAGAGGCCCGCGTACCGCAAAAACAAACAAACGAACAAAAACAACTATCCCTTGTGGGATATGTAGGACATTCACTGTGTATTAATGTCCTGGTCTAACAACAGTTTCCTTGAAAAATGTATAATACCATAAAAAGGGAAGATAATAAATGCAAGGTATAAGCTAATAGTTTTTCTTTTGCCTAGTTGCTAGAATTTTAACTGTGTACTGACACTAAATTTCAGGCCCCCCTTCTGTTTGAATATCTTCTTTTTTAAATTTTTTTTTATTTTTTATTTATTTTTTATTAGTCTCTGCTTTACAACAAAGTGAATCAGTCATACATATACATCTGTTCCCACATCCCCTCCCTCCTGCGTCTCCCTCCCTCCCACCCTCCCTTGAATATCTTCTATTTGTATATTTCTAAATAGCGGAATGCAGATTATAATGCTGTTATTACATCCTAAATCATAATTAAAAACATCTTATTTTTTATTTCTTAAAGAAAAAGTAGCCAACCCTTTAAAAAAAATGAATGAACTGTCTTTGTTCCATCCTCAGAGTGTTTGAGGCAATTGAGCTTGTCTTTTGCACATGGGGTTAGGCCTGTCATACCAGTGTAAAAATCTTGATTTTCATCTGGTAGACTTGAATTTTATATGTGTTTAGTTGGAAGCTTGTTGATTGTGTAAATAGTTCACCTAAATAAAATTGGATAGTTTCATCATCCTTTAATGTTTTAATGATTGTATTGATTTACTTTCAGTATAACTAAGGAATTTTGATAGGCTGTTTCATTTAGGGTAGAATGGCTATGAAAGTTGACTACTGTCTTTTTCTGCTATAAAGAAAATGGATCATTTGACCTAAAACACCTTTCTGGCATTGCTTTTAAACTTGTTTCTGTGCCTCTGAATTTTATCAGACCATTACTTTGTATTTGGTTTCTTCATTATTTTATTATTGCTAAGGGTAAAGTATTATATATGTTTGTAATTTATTGTGATTGTTTAAAAATTTTTTTAATTTTTTTTTAATTTTTAAATTATATTTTTTAAAATAATATTTATTTATTTGGCTGTGCTGGTTCTTAGTTGTGGCACGTGAGATCTTTGTTGTTGTGTGCAGGATCTAGGTCCCTTGCCAGGGATGGCACCCCGGGCCCCTGCATTGGGATCATGGAGTCTTAACCACTGGACCACCAGGGAATTCCGCCTGCCCCCCTCACCCCCCCAATTTAGATTTCAACTTATTAAAACAATATCTGAATTTTTAACTGTGCTTCAGTACCTGAGTATCTCCGCGGGGGGTGGGCAGGGGGTGCTTATCTAATAGTAGTAGCCTAGGAAACCTCCAAAGTTTTCAGCTTAGGGGTGGGCGGGGAGGGAGATGACCTTGAACCAGAGGCTTAACTTCTTCCCCCCACTCTTGCACATTAATTACATCTGTGAGGAAATAACAAAAGCAAAGCTGTTGACTAGTGTACTGTGCCTGTAGGTGATATGATAGCTTGAAATTATTTCAGTTCAAGGGAAATGAATGAGGCATATCAAAGACAATATGCATGTGTGTTTATTCAGGAAAAATAAACTCTTTTATGTCACTTACATGAATTCTTTGGCAGGGGGAGGGAGGGACAAAAATTTAACACTTAATAAAATGTCTGATATGCTCACTTCGGTGTAACTGGGATTTTCACCAAATTGTGGCCCTCACTCATGTGGATGAGTATTATATGCCTGGGCCATCTGATGCATATCTTTTTTGAGAAACCTGAAAAATAAGCAGCGTTTTTTCATTGGCTTATAATAACAGTATTTGGTATCATTCAGCATGGCTGGGGTATTTAAATTCATGTTTTAACTCACAGTTAAAGCTATTTTATATACTAACTTAAACTGTAGTATATCTAAAAAGTACATTTATGGCAAGATTTGAGACAAACTTAGAGAGTTATGTGGGTTTGTTATTTTAGCATGGTTAAGCTGGTATATACTTTCAGTATGGAATATAATTTTTTTTTTCTTTTAATATAGGGCAAGCTTGATGATTATCAGGAACGAATGAACAAAGGGGAAAGGCTTAATCAAGATCAGCTGGTAAAGATGTTATATTTTTTATTAAGATTTTATGCTCATTAATTTTAATAAGAAAATTAATTTTGTGTTTCTTTGTGTTTCCAGTAAAGTCGGGTTCTTTCTTTGTTATTTTAGGATGCTGTATCTAAGTACCAGGAAGTCACAAATAACTTGGAGTTTGCAAAAGAACTACAGAGGAGTTTCATGGCATTAAGCCAAGATGTAAGTAAAAAATAGCATATATGTTTATGAAATATTAAAAATGAGGAGGGCAGAAAATTTTATTTGTCTCTTCGAGTTAATTGCATTACTGTTGATAAGCTGTCTGCAAGGGGGAGAGGATTGGATCCAATTATATCTAAGATGCTTTTCAATTCTGTAAAGTTTAGTGTAACACCTGAAAGATGCCTTTTAAAAGGACTGAGTTTCATATATGACAGACATGTATCGTTGGTTTAAAAAATTATCTATGCAAATATAACAGCCTTCTGTATATGCGGGATCTTCATCCAAGGTTCGAAATCCTAGGTTGGTTGAATCTGCAGATACAGAGTGCGGACTGTAAGGGACTTGGAACATCCATGGATTTTGGTATCCACGGTGGGTGGGGTGGGGGGTGGTCCTGGAATTGATTCCCCTTGGCTACGGAGAGATAACTGTATAAACGTGATAGACATTTATCTTCCATGTATTCCTTTATGCCTCATGACTATATTACAATCCCATGAACTATCAGAAAATAAAGAGACCTGTTGATATAATGGGTAACTACTTTCTCCATAGAGATCTTAAGGGGTGTGGCCGACTAATATATTGCGCTTGTATCAACTCTTGATCCAACGAAGTGGTGTGTTTTTCGCCAAACATCTTTTGATGTGACAGAAGCCTTTGGGAGCAGGATAAAACTAAATATGAGCAAAGTCAAATAATTTGTTGAAAGTTGAGACCAGAAAATTAATATCCTTCTGAATTAGTGTTAGCTTATTTGGAGAAAGGCTTATAACAACGTTGAAATTTAAAGTTGCCTCTGATTTGGTGAAATGAATAAACAAAACAGTTTATTATGTGATGAGAGACAATGCAGTACAGAGGTGAAGAGTTCTGATTGGAACCAAACTGCCTGATTTGAATCCTGATTCTGCCACTTTTACTTAATAGCTGTATGACTTTGAAAGAGTATACCTGTATCGGTCAGGGTTTTCCAGAGAAACAGAGCCAGTAGGGTAGAAAGGAAAGGATGGGCGAAGAAGAGAGAGGGGAGAGGCAGTAATAGTGCCTCATTATAGGGTTGTGCTTGTAACAGTAAAAATGACGGTAATAGTGCCTACCTCATTATAGGGTCATGCTTATAACAGTATTTGATGCATAACTAATCTATTTCATGCACTTAATATTATTGTTACTTATTAAATTTGATTAAAGGTGGAAAATATTGATACCCCTCAAAACAGAGTAAGGGAAATTTAATTTACACCCAAATAGGGATTTGTTCCACTTAGCTTAGATCAGAGCCTCAGGCTTGATGAACCCTGCCCAATTTCTTGTTTCTGATTTAAAAAAAAAATATGGGTCACAGAAGTAGAATTGCTATGTACAATTTAATATAGAATCTATTTTGAACCTACTGTCACTATGTAAATGAAAATACTTGTATCCTCCTTTGCTTCTTTTTTTAACACTGGTGTTTTCAGGAACTTTTCACTGGGCCTTTAACTTCATGGCAGTCCTTTTATTGAACTCTGATCCTTTGTTGCACTTTCCACAGTTATTAAACACTTTTTTTTGTTTTGCATTCAAGAGCTTCTTTAACCTAGTTCCAGCCTACCTTTTCTAGTCTTCATAGTCTTCCCTACTTGAACTCCTCATTTCATCCGAAGTGGCTTTCTTTATTATCTTACTTCTTTTGCGTTCCTGACTTATTTTCTCATTCCTGCCTTTCTTCCTAGAATGGAAGCGGTGGATTGTTGGGATGAGAAGGTAGTAGTGGGTTTGACATCTTCTTGCGAGTCAATAGTAGGCAATTGAAACTAGTATTTTGAACCATTTTTTCATAGAGATAGACATAGATAAGATTTTTTTTTTTATTGTGGCTGTGGTTCGGTTTTTTTTAATTGTCTCAGAACCTTAATTAAAATTTTTAGTTTTTATACTTTTTATTATGGAAAATTTTAAAACTAAAGAAAAGACTATAATGAACTCACATTTACCTATACCTAGCTTTTACAATTACCATGATTTCATGGGCAGTTATATTTCGTCTATACTCACACCTACTCCCTTGCTCCCTGCCTGCTAGATTATTCTGAAGCAAATCCCCAATATATTGTTTCATTGATACCATTTCCATAGTGTAATACCTTCTAGGAAAAGATGTATTTTGAATTTCTAACAGCTACTTAAAACAGATTATTTATTAAATTGTTTTTAAGTTGGGAGTCATTCTTTTGTATATCAGGGTCACATTTAACTCAATGAATGAAATATGTCTTATTTACATTGGACCTGAAATTGATGTAAAGGAGTTTCGTAAAACTTATTTCTACGTCTATGTTTATATTCTTATGCAGATTCAGAAAACAATAAAGAAGACAGCACGTCGGGAGCAGCTTATGAGAGAAGAAGCTGAACAGAAACGTTTAAAAACTGTGCTTGAGCTGCAGTATGTTTTGGACAAATTGGGAGATGACGAAGTGAGAACTGACCTGAAGCAAGGTTTGAATGGAGTGCCAATATTGTCTGAAGAGGAATTGTCGTTGCTGGATGAGTTCTACAAATTAGCAGACCCTGAACGGGACATGAGCTTGAGGTATAGTGGTATTTGATAATAAAAATTTCTAAATGTTGTGTTGAGTAGACAACCAAAAGGTAATTAACTAGCTGTTTTATTATTATTATAAGGTTGAATGAGCAGTATGAACATGCCTCCATTCACCTGTGGGACTTGCTGGAAGGGAAGGAAAAACCTGTATGTGGAACAACCTGTGAGTATCACTGACAACTTTTGATTTTGTGACTAAGAATCTTTAAAATTTAATGTAAAATAGATAGCTAGTGGGAAGCAGCTGCATAGCACAGGGAGATCAGCTCCATGCTTTGTGACCACCTAGAGGGGTGGGATAAGGGAGGGTGGGAGAGAGAGGCAGGAGGGAGGGGATATGGGGATATATGTATACGTATAGCTGATTCACTTTGTTATAAAGCAGAAACTAACACACCATTGTAAAGCAATTATACTCCAATAAAGATGGTTTTTTTTAAAAAAAAAAAGTCAAATTCATAGAATCAAAGAAGGAAATGGTATTTTCCAGGGGCTGGGGGGAGGGGGAATGGGGACTTACTAATCACTGGGCATAAAGTTTCATTCAAGCAAGATGAATAAATTCTAGAGGTCTGCTGTACAACATTGCACCTGTAGTCAACAATAATATATGGTACACTTAAATTTTGTTGAAAAAAAAATTTGTTAAAAGGTAGATCTCATGCTAAGTGTTCTTTCCACAATAAAATAAAATAAAAATAAATATTAAATTTTAGAACTGTGTAAATAACGTTAATCCACTGTTTACTTTTTGGTTTATTTCCTTTTTGTATCTTTTCATTTGTTTATTTTTTGCAATTTTTTTTGTGTAAGTCAAAACACCAGCATCAACCAATCAAAAATCTATAAAGATGGGAGTCCTAAATTAACATGGTTTTGTTCATAACTTATTCTGCTTGAGGTGGACAGATTAATACCAAATTGACTTTCAGTGTTTTTGGTATTAGATGGGGACTGGTTTTCCCTTACAGATGAAATTTTGTGAAAAACATTTACTGCACCCCATACATTCTACTCATGGTCATTGCCTTAGTCTATCTTTAGTTTTTCTTAAACTTCTGCCAATTTGGGACATTCATTTTTTTCTGTGTTTTTAAAAAAGCTAATATCTAGGCCAGTATTCTATATGTGAACTCCTTAACTGTAAATACGCAGTTGTATGTTGATTTTTTTTTTAAAAAAATATTTTTAAGTTACACTACCTCAGTAAATTAGGAATCTTAGATTTTAACCCCTTAGTAAATCAGGGAATAGATTCTTAGCTATTTTTAATGTCGATTTAGGTAAGTAGAGTTTTGAACCCATTAAGGCAAAAATACCCGTTTATACTCTGTTTTTAGCTATTTGGTTGAAAAGAGCTTATACTTTTTTTGGAAAAACTGTATGATGTAATTTGGAGTGTATTTGCTTTAAGGAGATGGGTAAATCAAATATGAGGAACCAATGCTTTTGTGTCTTTTCATGTAAGAAATCATTTTCTTGGTTTGTTAACTTGTGTTGTCTGTATTTCTTCATTAAAAAAAAAGTTTTTGGCTTCTTGATTTTAGTTCTGCTACAAATATGTACTGAATTCCCCACTTGAAGTTTGATTAGAAAGCAGTTGACATGTGTATAAACTTGTTAGCTTCAAAAAGTAGCTTTAGGTCAAGCCTGATAAAATTTTCATGAGCACTATTGAGGAGTAACAAGGGTTAAAGTGTAAGCCGTAGCTTGTTTTGGTGTATTTTCTACCTGGCCTCATCCCTGCATCTGAGGAATGTAACATCTTTATAGTTAATGGAAAGATATAATTTACTCATATTAGTGTTTTTATGTGCATTCAGTTTTCCTAAGTTTTTAAAAAATAGTTCTGAGGCAGGAGATTCTGAAGCGGGAGAAGGAAAACATGTGAAGTGTTCAGCATTCAAAAGTTAATAGTTATTGGGACTGCCCTGGTGGTCCAGTGGTTAAGAATCTGCCTTCCAATGCAGGGGGCGCAAGTTTGGTCCCTGGTAGGGGAACTAAGATGCCACATGCTGCTGGGCAACAGAGCCCGCGCACCACAACTAGAGAGAAGCCTGCGTGCTACAACTAGAGAAGAGTGAAAGATCCCGCATGCCACAATGAAGATCCTGTGTGCTGCAACTAAGACCCGACACAGCCAAATAAATAAATAAACGTGTGTGTGTGTGTGTGTGTGTCTGTGTGTGTGTGTGTGTGTGTGTGTATAACGTTAATATTTATTTACTTACTTATTTATTTGGCTGTGCCGTGCGGCTTGTGGGGTTTTAGTTCCCTGACCAGGGCTTGAACTGGGCCCTCAGCAGTGAGAGCGCAGTCCTAACTACTGGACTGCCAGGGAATTACCAATAGCTTTACTTGTTTGTTTGTTTTTTTAAATATTTACTTATTTGGTTGCATCGGGTCTTAGTTGCAGCTCTCGGGCTCCTTAGTTGTGGCTCGTGAACTCTTAGTTGCGGCATGCGTGTGGGATCTAGTTCCCGGACAAGGGATCAAATCTGGGCCCCCTGCACTGGGAGCGTGGAGTCTTAAACACTGTGACACTAGGGAAATCCCCCTATAGTTTTACTTTTAATAGTATTAATTTTATAATACTTTGATATAACGTCCCTGAAGTTTCATTTTTCTGTATAGTGGCCTATTAATAGTCTTGCTGTACATCTGCTATACAAGACCAGGAAGTGGAGATTAACTCCTGACACAAACCTTCCCCTACCGCCCTGTCCCCTTTACGTACCAAATTCTGACAATTTTATTTGCCTTTTAAATATCTTTTGAATCTACTTCTCTTTCTCTACTTCTCTGCCTTTCAGTTGTCTAATGCAGCCTCTTAACTGAATTCACCATCCATTCCTCTTTAAAATCTTTTAATGGTTTTATTTTAATCACATTTTATATTCGTTTGCCCTTAGTTTGTAAGACCTTGCATATTCTGTCTCTTACCAGTCTCTCCAGACTCATCTTTCCTTATGCTTTTCCTTACTCCCTATGCTCCAGCCACAACGCAGACTTTAATTTTCTTGTATCTGGCACCCTGTGTTCAGGGATTCGTAAATGCTGTTGCCTCTGCCTTGAAACACTTGTTTCCTCTCTACTGCTCATCTTTCAGATCCCAGCTTTTGCAGCCCTTACACCAGAAAAGCCTCTCATGGTCTCTCCCTGATTAGGTCCAGTCCATTGTACTTCTGTGTAGTACTTTTCACAGATGTAATTTTACTGTTTTTGTGAGTATTTGATAACTCTTCTCTATTGGACTGTTTGCTTAGTGAGGGCAGATACTGTATCTTTTACATACCTCTCTGTAGCCCCAGTGCCTAGTTCATTGCTTAACATACAGTTAGGTGCTAAATAAATGCTTATTGAATGAATAAATGATAATTGTTAGCGTTTTTTTGGACTAACTTATTTAAAATACTTAAAAATTTAATACAAGTAATTGCTTGTTCCCTATCATTCTGTAATAAATTTCTGTTGGAATTTAATGGTTTTATGTTTTTAAGTAACAGTTGATGGGGTTTTTTTTCTTGCCACTATATTTTGTAGAACATTGAATCTTTTAAATCAGGCTTCCTCAGATAGTCCAAGACTATAATTAATATTCTGTTTTTAGATAAAGCTCTAAAGGAAATTGTTGAGCGTGTTTTCCAGTCAAACTACTTTGACAGCACTCACAACCACCAGAATGGGCTGTGTGAGGAAGAAGAGGCAGCCTCAGCACCTGCAGTTGAAGACCAGGTAGCTGAAGCTGGTGAGTACTCAGGTGGATATGAGCTTTAGTTTAGGGTCCTGGTTTTACTTTCCTTTGCCACAAGTTCAAGCTATACATTTATTTAGTTATATTTGTACACTTAGATTTTTAAAGAAACTTTAAGCATGACCAAATATCAAGACAAAGCATGTTAAGCATAATTCCCAGAGGCATTAAATATCAGTTGTTTATCTTGTTTTTTAGTTTTATTTTTAAAATTATTTTATTTTTGGCTGTGTTGGGTCCTTGTTGCTGTGCGCGGGCTCTTCTCTAGTTGCGGCGAGCGGGGGCTACTCTTTGTTGCGGTGCGCAGGCTTCTCATTGTGGTGGCTTCTCTTGTTGCGGAGCACGGGCTCTAGGCGTGTGGGCTTCAGTAGTTCTGGCACATGGGCTCAGTAGTTGTGGCTCGCGGGCTCTAGAGCACAGGCTCAGTAGTTGTGGCACACAGGCTTAGTTGCTCCATGGCATGTGTGATCTTCCCGGACCAGGGCTCGAACCTTTGTCTCCTGCATCAGCAGGTGGATTCTTAACCACTGTGCCACCAGGGAAGCCCCTATCTTATTTATGTTGATGACTGTTACAGACTGGTATTTCTGTTGCTGCAGTATTGCTAGGCTGGAGTATGGATAAGGGAGCAACTGTTGTAAGGTTTTTCAAATAGATTTTTGGCTGATGTACGCAAATTTATTGCTGCTTACAATGCCAGTGTATGAGGTGAATGGTATGAGGTTTTGTTCTGTTTTTTTTATGATGGAGTGATTATAACTCCATGATCTTGAACTATAAATTCCTCAGTCACCAGAGATCTATTCTGGCACCTAGCACATCGCTAATAGGTAGGTAAGCATTTACTGTGAGGACTTTTATGATAACGTAAGATGATGAATAAAATTTTGAGTACTATAGGGAGCATTGTTGGAGCATAAATTTTATAATGGGTAAAAGCATGGATTCCAGAATCAGACTGCCTGGATAAAATCTTGGCTACAACACGTATTAGCTGTGTAACTTTGGGCAACTTACTGAACTTCTCTGTACCTCAGGTTCTTCATTTAGGAAGTAATTTGTAAAGTATGTATACAGTGCCTGGCACATGGTAAGCATTAGGTTGAAACTAGAAGGGAACGTTGCACATCAATGGAATTTATGGTTGCAGATCAATATAAGGCAGTAAGGCAGTTTGGGGCTGTGCTGTGAGGCTTGTGGGATCTTAGTTCCCCAAGTAGGGATCGAACCCAGGCCCAGGCAGTGAAAGTGCCGAGTCCTAATCACTGGACTGCCAGGGAATTCCCAAGACATTTTTTTCCCTGCTTACCACTTTTACCAAGTAGATTAAAATGGAGACTAGGATGCTGCTTTATTGGCATTACACTTGATCCAGAATAATTACTATTGAAACTAAAATAATTGTGGAATAAATGGTAAAGAAAACACTTTTTGAATATATTGTTGTAAGAATAATAAAATACAGAAACGTACTGTTAACTATAACTTTGTAAATAAATTCAGACTATGTGATGGTGAACTGTTTACTTATTTGGATTTAAATGAATTGTTAACTTAAAAAAAGTTTTCTTACACTCTTTTGTATCATTTTTTAACCTCTTAGAACCTGAGCCTGCAGAAGAATACACTGAACAAAGTGAAGTTGAATCAACAGAGGTATGATTTTTATTTAATGCTAGCTTTCCCTTTCTGCCTTTCAAACAGAGGTCTCAAACATTTACTTTGCTTTGCAGTATGTAAATAGACAATTTATGGCAGAAACACAGTTCAGCAGTGGTGAAAAGGAGCAGGTAGATGAGTGGACAGTTGAAACAGTTGAGGTAAGAGTTCTCTGTTACAAGGTTGATGTCTTTTGTCTTAAATTAGTAATTCTTATCTCTCCTAAGAACAATTTTAGATTGTTAAGTCTTTTGCATTCTTAGTACCTTTATTAGAATAACAAACTCATTATGTAAGACTGTTCTGTTTAAAAGGTGATTTGTTTGTCTTTGTGGATATTTAATATAATCACTGCTTTGCTGATCCAATTACAAAAAAATATACAAATATCCATTTATAATTTATGGGGTTAATCTGTCTATTAAAGTACATGATTTGTCTGTTATCAGGTTGCTCTATAAAAATCTGGGCTCCCACATGGATAGCCTTCAGAAAGACTACCTTACAGGGGTACGTTGGAGTGTCATCTTAGACTTCTCCTTCACCCTAGTGCTGTTTGGTTACCAGGCTCTGTTAGCTCAGTATTGCTTACAAAGGAAATAGGTTGTGACTTGCCCAGGCTTAACAGATATGACTTGCCCAGGCTTAAAAGCCAGACAGAGGAATATAAATTTGATGTCATAAAAATTAGTGATATTTCTCAGCAGAGCAGGGAATTACTAAAAACAATAATCAGGAGAAATTATTAGAGCTAGAAAAATGACAGTTAGAATGAGCTTTGGCTTTTGTAGCAGTTTTGATGAGGTGATAGAGCTTGATCCTATGGTATTGCCAGAGAGAATGAAATGATAGGAACTCAAAGCTTGATGATAATAATAGCTAACATTTCTTGAATGCTCATTATATATCAGGTACTGAGATAGATATATATTTGATATAGATATATAGGTTTGCTTAATATAGAAGGCTTAACTAACAGTTTAAGCAAAACACATGATTTTAGGAAGTTATCACAGGTAGTCTTTCTTGAAAGCAGTTTACAAGGTAAATCTGAAATGCTACATGGTGACCCTGTGGAATTGGGAACACTGTAGAAATGATAGCATTGATCAGAATGTTAAATTTGGCATAATTTGGTCAGGTTGAATACATTCCAGTCTGCTATTCTGTTTACAGTGTAGGTGGCGTATGTAATTTGGGGACCAGTCATGATGATAATGAGTGGAGCTCTGTCATTCTACCAACCCAGTCTCCTCTCCTTCTCTCCCATTTTAGGTGGTAAATTCACTCCAGCAGCAACCTCAGGCTGCATCTCCTTCAGTACCAGAGCCCCACTCTTTGACCCCAGTGGCTCAGGCAGATCCCCTCGTGAGAAGACAGCGAGTACAGGACCTTATGGCGCAAATGCAGGGGCCCTATAATTTCATACAGGTAGGTGCAGTTTAGTCAAGCACTATGACAGAAGGGTTAAATGTTTACATTATTTAACTTAATTCCATTACATTCTACCTAAACTTGTAGGATTCAATGCTGGATTTTGAAAACCAGACCCTTGATCCTGCCATTGTATCTGCACAGCCTATGAATCCAGCACAGAACATGGACATACCCCAGCTGGTTTGCCCTCCAGGTTAGTAATGATACATGTTTATGTGAGAAATAAAGTATAGAGCCAGTGCTTTCAGGTTTTGTAAAGTTTATGAAAATTAATTTTTTTCTTTTTTAATGCTTAACTTTTAGTTCTTGTATCTTTTATTTTTGTTTATTTATTTTAAAATATTTATTTGTTTGTTTGTTTGTTTACTTTGGCTGCACCGGGTCTTAGTTGTGGCATGCGGGATCTTTGCTGTGGCATGCGGGATCCTTTTTTTTTTTTTAGTTGTGGCATGCGGGCTTCTTAGTTGCGGCATGCGGACTCCCAGTTGCGGCATGTGTGCGGGATCCAGCTCCCCGACCAGGGACCGAACCTGGGCCCCCTGCATTGGGAGCGTGGAGTCCTACCCACTGGACCACCAGGGAAGTCTCTGTATCTTTTAATTCGATGAGAAATGTTACTGTTTTTTCCTGTAATATGAATAATTTCTGTAGTTCCATCGTTGGTGGTGGTGGATTTTTTTTTTTTTGGTAACTTTATTGGCATACAGATATACAGAAAAGTACATATAAATTTATAGCACAGTGAGTTTTCACAAACTTGAACATGCCAGCACCCAAAAGTGGAACTTTACCAGTACCCCCAGAAGCCTACTTGTGTTCCCTTTTAGTCAGTAGTTACCTCTCTCCTTGCCCCATTAGTAACCACTTCCTGACTTGTAAAACTGTAGACCTGTTTTGCTTGTTTTTGTGTATAAATGAAATTTTGCTTGGCTATTTAAATTTCAAAATTAATCTAAGAATAAATCTAGTATTAACAGGTGTCTTTCTCTGAAGGATGATTGCAGCTTTTTAGGAGAATCTCTGAACATTTTATTACTTAAGTAAAAAATGAGATGGAGTGGGTAAAAAATAGTGGAGTGGGTAAGGGAATGCTCAAGAGGAAAGTGGAAGAGAGAGTAAGTTTCAAACTCTTACTAGTCTTACACCATTATTTGAAACAGCAGCATACTAAATATGGTTGGTGCCTTTGTATCAGCTTAAGTGGAGCATCTCTTTAGGACCATTAGTAATTTTGAGTCTTGTTTTTTTCCTGCAGCATGTCAGCATTAAGGGCATAAAAGTGGAACCATGTAAAGTAACACATTTAATGTTGTTAATCTTAAGTGACATAAAAGGAGTTGCTGGTAATAGCATGTTTAATGAACACAGTTAATATGGTTAAGGTAGTTAGGATTTCTCTAAAGTAAAGGGAGCTCATATCTCTACCAAGAGTTAGAAAACAGATCAGTGTTCATTTTTTGAGCTCTACCAGAGGAAGAAAATGCATAGTTTTCTTAGCTGCGCCAGTCAACACATTCAGCACTGATGTAACCTGTAAAGCTGTTTAGATGTTCAGGTAAGGCTGAGTTCACTAGACTCTCCCGTGAAAACGGATGATTTCCAAATGGCTAACGAAAGATACTGTATTTTTGATTATCTGTCTAACGGTGATTTGGGAGAGTAGTGGAAGGATGGTGAGAGTTGGCAATAATACGCACATTGAATTGAATATAGGCTTTTTAAAGGTATGTTTTTATTTTTTCCAGTGGAAACATTTGAAATTATATTGAAAGTTGATAATGTTAAAATGTTACTGAATATTATCTAAAAGTTTTGAATAAGAGTAATGC
This sequence comes from Mesoplodon mirus, assembly GCF_964341445.2. Taxonomy (NCBI): domain Eukaryota; kingdom Metazoa; phylum Chordata; class Mammalia; order Artiodactyla; family Ziphiidae; genus Mesoplodon; species Mesoplodon mirus. Next base: position 25,396,154 of record NC_138983.1, on the reverse strand, counting down.
TACTTTATGGTTACTGCTTTAAAAGGCTCTTTGTGGGTAACATTAGCATTGATTCTTACCATTCTACTCTATACCTCTTCATTAGTACTGTCTCACTAACACTTTGCAAAACAAAGTGAAGGCCATTGTGACAGTTGACTTACAATGACTATCAATTAATCGAAAATGCTCACTTGAAAGCTAAAATCCTGCCTATACTTCCCCATTTATTTTCATGATTGCTGAAAAGTTTATATAGGATTTGGCTATAGAAAATTGACTTTAAAGAGCAAGTAAAGGTATTTAGACATCTCTGAAGAAATTTGATTTTGTATGACAGTATTTTTTGATCAATTTTGCAGTTCATTCTGAATCTAGACTTGCTCAACCTAATCAAGTTTCTGTACAACCAGAAGCTACACAGGTAAGAGTGATATAAATATTTTTGCAGGTTTTTGTTTTTAATCACTTCTTGGGTCTCTTTCTTAGTTAGCTTATGAAAACCAGGTAGGAATTTGATAAGTGTCCAAGTCTGGCATGGGTAGCTAGGTATCAGCCTTTATTTCCATCTTTACATTTATTTTTCTTTTGATGAACTAAAAAAGTTTTTTTGTTAATTCTTGTGTTTTATAATTATAATGAAGGAAGAAGGTTTTTAATTTTGAACTGAGAATTTGAGAAGACATTTTAGATTTCATAATTTTAAAACTTAGTGTAGATGTTATCTACATTTGTGGGGAGCTTCATAACTGGACTAGGGTTTATTTAACTTTGAGCTTTAATAATATATTTTTGCAGTTGTTAGGTTTTATAGTCTCTTTATCATATCTATTTCTTAGCCCTGTATGTATTAAAGGTGGTTTATAACAGAATGAAGCTTTGATTTCTTTACTTCTTTGTAGGTTCCTTTGGTTTCATCCACAAGTGAGGGATATACAGCATCTCAACCCTTGTACCAGCCTTCTCATGCTACCGAGCAACGACCACAAAAGGAACCAATTGACCAGATTCAGGCAAGTTCTGTTACCAGGGCATGTAAACTTGATGAGGCAATTATACATGAATTGGGTGGAGGTAAATAACTGTTAATATAGTGTCTCTTTGTTTTGGACCCAGTGCACGCACTGTAGTATTTTTGTTTCATAAAATAGTTGAGCTTGTTAACATATGTATGGGTAGTAGACTTGGCTTAGTTTACCACTAAAGTGCGATTATTCACTTTGTGTTTAGGCAACAATCTCTTTAAATACAGACCAGACTACAGCAGCATCATCCCTTCCTGCTGCTTCTCAGCCTCAGGTGTTCCAGGCTGGTACAAGCAAACCTTTACATAGCAGTGGAATCAATGTAAATGCAGCTCCATTCCAATCCATGCAAACGGTAAGCAAATTAATTCAGCTAACATTAAGTGCCTGCTGTGTACTGTCTTCATGCTAGGGCCTCAACAGAAAGTCTTTATTTAACTTTGTGCTTGAGTCTGCATCTACCCTAACTGTAGGGTATATTTAATTGAACACAAACTCTCATTTTTTTCTGGTCCCAGAGATAAATTTGAGTCTTAGGAGTTATGTGCCCATGTCTTCTTGTTTTGTAGTTTCACCGTTTTGATTTGATTAACAAAATTTTAAACATGGAGAAAAGTAGACTAGTATAACATCTATTATATATATATAGATCATTACCTAGATTTAGCAACTGTTTACACTTTGCCATATTGGCTTAATCTTTTATTTTACTGAAGTATATCTCAAAGTAAAGTAATGGACATTATGATACTTCACCCTGGTTCTTCAGGAAGCATCTCTAAATTGCAGAATTTCTAGAAAATAATGCTAATGAAGATACTGTGATTGACGGGATACAGCCAAAACAGTGCTCACAGGAAAATTCAGAGTTAAATGCTTAAGATATAATTTTTGATTAAAATATCAATAAAGATAAAATAATTAAAGTTCTTAGATTTAATTCCTGTAAGTGATATTTTATCAGGGGCTTGCATCTTTTAGAAAGATGTCTCACTTATAATAGCATTTCCAAGGCTTCTGATTATATGTCTTTTTAGATTTTTAGTCCCCATTTATACTCTGCTTTAAGTGCTGTATGGTATATATGTATCTTCGACATTGAAGTGCATGAACTGAGGGGTGTGTGTGTGTGTGTGTGTGTGAGAGAGAGAGAGAGAGAGAGAGATGTCTGAGACTTCTGTAATGGTCTTTGTTATGTTTCAGGTAAAACCAGAATTGAGATCTGCCATGGCCATGTTAAAAGCAGGGAAATGATTAGCATGAAGGGAAGAACTAATCATTTACTTTATTTACTTATAGGTGTTCAATATGAATGCCCCAGTTCCTCCTGTTAATGAACCAGAAACTTTAAAACAGCAAAGTCAGTACCAGACCAGTTATAACCAGAGCTTTTCCAGTCAGCCTCACCAAGTAGAACAAACAGAGCTTCAGCAAGAACAGCTTCAAACAGGTAGGCAAACCAGTGTCACCTCCTTGACTACTTGCTTTGCAGTGCAGTTATTGACAGTGTTAGGAGAGAGTTTGGACTTCTGAGTGGCAGTGTCCAAGAGTTTTTGTTTTGGTAGTAGATCATATGAATTTTTCATTGCTGATCCTGAGTAAAATCAAGCCCATATTTGCTGTATGTGAATTATTGCAGCTTTTGGAGGCTTTATGCCCATTTTCCCTTGGTTAGTGAGTTTTCATAATATCCTATCCTATTTCATTATGTGATTTTAGCAGAATTAAACTTGTTATTCAAATTGTGATCAACTTTGCTCTTAATTGCTAATTATTTGAAGCCTGTTGGCATGATACCTGGCAGGAAGTTGGTTATACAAAATTAAGCAGTAAAGGAGTTGGTGTGGCTGCATTTGGTGGACTAGGTTGAAACAAGGTCCTTGTTGGCAAGTAAGGTCATAATTTGGCCAGTTGTCATACCTATCACAGTTATAATGTGGATATAGATATTTTAGATTTCTTACATTTGTAAGACATAAATAGCTTTTTTAGGTCTTTGGTTATTTAATTCTTAAGATATTTAATTGGAATCCCACAACAAGCTAGCAAACCCTACTAAGAACCATAGGAGTTAATACTTTAACTTTACTGGACTGACTGATGTGAGTAACTGGACTGACTGATGTGAGTAACTATCTCTAATTGTCTAATTTCTTGACAGACCTGGGTCAACATTGATTTTTCTTATATATCACCGTAGTATTCAGCATCACTAATCAGGGAGGTTGAATCAACCACAGTCTGACAGAAATTTGGCAGTTATGCTATCTGTGTTTTTGAATGATAAAACTGGACTTCTTGTTCTCAGGCTCCTTTAATTATTCATTGCCATGTACAGGCGTACCTTGAGGATATTGCAGGTTCGGTTCCAGACCACTGCAATAAAGCAAATATCTCAAAGTGAGTCACGTGAAATTTTTGGTTTCCTAGTGCATATAAAAATTCTGTTCACACTATACTATAGCCTATTAAGTGCGCAATAATAGCATTATGTCTAAAAAAACAGTGTACATGACTTAATTAAAAAATACTTTATTGTCAAAAAATGCTAACCATCCTCTGAGACCTCACTGAGTCATAGTAGTAACATCAAAGATCGCTGATTACAGATCACCATAACAAATATAATAATGAAACAGTTTGAAATATTGCAAGAAATACCAAAATGTGACCCAGAGACATGAAATGAGCAAGTGCTGTTGGAAAAATGGTACTAATAGACTTGCTCCACACAAGGTTGCCACAAACCTTCAATTTGTAAAAACAAAACAAAACAACAAAAAAAAACGCAGTGTCTGTGAAGAGCAATAAAGAGAAACACAATAAAACGAGGCATGCTTGTATTCATAAGTTGGTTGTGGAGTGGATATATTTGGTGCCTTTAGACATTATGCTAACATGCTAGCTGTTTTATCTTTTTTTCAGATGGTGTAATGAAATTAAAAATTACTATATATCATTTGATTTGGTTAGTTTGGCCCTTTGTGCCAGTTGATTTCAAGCTATCTTGTTCTTATATTCTACTTGACATTACTAATTGACTGTGAAGCACTGGACTAGATAACCTTTTGTTACCATTTCAAAATACACATTATTTATGAAACTTAACTTCATAACATTTACAGATATTTTCAGTAAAAAATCAAATCGGCCCGTCTGCTTTGCTCAAACACCTCCACCCTACCACTCTGATCTGGGCAGCCGTCAGCTCTTATCTGGAATATTGCCGTTGTCTCCCTTGACTCTTATTTTAGTCCAGTCTGTTCTCCACACAGTAGCCAGAGTGATTATTTTAAAATGTAAATCAGATGTCTGTCTCCTGTTCAGAACCTCCCAGTGACTGTCAATTACATTTAGAAAAGAAATCCAAAGTCTTTACCTTGGTTTACAAGATCCATGATCTGGCCTCTGCCTTGATTCTGTTGTATATCCTATTTTCTTCCTTATGTGCCCATACCAGCCACAAACACAAATTCTTTCCTTTCTCATGGCCTTTACACTTCCTTTCCTTTCTTCCACTGATGTTTGCATGGCTTGCTTCTTGACTTGTAGGTCTATGCTCAGATATCACCTCACAGAGACCTTCCTTCATGTCTTGTCCAAATGTAATGTGCTCACTTGGTCACTCATTTATCCTACTTGGTGTTTTTCTTCATCACTTATTACCTGATACAGTATAGATGTTTTTACTTGTATGTATATTTTGTTTACTTATTTCCCATTATTAAAACTTCCTTATGGGCAAAGATTATGTGTTGGCAGCTAACTCATCCCTTGTGTCTAGGACCAGGCCTGGCAGGTTGAGGGCATTCTGATATTTGTTGAACAAGGCAGTGTATCCCATCATTCCAGAAATTTTGTTTTAATCTGAATTAGTATCTAGTCAGGAACAACATAAAAAAAGCATCTGGCAAGGATCTTTGGCTATTTTTTATGGACTAGTGTTTATGCTTTACACGCACTCAAATAGGAATTCTGGTATTTTTAAATAAAGATCACCCCTTAATTGTTCTACTTTGAGTATCTTGCAGTGAGATTTGACCAAAAAGCGTAATAGAATTCTTATTGATAAAAAGTGAGTCGAAAATTCAGTTCTTCTACTTTTTACTTGTATATGAATGAATCTTTTTATTTAAAAAAAATTTTATTATGTTTTGGCCATGGCGCATGGCATGTGGGATCTTAGTTCCCCCACCAGGGATTGAATCCATGCCCACTGCAGTGAAAGTATGGAGTCCTAACCACTGGACCACCAGGGAATTCCCTGAATGAATCTTTTTAGATAGAAAATGTTACTGGTACTTGTGATATTTGCTTATAAATTTAAATTTTGGGAATGTAGTAAAAGGTAATTTACGTAGAAAGAGCACACTGTGAATAGTATATCTGGTCCATTACATAGTTCAAAAAGGAGCCATGACCCCTTCTGTTCCTAGGCATTCTCTAGCTTTTTCATTGCAAAATATCATTCGAAGAACTAATAAATGTGGGTTTCTTGAGGTTATAAAATAGCTCAGCTAAATATTTTCAAGACTCACATCACCTTTTCTCTCTGCCCAAACACGGGAGATTTGGGCTGACTAAAGGCTGCTGACTGTTTTTGTTCCTGGGGTGTGGGCCTTCCTTTGGTCTATACCTTCCTCACCTCCCAAAGATACTGTTAGCACTGTTTTTTCTCCCCTGTAAATTATGAACATTGGGGTGATACCTGAAATGTACCTTGGTATTTCATTTTTGAAGGTTTCTAGATTTTAGACTTCTCCCCATTGTGGAAGGAGGAGGGGGTATAAGATAGTGTGGACCTTCTAGAACCTTCCCTTCACTCCAGGGGGTTGAGTGCCAGTGTGAGTACCATTTAACTGTCTTCTAAATTGGCTGTGCTTTAAAAGTACTTGAAATGTACTCAAGTATTAGGGTGGGGTGTAAGTTGAAGGCCTCTCTCTGCTAATTTATCTTTGTAATTGAGTATTCTAGCATATAGCTGCTTAGCTATGGGAGAGTATGTTTTTGTATGTTTTAATAAGTATCAAGGAAAATTTAAAAGAATAAGAAAACTACCAGTAGGAACTTTATAATGAAATAATTAAATGGTACAAAAGTGTTTCAGTACGTAAGATCTTTTGACTGTTGCGGGTCTCTTGTGCTATAAGCAGATGCCTCTCAGAAGATGTTTAATAATATAGCCTTTCGGACTTCCCTCGTGGCGCAGTGGTTGAGAGTCTGCCTGCCGATGCAGGGGACACGGGTTCGTGCCCCGGTCTGGGGAGATCCCACATGCCGCGGAGCGGCTGGGCCCGTGAGCCATGGCCGCTGAGCTTGCGCGTCCAGAGCCTGTGCTCCGCAACGGGAGAGGCCACAACAGTGAGAGGCCCGCATACCGCAAAAAAAAAAAAAAAATAATAATAATAACAATAATAATAATATAGCCTTTCAAGTCATTTGGAAGGATAGAATTGTGTGCTCTCACTCAATGTGTGCTTTCAAAGGTTTGGAATTTGTTGGAGAATTTTATTCCCTTTAGCTTAATACAGGAGAAAGACAGGGACTTCACTGATGTGTAGTTTTCCCTATTGTTAATATGAAAATTTAAAGACAGAATTAAACTTTGAGGAAACTGTGTAAGACATTTCTTAAACCAGAAAGCATGTAGGAAATCAGACAAATTGTAATGAGCTGTGTGTGTGTGTATATATCTGTGTGTGTGTGTGTGTACATATGTATGTATGTTTTTTTTTTTTTTCTTTTATAGTGGTTGGCACTTACCATGGTTCCCAGGACCAGACCCATCAAGTGACTGGTAACCACCAGCAGCCTCCCCAGCAGAACACTGGATTTCCACGTAGCAGTCAGCCCTATTACAACAGTCGTGGTGTGTCTCGTGGAGGCTCCCGTGGTGCTAGAGGCTTGATGAATGGATACAGGGGACCTGCTAATGGATTCAGAGGTAAAAACAAAAACAAAAAAAACCCAGAAAGCAAGTTCATGTTCTTTTCTGACTTGCACAATATATAGAAATACGTCATATGATTTTTAGGAAAAATATGTCTCTCTCTGCATTAGCTTCTTACGTACAACATAAACATTTTTAGTATGTGTTGATACCGTCATTTAAATTGGCAAAATTGGGACTGAGTTTTTTTGTATGTATAAAACCCATGTCTACCACTGTCCTGTAGGGGATATTGCTTTCTATAAATTTTCAAACCTTATGGAGATTTTTTGTTATTTTTTTGTGTGTATGTGCATGGATGGGTGAAAATTTTATCATCTAAGGCAGTTAATGTATAAACAGATTGGATCAGGATAAGAGATTAGTTTGAATAACTAGCATAGTTTACAATTTTTCAGTTTTTCCCTTGGTCAGTAATGAGAAAGTAAAAATTCCCTTTGAAGATAAGAAAGTTGTTTTTTTTCTTGTCCTAAATTTTAGGAGGATATGATGGTTACCGCCCTTCATTCTCTAACACTCCAAACAGTGGATATACACAGTCTCAGTTCAGTGCTCCCCGGGACTACTCTGGCTATCAGCGGGTAGGTAAAATTGTTATAAAATATAAATCTGACTTAAATACCCCAGTGAAAGGGACTAATGTAGTTGCTTGATGCACTTGAGCAACTAAGTAATTTGGGGCTAATTTTGTACCTTGTACAAGGTACTTCCTTATGGAGAATGATGACTTTTGCTTTTCTTAGCACTCAGTATAGGTATTCATTTAATAGAGGCTGGTAAAAACAGTGATTTTTAAGAGCTGAGAAATACAAGTACGATTAAATAATAACTTGTAGTAATGTTATATTTAAATGTCTAAAAGAATAAGAAAGAATTCTGTATTCTACAAGTGTTAGACTGTAAGAATAGAGATAGATGGGTAAGCATTAAAAAATTGCCTTTTCTTCAGTACTAACTAGCTTGTCTTTTAGGATGGATATCAGCAGAATTTCAAGCGAGGCTCTGGGCAGAGTGGACCACGGGGAGCCCCACGAGGTAATATTTTGTGGTGGTGATCCTAGCTCCTAAGTGGAGCTTCTGTTCTGGCCTTGGAAGAGCTGTTCATAGTCTGCATGTAGGTTACATGTTAGGAATACATTTATCATTTCCAGACTTGTTGCTAGGGATTAAATGAAATGCTCTGTTTCTAAAACTTATCTTGAACCCAAATTTAATTTTTTGAATGACTTTCCCTGTTACTATATAAACTGTCTTGAAAACTAGAACATTTCTCCTCCTCAGAAAAAGTGTTTTTCCAACTGCAAATTATTTTTCAGGTCCTAAAACCTGCTAAATGTTTTTAGGAAGTACTTACCAAAACATTTTTGTAAGACATTTTTGGAATGAGATTAAACATTTATATAAATTTATTATTCCTCTTTCATTTTTCAAACATGCATATTATATTTTAGGGCCAGAAACCCTTTAATGGCCGGATAAGCCATAGTTACATTTAGAGAACCATTTAGAAGTAATAGAACTAATTGAAATTTCAATGCCTTTTGGACCATTATTAGTGATATAAATGTCAAATTATTTCTGACTTTGAAACAAAACCTCCAAATTCCTAACTTACAGAACTATACTTAAAAATTATAGGTTTTAAGAGTTTTTGGCTTTTGTCTATTACCATAGGAAAACGACTTACTATTTGGGCAGGAAGTCAATCTATGTAACAATTAGAGGTATCGTTTCATATGGTCTGAAGTTCTAAATGGTTCTCTGATTGGAGGGAAGTAAACTTGAATAGATTTCCTCTAGATATTGGCCATAACATGTATAAATTGTATGTTAAGGAGGAATTACAAAGTACTTTGATTTCAATGCTAGTAGCAACTGGCCAGCAAAAAGGGTGCATTTTTTTTTTAAATTATGGATCACTTGAGAATTACTGACTTGAAGTATCAAAGGATATTTGCATGTGAATGTGGGTTATGTTCTTCTTTCTCACCTTGTAGCATATTCTATGAAAGTTGAGTTGACTGGTAGCTAAAAATCTGTTTTAACAGCATGTAAAAAGTTACTTTATCTGTTACAAGTCATTATACAATTTTGAATGTTATGTAGTTTCTTTTTAACAGTTTAGGTAATAAGGTCTGTTTTTCATTCTGGTGCTTTTATTAATTTTGATAGTATGATGTTACTTACTTCCTGAAATGTAAGCTAGAGTGTACACTAGAATGTAAGCTCCATGAGAGCAGGTACCTTGTCTGTCTTCACTGCTGTATCTATTTCCAACGCCTGATGACAGTGCCTGGCACATAGTAGGCACTCAATAAATACTTGTTGAATGAATGAATGAATGAGTACTGGTGGAATACTCCATTAGCTCTACTCTTCTTTTAGCTAGAGAACGTGAGCAAATTTGCGCATGACAACTTCCAGGACAGGTGAAACTTGAACACTGAAGAATTGACCTCTTAAACCTAATAATGTGGTGACAAGCTGCCCACATGCTTCTTGACTTCAGATGAAAATCTGCTTGAAGGCAAAATAAATAATATTTGAAAGAAAAACCAAATGCCATTTTTGTCTTCTAGGTCGTGGAGGGCCCCCAAGACCCAACAGAGGGATGCCGCAAATGAACACTCAGCAAGTGAATTAATCTGATTCACAGGATTATGTTTAATCGCCAAAAACACACTGGCCAGTGTACCATAATATGTTACCAGAAGAGTTATTATCTATTTGTTCTCCCTTTCAGGAAACTTATTGTAAAGGGACTGTTTTCATCCCATAAAGACAGGACTACAATTGTCAGCTTTATATTACCTGGATATGGAAGGAAACTATTTTTACTCTGCATGTTCTGTCCTAAACGTCATCTTGAGTCTTGCACATGATACTCAGATTCCTCACCCTTGCTTAGGAGTAAAACATCATATACTTTAACGGGGTGGTATCTCCATAGTTATTTTAAGTGGCTTGGAAAAAGCAAGATGGACTTGACTTTGGATAAAATCTACAAATCAGCCCTATTATTCAGTGGTAATTGACAAAACTATTTCCCTTGAAAGGAAGATGGAAGGAGTGGAGTGTGGTTTGGCATAACGACTGCATTTCACAGCATTTCCAGTTAAATTGGAGCACTGAACATTTAGATGCATACCAAATGATGCATGGGTCCTTAATCACATATAAGGCTGGCTACCAGCCTTAGGGTTTGACACAGCACTGTTCATTCTCTGGCCAGACGACTGTGGTTAAAAACACATGTAAATTGCTTTTTAACAGCTGATACTGTATAAGACAAAGCCAAAATGCAAAATTAGGCTTTGATTGGCACTTTTTGAAAAATACGCAACAAATAAGGGATATAATCTGGATGGCCGCTTCTGTACTTACTGTGAAATATTTAGATACCTTTTTGAACACTTAACAGTTTCTTTGACAATGACTTTTGTAAGGATTGGTACTATATATCATTCCTTATGATGTACATTGTCTGTCACTAATCCTTGGATCTTGCTGTATTGTCACCTAAATTGGTACAGGTACTGATGAAAAATCTCTAATGGATAATCATAACAACCTTGGTCACATGTTTTTCCTGCAGCCTGAAAGTTTTTAAAAGAAAAAGAGATGAAATGCCTGCTGCTACCACCCTTTTAAATTGCTATCTTTTGAAAAGCACCAGTATGTGTTTTAGATTGATTTCCCTATTTTAGGGAAATGACAGTCAGTAGTTTCAGTTCTGATGGTATAAGCAAACAAATAAAACGTGTTTATAAAAGTTGTATCTTGAAACACTGGTGTTCAACAGCTAGCAGCTTATGTGGTTCACCCCATGCCATTAGTGTTCCAAATTTTATGGTTATCTCCAGCAGCTATTTCTGTAGTACTTGCACTTATCTTTTGTCTAACCCTAACTGAATTATCCATTTCTCATGGAGGTCTTTATATTCAAAGTGGTGATTCCTTCCCATAGATGTATAGGGAGAGTCCCAAGTTTGATGAAGAGGACAGTTTAGTAATTTATGTACTGTGTTGAAATTTGTACTAGCAGTTGGAGCACTAGTTCTGTGTGCCTATGAACTTAATGCTGCTTGTTGTATCCCACTTGGACTTCGTGGAGAATTAATCCCACCTGTTAAGCAAAGGCTACTAAGTTAATGGTATTTTCTGTGCAGAAATTGAATTTAGTCTTCAGCCTTTAGCTAAGGAATTTTTCCAGTAGGTGCTCAGCTACTTTAAAAAAAGAAAAACAAAAAACCCCACAAAACCATTCTCAAATGTTCATCGTTAGACAACTGGAGTTTTTGCTGGTTCTGTAACCTACTAAAATGGTTAGGCTATTGAACATTCCACATTCAGAAGTTTTGTAGGGTGGTGGGGAAGCGGGGGGGGGAATCTTCAATGTTTATTTTAAAATAAAAAGTTCTTTTCTCATGTGTGGTTGTGGTACATCATATTGGAAGGGTTATCTGTTTACTTTTGCAAATAAGTATTTCTTCTGCTAGCACCTCCCCTTGTGTGCTTTAAATGACATCTGCCTGGGATGTACCACAACCATATGTTTGCTGTATTTTAGGGGGATAGATAAAATATTTGTGATTCACTGGGTAGTCCCTATAGATGATGTATGCTTACAGTCCTTCTATATATAAAACTAAATTTGCTATCTGTGTAGAAAATAATTTCATGAGATTTAAAATCGAAGTAAGCAAGTTATTTATACAGTGATCTCTATGAATCAGTTCAGAGATGGGATGGAGGAGAAATGCTTTTTAGGTTTCAGACTTCTATGCATTAGTGCAGATGCTGTGAATATGTAAAGGTGTTAGTAGTTTGATTATTTCTATGTATGTTTTTAAAAGAATCGTTTGTTCCTTTTGAGATACTATGCTTTTTTTTTTGGCATTCTACCATTGTAGTCTAAATCTAAAGCTTTTATGCCTCAATTTTATGCCTCAATTCAGACTATATTTTTTAAAGCAGTGCCTCATTATGGGGCAGAGAACTTTTTAAAAAGTCCCATTAAGATCTGAGTCTTGGTACTAGGTGTTCTGTATAATATGTGAATACTTGTCCTACCTGCAGAAGGCCTTGTTTGGTCAAATGCATATTCTAGCAGAGTTGAAAGAAAATGATTGTCACACGTGGCACTGTAGCTTCTTGGTATAGCAAGACTCCATATATAAAGTACTTTCAAGTAAATGCACAGTATCAGTCATCTCGTGGACAATGAGACTTTCTGTTTTGAAGCTTTAAGGTAGAGTGTCATTGATTACCTTGGTTAAGGCATTTTTTTTTTCAGATCCTAATATCCCTATAGAATATGAAAGTTTTTCTGATCATCGTATCTTGATATTAAAATGAAATCCGTTAAATATTTTTAATCAGTTAGCTTCTGCAGTTCTTTTGTCTCCTATGTATATGACTCTGTTATGTGGGAGACTTCACTTAAGAGACATGAGAATGTGTGTTTATTCTCAGAAGGCTAATGAACTGAGATGCTCTTGTCGACAAGCAGTTCATAAAATGTAGAAGGTAGTTGAGTAGTCAGCCTCCTAAGTGTCTTAGGAAATTTGTATTGTTCATTATATTTTCAGTAATATATCTTATTAGGGGAAATGGGATACAGGTAAGCACAGAGTTAAAACCCTTCAGTTCATCTTTAAGCTTCTGAATCCCCATCCCACTTGAGTTCTTATTAAGAACTCTGAAGTTTTATTGACTAAGTTATATCAAAAGAATCAGTATTGCCCTTGAGCTTATCCCTTCTAAAGAGTTAATAGGGAGGGAGACCCCTCAGGAATATTAAAGTAATTTGTTAAGCCTCATCTCTATACCCTTTCCCATTTTGAATTCTACAAAACTACTGGTAAAGACTAGTGAATGTTTTAAATTACATTAGATTAAATTATATTAAAACCTGATACCTTATTGTCCTTGAGTGAAGTTTGCTTTAGTAGTTTATACCATCAAGCAAAGCTCTAAGTGAAGAAGTTCTACTTGTGAGAGGAGAGGAATAAATTTAAATCTCTGGTAGCCTTGCCTTAGTTACTTGTTAGACTACTACATTCTTCTCAATTGGGATTTCAGTACCTTACTTTAACAGCTGTTCTGAAGCCTAATCCAGTCCCATGCAGAAGACTGGCTCCTTAAGTTTGTGAGTAGTGAAAGACGACCTGATTTAGTAAAGACAATTTTTAGTGTTGTGTTCTTAACTTGTAATATTGGTTTTCTTTAAGTACGGTGTGTTTATTAGGGAGCCACTGTATTAAGTCAGTAAACTAACGCTTCATTCAGCAAATATGGGTACTCTTTGCCAGGCCACCATTCCAAGCACTAAGCATTCAGTGGTGACAGAATCACTGTGGTTCCTGCTTTCATTGAACAGTCTGATCAAAGATATTGACATGATGACACTGAAGTATAGCAAAAGCCATGATGGAGCAACATGGTTGATGATAGATATTAAGGCCATGATAGGATATGACCCAGTTAAAATGATCAGGAAAGACTTTTTTGAGAGGAGTAATTAAGACTTGAAGGATGAGGAGTAAACTAGTAAAGAAGGGGAGAGAACCGCATGTCCCAAGTCCAGTCTCCAGTGACTGAGAAAGGCTCTCTGGCTCAAGTGAAAAGAGTACAGATTTAGTAGAGCTAGAAAGAGGCTGAAGCAACAGTAAGGGCTACTAAGAATAGCTTTGTAAATTCTATTCCATGTTAAGTTTTGTCTCTAACAGTTGGAAACAAGATTTCTAAGCTCTGTGTATAGGGGGTGGGGTTGGGGGGGAGAGGATGGTGGGTCACCTAATAAAATTGCCATTTAAGAACACTCAGTGCATGGAATTCCACTGCGGTCCAGTGGTTAGGACTCTGTGCTTTCACTGCTGTGGGCCCGGGTTCAGTCCCTGGTTGGGGAACTAAGGTCTTGCAAGCCTCGTGGAGCAGCAAAAACAAAGCAACAACAACAAAACAAAACCCCCAAAACAGTGCAGTGTTGAGAACAAAATAATATGGTGCAAGAGATGGCTATTGGAGTAGCCCATGTAAGAAACGATTACAACATAAAGTGGAGGGTGGTAGTAAATGGGATTCTACATATTTCCTATCTAACTGGCCACTGCTCAGTATCCTTTGCTGAGTTTTCCAGGCCTTGGTTGCAGACTTCATCCCTAGCTAACATTCTTCCCTAGGTGATCTTATCCAATCCCAGGACTTTGACTACAATCAGCATTTTAGTCACTCATAAGTATTTCTAGGTCCCAGACTCCCCCAAACAAACTCCTACTTTAATATCTTGCTTTGAATGTTACGAGTATTCGAAATTGATTTATTGATGAACCTACATCCAGTTGTTCGTATCTTTAATTTCCTTTCATACCTTGTATCTATATAGTCCTTAAGCAAATCTACATGTGGTTCTACCTTGAAAATATATCCTGAGTCTACTAGCACTTGTGACCACCACATCGGAACAGTCAGCTACAGTAGCTTATAACGGTTCTCTGTGTTTCTACTCTTGCTCTCCTGTAGTATAGTTTTTTGCATAGCAGCCAGATTGAGCCTTTTAAGAGGGCAAGTCAGATTTTGTCACTTCCCTGTTACTCAGACCCCAGTGGTTTCCCATCACACGTAGAATTCAAATCTGTGGCCCGTGTGCCCTTCAATTATCTGGTTAGTTTCGTACCATTTTTCCTTTTGCTCACTGTACTCTGGTCACACTGGCTGCTTTGCTGAGACTTTTTCCATCTTGGAGTCTTCATGTGTTACACTTAATGCATGGGAAAGCTTTTCACTCCACTGTTCTTAAGGCTCATTCTTTCTAAATTCAGGTCTTACTCCAAGTCACCACTTCAGAGTCCTTCCAAGTCCACCTCTAAAGCAGTGCCTTATTTTTTACTCACTGGATACTTTTTTCTTACGTAGACTGTAAGTTTCACAGGAGATAGGACTGTTTTGGTCACTATCTCTTGTGTCTAGCATATTGACATTTTGTTGAGGGAATTACAAAAAAATACTATGGGTGGTGCTGCTGATTACATTAGATTTGGAGGTAGAGAGTTAAATTCTGCTTTGAGGAAGGAGTTTAGGGAAGAAAGGCAAATGAATTCAGCTTCAACTTTCTGATTGAGGCATCAAGAAATGTTGAGCAAGCAGTTGGATTTGTTAAATTCAACGATCTGGCCCCCAAAACCATGACTACGTAGGTGGCCCTTCAAGTCAACCGCTTGACCGAGTTCGTCCGAGAATGGGGGGGAGGGGAAGTAACGAAAGCAGAGCCTCAGAGCTGGTTTTCAGAAGAACGCCAGCATTTGACAGCCAGATACAGCCTAAAGGGAGCCTGCCAAAGTACAGGAGCAGCAGTAGTGGGTAGAAAATCTACGGAATGCCAGAGACGTCTACAAGGTCATTACTGAGGATGGGGAGGGTCAAGTGAGACAGGTCTGCTGATCGAGTTTCCCCATCTTATCACATTAAAATAGTTATTTAAAGTAAGAGGACTGTCAAAATTAGACACAGATCCCCGGAGCCAGTCATCTCGCATAACCAGGCTAACACTGAAAACCCCAGACCACTTACCGTGTGCTGCCCCGGGCCTGTCTGGGCACCCGAGCTAGCCCCAGCGCGCTGACAGGCCCTGCGGGAGCGGGTATCTGCTTATTCTGCCCTCCGTACTCACGGTCTCTTAATTTTGATACGAAGAGGCAACTTACAACAGGTACCACAGCTACGGCGGGCAGAGACTAAACCGCGCAGCCGCAGTTGCTGCAGCCCCGCCTCCCGGGCCCATGACGTCATCACACAGGGACAGGGGTGAAAAAGGTCCCCTCTCGCTCGCCGTCGCCGCTCCGTTAGTTCGCCAGCGCACGCACCGCCTACCGGCGACTGAGCTGGACGCGCGTTGCCGAGGGAGGCAAACTGTGAGAGTCGGCGACCAGGCATCCGCTAGGGGCAGCCCGTTGCGCCCGCTTCTCCCGCGGAAGTTCGGTGTCCCCCACGTGCTTCCGCTTCGCTCCTGGCTGGAGTCCGCCCGGCTCGGGGCGCAGGTACTCATCACGGGATGGCTGGGGATGCGTGCCGCGGTCGGTGTCCGTGTCCTTCTTGGGCCCGGAGGAGACTGGCTCCAGGACGAAGGCTCTGCATCCGTGCTGATGCCCGGCCCATGCCGACTGCCGCCCCACCCGGGCGCTCCTAGATTACAGGACCCTCTTCCCCAGTAGGCGGCCACTCTCGGGAGTGCTTCTTGAGAGCTCTGGCGGGTTGCGTGGCTTGATCTCCATCCTCTAGGGGCTCTGGGGGTGGGGTGGGGTGAGTGGGTGGGTGACAACACGTTTGCTTTCTGCGGAGCTTGCCCACAGTTCCTGATTGCAGCACCTGGCACTGAACTGAGGCAGTCTGATTTCATCTAGATCCTCCCACGCTCTTAGGTACTTCACTCTGCTCATTCGTTTATACTCCATATTCAGCAGGCACATTCAGGACTTTGTTTTGTTTGCCAGTGCACCTGGAATGGTGCCTGGCAGATAGGTGCTATGTATACTTGTTAGACTAATAGATGAATGAAATAATCCTCTTTCTCTTCTTTCAAGGCCCTCCTCATCCATTAAGCCTTCCATGGCAACTCCAGCCCACAGTAATCTCAGACTTTAATCAGACCACTGTAGCAATTAGTTTTACATTTAATTTGTCTGTCTTTAGACAGATTATCCCTCATTTCTTTCTCTTAAATATTTTCTTTAAGGAAAATGAAAGCTACTCGAAGTCAAGGCTTTATCTGGTACTACTTCTGGGGCTCCCACAGTAACTAGAACAAAAAGCAATAATTAGTTAATTAGTTGTTGATTGGTTGTGGGGTCTTTGTGTGGCTTGCAACTCAGCTGACAAGCTGGTCAGGTTGGTGAACTGGAAAGGGTTCAGGCTTTGGAATCAGGGGAGGCCTGAATGTGAATCCTGTCTCCCTCACTTTTCTTCCTTGGGGTACTTGAGTATTTATACTTGGTCCTTTCTTTATAAAATAGGAGCCATTGATTATCAAGTAGTGTTTTACAGTAAGATTGAACTGCTAAAATCCATGTTTGGATTGAGAGGTTAGAAAACCAATTAAGGCAGGGTTAAGGTTCAGTTAATGAGCTTTAGGTGTAGAATTAGAATGCAGCAAGCACTGGAGTTTCTAAGTAACATGCCATTTTTACTTTTACATTGTAGAAGCATAATTGATATTTTTGATGTTTCTTTGGTGTATTTATTATAATGATGCAATGCTCTATCATATGTAATCACAATAACTTGAAATCTCTCTGTACAGGCTTCAGTATAGTTTTCCCTCCTTTGAGGAAACAGATGGCCACATTCCATCATAGTAATAGTCAATTGATTTCTTTTCCTGACTTTGTTAGTAATGTATGTGAATTAAAAAAAACAAAACACAAAACTCCAAAAAAACAAAAGAACAAAATAAGAATCATCTGTTATCTCACCATTCATAAATAACTACTTTACATTTTGGTGTTTTCTTCCAATCTTTTTTTTTCTATATATATATTATGTACATGCATATCCTGCCATGTTATCCTCTAATAAGCATCTGTGTCCATATCCTTAGATAATATTTGAAAATGATTTTGAACAAAGTTTTTTGAAAACCACTTTATTTTCCCATAGATATATCATATATTTTAATCATTCTGTTTTTGAACATTGTTTCCGATTTTTGAAAAACTCCTCCATAGGGGGGTGAATTACAGCTTTCCTGTTGACTTCCCATGCCAAGGGAACATTTTCTTCACCTTTCAAGCCTAAGTTTCGTAATTTAAAAAATGAGGCCGATGTCTTCCCTAGGGAGCTGTTTGAGGGTTCAATAAGATGATACTTATAAATGTGCCTAGCTCAGCCTCCCAGCCCCACAGGAGGCAGCCAGCTAATGTTCCTCACCCAGAACCTGGATGTTTATGTCCAGTTGTGTCTTTTCCTTCTGTTTTAGTGATAGTTTTTCACCATGCATCGGAAGAAAGTGGATAACCGAATCCGGATTCTCATTGAGAATGGGGTAGCTGAGCGGCAGAGGTCTCTCTTTGTTGTGGTCGGAGATCGAGGAAAGGATCAGGTAAGACCTGGTAAATGCTTCCTGTCTTACTTTGTATCCTGTCCCAAAGAGTCAGCATGTTACAGACACTCTGGGGTTTCACACATAATAACTGGTTTTCTTTAAGTGAAATGCCTAGTGGGAACATTCCTTTACTTACTGGAAGTGATAAATACTCAATATTTAGAATTATTAACAGACAGGTTAACAGCTTTTGATCTGTGGGGTGGTGGACTGAGTGCAAGGGTAAGTGTATGTGCGCTGGCTTCTAGTCCCCGCCTGGGCACTGCTTGCCTTGTGGTCTCGGTCCTGGCTGTCCTGGAGGTCTCTTTTGGTCCTGAGTTGCTATGGCTTTTTTCTTTGGCAGGTGGTCATACTCCATCACATGTTGTCCAGAGCAACTGTGAAGGCTCGGCCTTCTGTGCTGTGGTGTTATAAGAAAGAGCTGGGGTTTAGCAGGTAAGCCGTGCCCTTTGAGTGTCCCATCCCACTTCCCATCCCTGCTCGTTAGTTAAATGCTAGGAAATGATTCTTTGACATGGTTTTTCAGGGATTCTTAGTGAAGGTGCTATCTCTGAGGACACTTCTAGTAGAGAAAAATAATAGAGCTGATGGCCTTTCTTCATTCCTGACAATAAATTTCAGATCCTTTTCATGCTCTTTTAAGTCCCCAGCCCAATTCCTTGCTTTCTGCACACGAGTTTTCTTCTGAGTTTTCTCAGTTGATCCAGCCCCTCTAATAATGCAGCTTCCTTCAGTTGCTCTTGGAAGTTACCAACGACCTGATGCCTAATGCAACAACTTTTCCCCCTCTTTCTCCTTTTTTTCAGAGCTCTTCTTCTAGTAGTTCACTGCTGTTTTTGACAATTGGCTGTTCTTATCTTTTGAAGTTGTGGACTTAAGACTTCTTATATAGTAAAGAGCAGACCTCCAGCACAAACACACTTAGGCACAAGGGGAATTTATTGAAGTACAGTTGACCCTTGAACAATGTGGATTAGAACTGCAGGGCTCCACTTATACACGGATGTTTTTCAGTAGTAAATACTACAGTACCACGTGGTCCGTGGTTGGTTGAATCCTCTGATGTGGAGGAGCTGTGGTTACCGGGGGGCCGACTCTTAAGTTAGACGCAGGTTAACCCCCAGGTTTCTCAAGGGTCGGCAATATACGGGCTAGCTCCTGAAGCCTACGGGGATGAGATTTCAGCTCTTCCGTGGGCGTGGTGTACAGCCGCAGCGCTGACGCTCTGGTCCCTGCTCAGTCTCTCATCTCTGCGTGTCTGCTCTGTTCTTTTCCCACTTCAGGGCAGCTTTCTGCCTTCTGTGGTGCCCATCGCAGAAACACCACTTGAGTTTTACCTGCTTTGGGTCCAATGACACAGAAATCACTCTTTCTCCCAAGTTCTTTTGGAAAGACATCCACCCCTGGGCCAGAGGAGGTGGGGTGGGTCACCTACTAGGAACCTGGCAGTTCTGCCTACGACTGTGTGTGTGGAGGAGTTTGGGGTGTGGGGGTGCTGTTCCTTGGCAGATAAACCGTTATAAAGTCACCTGGGAAATGCTCTCCTTTCTTTGCTTCTGTGACACTCAGACCACCTTCCTGAGCTCTCTCTCTCCCCGAGCTCGTCTCCTTCCCTAAACCCAACTCACCTGTGGTTCTGTCCTTGGGCCTCTTCTCCCTCCTTTATCCCCCAGTATATGTGTCTCTGGGGCGGACTCTGCTGTGGGGAAACCCCCTGCCAAATTGGGCAGTTTACAATGTTTTGGGCAGGTTTGCCTTTCAAACTTAACCCACCTGCATTCACTTTTAAAAATCTCTTCTGTGCCTCTTATAGCTCTCCTGCCCCTGTTTGAGCATTAGATGAAGGCTGATGCTAAGTCATGGGCTGAGGAAGTGCAGCCCCAGGGGCAAGGCCTTGGCTCTACTATTCAGTTAGAGAACTATGATACAATTTTGGTTTGCTGTAACCCTTGATTCTGGAGTTTTCTCGTTCTCTCTTTTCTCTAAAAGAAACAATTAATTGACAGTTAGGTATTCAGAGTTTTTTAAGACAAAAGAAAAGTTCAGGGATTTCTGGGAGACGTCCAGATTCCGTTCCAACCCTTATATCCTCTATCAGTATTGTCTTAGATTAGAGCTGCTCTTGAGGACTTGATCCCACCATCTGGGAAGGAAGTGGATGAATTCATTTAGGAAAAATGAATAAAGTAACCCGCCATCACAGTGCCTCTCCCAGGTTCTCTGGGAAGCGGTGCTGTGTGGTTGAAGCATTGGCTTGAGACTGAGGTAATGAGGCCACTAAGGTTTGCTTTCAAGCTCTGGCTGAATGTGAGGTTTAGGGACTCCCATTCCCCTTTTTGTAAAGTGAAGTGTCAAAATGGCAGGGTCCTCACACAGACTTCCACTGTCTCCCTCCGAAGCCCATCTGCTCTAATGCCTCTTTCGTTTCCTTCAGCTTTAAAGTGAGGGGATGAGCACTACGATTTCCACGTTCCCTTCTATCTCTGAAGGTCTAAGTGGGTGATCGTTGAGCCTATCCCCTGCTCCCAACTCTAGCCTCTCTGGTTAACTGGCTTTCATGGGATGGGGGGTGATTGCAGTCATCGGAAGAAAAGAATGCGACAGCTGCAGAAAAAAATAAAGAGCGGGACGCTGAACATAAAGCAAGATGACCCCTTTGAACTCTTCGTAGCTGCCACAAACATTCGCTACTGCTACTACAATGAGACCCACAAGATCCTGGGCAATACGTTTGGCATGTGTGTTCTCCAGGTGGGTGACTTGCCCCAGCCCGTGACGAGTTAGAGTGCTAGGGAGTGCCTGGGCTGCCTGGTCACCCACAAGGCCAGGTGTACAGAGAGGAGAGGAGTCACGTGTACTCCCTCCCCCAAAGCTTCATCCGTGGAGGACTTGGCCACTTTCCACAGGAACTGGGTAACTCACCAACATAAAAAGAGCATTTCCTACCAAAAGCAGCACTTGTCTAGAGATACCCAAACTGGCAGTGACGCTCCATCACAACTGGGTCTAACCAGCTTGGTAAAGCACGGAACTATGAGTGACCCTAGGACCCTAGATCCCTATTAGAACTAACTGAAGACTTTCGTGACCAGAGAGCAGTGGGACTTGTTTTAGCTAACTAGGTACGGACCCGAGTACTCGGACGTCCTATCCAGAGTGCTTGACCGAATAACTACCCCTATCACCGCCCTTCTCGTCCTTAAAGTCTCCTAGCTTTCCCCCCTCAGAGAAGTAGCTGGTGAGTTTCTTCACTGGTATATATTTTCTCTTGCCTGGCAAGTTAATAGATTAAGTTTCACATTTTTCTTTGTTTTGAGCTCTGGTGGTCTTTGTTTTGTTCTTTGATTCTTTGGCACCTGTGACTCCGCCCCACCCACCAGAGAAAACATTTAAGCACAAATCCTCACATTTAAGCACAGGTTCCCACAGTTTGATATGTATTTATTATATGCATGCACTACTATGATTGTGTGCATCATAAAACATACCTTTTAAAATATAAATTAAGAAATGAGGTGGGAAATTTTGAATAGGAGTTCTGGTTTTTCCTTTGCACATTCCAGTGGGCTGTCCATACACTGCTGGCTTACATCCCGCCTTGGAGGTTGAAAAGAGCGTTTTGCCAGTTCTCACCCCATCACTGACCGGTAGGGAGCTGCTTCTGCTCACCTGTTACCAGGTGAAGTGATGGTGGCTCCCTTAGGCAGAGGCTCCCCCATGTGGTGCAGTTGAGTTCTGTCAGTTTCCATCTATGAACAGAGCAGAAAATGAGTGTGAGGTATTTCTGAAATTCAAGTGTGAATCAGTGAGAGAGAGAGAGAGAGAGTGTGTGTGTGTGTGTGTGTGTGTGTGTCCTGGTGAGTCAGGTACGGGGTATGGTCTTGAGTTTGTACTCTGAAGCCCTCCTTGTACCTTATCGCCTGGCCCCTGGTTAAGCTTCCCAGCGGGTGTTCTTTGCAGCCAGTTCTAAGGCTTCCTTTTTCCAGGATTTTGAAGCTTTGACTCCAAACTTGCTGGCCAGGACTGTAGAAACAGTGGAAGGTGGTGGGTTGGTGGTTATCCTCCTACGGACCATGAACTCACTGAAGCAGTTGTACACGATGACCATGGTAAGTGTCCATTTTTTTTCTTTAACTTGATTGTGGTGGTTCAAATCAATCTGTGTTTTTGCTGCTTTCTTTTAAGCATGCCTACTGAGCAACTCCAGTGAGCGGTCAGTATAATTTCTAGGCTGGGAGCTCTTTGACTGGAGCTAATGAGGAATTTTCTGCAGAGAAGCCCCAGTGGCCCTGGGTGTGCTTAGGAATCTGTGCATTTTGCCTTTGCTTTCAGGCATTTGCAGATTCTACACCAGTGAGATTCAGACATGGTGCAGCTGTTGTGTAGTTCAATTTCTAAAAGAGTATTCCACAGAGGGCCATGCCAGTGCCTACATTTGTGTACTACAAAAAGGGGACCACGCACAAGCGTCCTCACCTGCCCTCACCCTAATGGGTAGTGGAGGAGCATTGCCATCCCGCTCCCGGACTGGCAGAAACTTTGACTCCAGGGTGAGGTGGGGTATTTTTTTCTGCCCCAGCTGAGGGAGTGGCTGGAAGTGTTTCCCTGGATGCAGAGCTGGTTCTGCCACATGGGTGTGTTGAGCCACAGGTTTGGAGTCATTGTCCATTGCCAGCTGCTCGGGAACTGTTAGGCTTGGCCTCAGGGTTTCATGAGCTGCGTTCGCCCGGTGAAGTGGACTTCCGTCAGATCTCAGTGCCTGCTTCCTGCCGCCTCATCGCCCCCAGCCCCTTCGCCTCACCCCAGCCCCTCCGGCCTCCTCGGAGGTCTTCAGGTGCGCCCTCTCCCCTCAGCAGACTCTCACCTGAGGGCCTTCGCGCCGTCTCCACGGAGTGTCTGCTGGCTCACTTCCTCACTGCGTCCCAGTCCCAGCCAAGATACCACTTCCTCGGTGTGGCCTCTCTCACACCCTGTGTAGAATATGTGGTTGGCCTGTCACTCCTCAACCTGTTTTATTTTGCTTCAAAGCATGGCACAGCCACCTAAAGTTAGACATTTATTTGTTTATTGTCTGGCTTCCTGTGCCAGTCTCCAAACTTTATGGGAGCAGGGACTTCGTTTTCCTCCCTGGTATATTCCCTGATCCTGGAAGGGTGCCTGGCCTTTAGTAAGCCCTCCTGAAATACCTGTGAACGAGCGAATGTCTGTGCCCACGTCACTTTGTTTGTTCTTCCTCCCTCTCTTACTTGGCTGCCTGCTTACCAGCTCAGAGGGCCTTCCCTCTCTACCCTATATAAGTGGTCCCCCTCCCCACCCCGCCATTGGCTGCCACTGCACCCTGTTTCTCATTCATAGCATTTCCCAAAATTTGTATCTATTTACTTGTTTGTCTCCATCCAACCATTTGACTGTAAGCTTCAGGAGAATAGGTTTCATGCTTTACTAAACACCGGTGTGTGCCCAGCTTGTCTGGTGTTGGCATGTGCATTTTATTGAACGAGTGAATATGTCTTGTGCTGCTGGATAAAATGTGGGAACAGTCAAAGGTGAGGTGAGGGGACATTTGTTGTGATAAGAAACATTGCATTTAGTGTCTGGGTCCTGCTGCAGCAGATCGCATCTGGCCAGTTTCGCATGGCAGGTTAGGTAGGAGTAGATTTTGCTTCTAGCAGCATCTCTGGTGCCTCTTTTACCCCAGGGTTGTTTGTTGGAACTTCTTCACACTTGGACGCTGAACCTCAGTGCAATTTGGGTACCTCTGTTAATGGACGTTGTCTCTTTTAGGACGTGCATTCAAGATACAGGACGGAGGCCCATCAGGATGTGGTGGGAAGATTTAATGAGAGGTAGGTCTGGAGCACATTTCTCACTTCCTCAGCTGTGGGGAGCCACAGCGGGGGGAACATTTTCACCTTGGACCCAACTGAAAGCTGTGCTCTATCTCAGGGAAGGTAGTGCAGGAGCCCCAAATGGTCCCCATAGCAGCGGTAGCTGTGCAGCTAACTGGAGGCAATAAGAGTGAGTGGAAGGCTGGGGCCTGGATTCTCTCTTGCTTCTGGCCCTTACCGAGTCTCTCTCCCGCTCTGGCTTTTAGCCTACGCATCTGTCAAAGGGGTGATTTGTCTGGACCACTCTTTTCCCAAATGTGTTTCACGGAACACTGATGTTTAAGAGGGACCTTATGACAAAAGGGTTCTCTGGTCCAATATATCTGGGAAACGCTGATACGGTTTTTCCTTTCTGAGGATTCACGTGAGCCTGTTTTAGCCTCTGAAAAGTCTCACAGCACCAGGGACCCCAATTTATTTGACCACAGACCCCTTTTTAAGGAACGCCAGTTAGCAACACGTGAAACGCCTTAAGAAGAAAGAAGCCATATCCTAGGTCAGTGGTTCTCAGCCGGAGCACTTTTGCCCCTGGGGAGACTTGGCCGTGTCTGGAGATGCTCTGATGGTCGTGACCTGCGGTGAGGGCGGGAGGCTGGTGTCAGTAGAGGCCAAGGGTGCCACTGAACAGCTTAAAAGGCACCGAAGAGCCCTTCCAACAAAGAATTATCTGGTCCAGAATCTCAGTAGTGCTGAGGTTTAGGAATCCTGGCCTGGGTGAACTGTGCAACCTAATTTCAATCGCCTCTGAAGCTGCTCAGTAGGAGTGGGCCTGGAGGTCGCCCAGCGCTACTGGCTGGAAGGGAAGCCTGTGAAAGTAGTGCGGGAGGCCCTTTGCTTGCAGTTGTGGGAGAAGCTTGGATTTTATAGCCAAACACATGTTTTGCTACACGCAAAAATGTTTGTATTATAGTGCTAGAGGGAGCTTTCCCCTCCACCCTTTCCTTTATTTTCTCCTCCTTGTGGCAGAAGGTCAGTCCATTTGTGTATGCGTTTGTTTCCCTGTGTGGCTGGTGAGCACATGTGGGGTGGCTTTGGCGGTCCCCATTCAAGGAGACACGTAGTGCTAAAGGGTGAACCTGGCAGGATGGGGGAAGGGCCGGGGCACCCTGGAGCAGCGGGCTTCTGCACAGTAGGGGCCCTTGTAATCAGTCGCTTAAGGGAGTTCCCCGTTTGCTTGTTTGCTCTATAAAGCATGTTCGGGCCTCGTAAAGGAGGCTGGGAATCATCCGGCACTGCCCTCCAGATGATGGTGTTGGCTTTCTCCAGCTTTCTTAGAGACGTGGGGCTAGATGATTTTCCTGGAGAAAAGCCCTTCCCTTGTTGTGCAGACACTGCCCTCAGCACCTCACGACTGCGGTTTGTTCCTCAGGTTTATTCTTTCTCTGGCCTCGTGTAAGAGGTGTCTCGCCATCGATGACCAGCTCAACATCCTGCCCATCTCCTCCCATGCCGCCAGTGTTGAGGCCCTCCCTCCCCAGACCCCGGTGAGCTGCCAGGGGCCGGGAACGTGGGGCAGGCTGCATTTTTTCTGTGCTGGCCCTCCCGGGGTGGCGGCAAAGCTTCTCCTCCTCCCCTCTCTGGTAGGAGGAGAGTCTTGGGCCTTCTGGTCTGGAGCTGAAGGAGCTGAAGGAGAGCTTGCAGGACACCCAGCCTGTGGGCGTGTTGGTGGAGTGCTGCAAGACCGTAGACCAGGTGAGCGTGCGTTCGGAACGTCCCCAGCCCAGTCTGCACGGCGCTGAGGGGAGAGACAGCGGGCGGAGAGTGACAGATGCCAAGTTAGAACAAGGCTTGCCTCCTCCGAGGGCGAGGGCCCTTTTCTGTTGCTCACACTCAGGCATGCAGCAGCAGCATGTGTTCATGACAGTGGTCCAGGATTAGCTCCCCCTTCTCCACGTTAACAGTTCAGGGAGCTGGGGGTCGGGGGGGAGATGGGTTACATTTATGGAGGAACGCCACAGGCGCAGGGTGATGGACCTGTGTCCTTTCATTTTCATTAAGTTTTTTTTTTTAATTTATTTAATTTATTTATTTTTGGCTGCGTTGGGTCTTCGCTGTTGTGCGTGGGCTTTCTCTAGTTGCGGCGAGCTGGGGCTACTCTTCGTTGTGGTGCGCGGGCTTCTCACTGCGGTGGCTTCTCTTGTGGAGCACAGGCTCTAGGCTCGCGGGCTTCAGTACTTACGGCTTGCGGGCTCTAGAGCGCAGGCTCAGGAGTTGTGGCGCACGGGCTTAGTTGCTCCACGGCATGTGGGATCTTCCCGGACCAGGGCTCGAACCCGTGTCCTCTGCATTGGCAGGTGGATTCTTAACCACTGCGCCACCAGGGAAGCCCCCATTTTCATTAAGTTTTGATGACATAAAGGTTTTCGCTTATGCCTTGTTCGTAAGTGAGGAGAGCTGGAGGCTCCAGTGTGAGGGCTGATGAGGGCCCTGTGGTGAGGGTCCTCTGTGTACCTGATCTCTAGGTACAGACAGCAGGCTGGGTGGGAGCTGCCAGGATGCATTTCTGTGCTCCCTGAAGTGGCCAGGGCTGATAAACTTGGCTTCTCCGGTGGTTCCTGGGCGGTGATGGGAGCTGAATGGATGTGGCCCAGAGGCCTGCAAGCTGTCGGGTGTGTTCAGGGTTCTGGTCCAGCCTGAGCCAACCAAGCAGCACAGGCCTCTCTCAGCACTGGGCTTTTCCCTCATGATGGAAAACAGCTGCAATGATGCCGCCCACTTGGGTCTGAGTCCCAGTAGGGTGGTTTCCCTTTCCATGCTGGAAGTAGAATCACCAAACACGCAGCTCTCTCTCTGCAGCCCAGGCTGCAGGCTCTGGGTTGCTTTCAACCGCTTCCTGGTAGCTTTATCACCAGAGAGAGGGAATGAGAGAGAGGATGGGGAAAGGGCAGAAGAGAGAAAAACTATAGTACAGTAGTATTTGTTATAAGAAAATAAATGACCCACGGCAAAAAAATTTTAAAAATCAGTAAGTAGGAAAGTGTGCATTAAAAATAGAAAGTGATGTTTCTCCTTGGCTGTCCTGCTCCGCAGAGACAGCTACTGTTAACGGTTTATTGTGTGTCCTTTTGGACCTTTTTCTGTGCATATAAATGGGTATTTTTAAAGTGTGCAAAGGGAAGGTGGTCCCCATTAGACATTTGCCGTGATTCCAGCTTTTTTGCTATTATAGGTAATGCTATTAGGACATTCTTACAGATACATATGTGGGCACTGTCTCTAGGATAATTTAACAGGAGAATTGCTGGGGTAGAGTATGTGTGCACTAAAGCGGGTGTCGTGCCAGGTTATGGAACCCGCACCATGTATGAAAAGGCCTTTTTCTCTGCAGTCTTGCCAACACTGGGTACTGTTAAACTTGTATGTCTTTACGAATCTGATATGGGAACATAGGATCGTTGTTTCAATTTGTTGTTACTTTAGTTATGAGAGAAGCAGGCACTGTTTTCATATAATTACTGGTTATTTTGTTTGTTTTTATAAACCACTCTGCTTTTTTGTATTGGTTTTTCATTTTAGAATATTATTTTAGAGTGCATTTTTAGTCCAGATTTCATACCCTTTTATTATGTTTGTAGATTTTGCCACTTATGTTTTATCAGGGTTCTTCACTTTTCTACTCTAAAGCAAACAACAAGAGGATAAAATACAGTGTTCAGCCAAGGCCAAGTTAAGGCGAGTAGGACCTGGATCCCCTCTGAGTGTTTCCACCTGGAGAGACTCTGGCTTCCTGAAGCCCCTCCCTGTCCTTCCCTTCCTTCTGCCTGGGACTGCGTCTTATCAGTATCTTCTGAGTGTCCGTGCCCAGTCATGTAAGGCAGCTTCTTCAGGACCAGACAGGCCAGGCTGGACCATCCGGCCTTCCTCCCAGTCTCAATGGCCTGTTCCCAGGGCAGATTCCCCGTGGGGAGCAGCGTCTGGCCCCTGAGTAGAGCTATGGTCCCTGTTCTCATTAAGCGCCACTGACACTCCTCTAGGCAGGGGCTCAGCAGCAAACAAGAGGGACGCACCTGCTTTATGGGGCTTACATTCTGGTGGGATGAGGAAGACGGGGAATCAAGGAAGTAAGCAAACCACGTATTGTAGTAGAAGGTGCTGTGTAGGTGGGGAAACATGAAGAGCAGCGAGGAGGGATGGGGAGTGCCGGGGGAGGGAGGGGTGCTGCGGGTCTCCGTATCGTGGTCAGAGAGGGCCTGGTGAGCAGCTGCCCTTTGAGTGGGCTTGAAGGAGTTGAGAAAACGAGCCACGTGGCTCTCTGCAGGGAGAGGGCTCCCGGCGGAGGGGTCTCCTGGTACACAGGCCTCAGGTAGTTTCTCCTGGTGTGCTCAAGGACTCACAAGGAGGATGACTGGGCTGAAGCAGAGCGAGTGGGCGAGGGTAGGAGGAAACGACGGAGGTCAGACCGCGCAGGCCATGCAGGCCGCTGGGAGGGCGTGGCACTTACTCTGTGAGCAGTGGGGGCCAGCAGAGAGTTTTACACTTATGGTCTCCGCACAGCTGTCAGAGGGATCCCCAGGCTGGCTTTATTTATTTAATCCCAGTTATCATGTTTTTTCTTTTTAAACAAATACACAAATTATCCAATTGAAGGAATTCTTGTGCTTCTGGAAGCCAGCCTTAATTTTAACAGGATCGCCTTGTGCTGTGTTGAGTCTAGGTTGTAGGGGAACGAAGGTGGGAGCAGGACTGATTAGGAGGCTCCTGTAATAATGGCGGCGGTACAAGGTGGTGGCTTTGACCGGCGTGGTGGAGGAGGAGGATGGTGAGGAATGTAGAATTTTTATGTTTTGAAGGAAGTATGGACAGGATTTGCTGATGAATCAGGTATGGGAGAAAATGGAGAAGACTTTTGGCCTAAACAGTTGGACAGTTAGCTGAGCTGGGGAAGATCGTAGGTGGGGGAGGATTGGAGGGGATGTTAGGTGTTCAGTGTGAGATGTCTATTAGATGTACAGGTGGAGGGCAGGTCAGGGGCAATTGCGTGTATAGAAGAGTCTGGTGTGCGGGGAAGAGGTCTGGATGGAGGTGTGAACTTGGGGGTTATCAGCACCTAGTTGGTGTTTAAAGCCTTGAGACCCAGAGGAGACGATTAAGGGAGTGAGAGTCCAGGTGCTGGGCCTTGCTTTCTGGCCAGTAAGAACTCCCCTGCAGCCCCTCCGCCCCCGAGTTAGCCTAGGCATCAGCCTGAATTCTCCACGGCGATGGTGGTGGATGGCTGGACCTTGGCCTTTCTCAAAGCTCACCTCATATGTTTCTCTTTCCACAGGCCAAAGCTGTCTTGAAATTCATTGAGGGGATCTCGGAAAAGACCCTGAGGAGTACTGTTGTGCTCACAGCTGCCCGAGGAAGGGGAAAATCTGCAGCCCTGGGATTGGCTATTGCTGGGGCAGTGGCTTTTGGGTAAGGGGGTCCCCATCTTTAGGCACTTTGAGCTCTGAGGGAGCAGTGTGCAGGAGTAGGGGGTCAGGGGACAGGGAAGCTGCTCCGGGGTCTGAGCAGGCTCCTGTGTGATTTCTCTAGGTCTTGGGTTCCTGTCTAGAAAGAGCAATGCTGTTTCCCCCAAACCCCCAAAGGTGCACATATATGTGTGCATGCACACATAGACATACACCAGGGCCAACTCACTGTTTAGAGTTGAACAAACACACAAGAGCAAAGAAATGGGGGTAGGAAACTTAAAACCTCTCAGGAGATGAGCATGTATAATGACCAGCTTTGCTGACTTAGAAAAGTACAAGTTTGGCATTTTAATGATTTTGATCAGTAGAAGATCTTGTTTGCTTCTGAGGAGCTGCTTTTGAGTGTGATGCTCCTTTCCATTCTTTTGTCCTGGGCGGAAGACTTTTGCAACTGCCAGGAGATCGTGTCCTTCCAGCTTCACAGACATAAATAAAGGACCTAGAATTCACCATGTCCTGTATGCGTTCTCTTCCTCGGTGCTCCTACCTCACAATGTCAGCGTTTCACAGGTGGATGAACCCAGGCTTAGGGAGTTCCAGTGACACACCCAAGACCCCCCCGAGTCAGTGCTGGTAATGCTGGGGCTGAACTCGGCTCCTGACTCCCAGTCCTTTGTTTCTCTCGCTGCTCCGGCAGGACCACTCAGCCCCGCCACCGTCAGCATCCTTTACACTGAACAACAAGGATCCCTCAGAGGTTAACTGTGGCCTTAGCCTGAGCACAGTTGAGTACTTTGGCTTCACGGTTTGAAACCCTCGCAGCACAGCTAGTGATGAGAGTGAAGCCCTCTCTCGTCCCAGGGCGCAGGACTGGGGAGCCACGTGCCGGCCCTGGCACTGAGGGAGCGGTCCCCACAGTGCCCTCAGCAGGGCGCTTTCACAGATGCTGGTAGCTAATTGCTGGGGTGTGCTACCTTCAAACTGGTAATGCGTTTTCATTAGGTTGGGAGGAAGAATACCCTCAGGTCTGCAGTGGCTTTACTTCTCCTCCCCAAAACGTGTGTCCTGATTTGTTTGTCTGCCACTGTCTCTGGTTATCCCCTGTGTAACAGGGGCAAACAAAAATGTTTTCTTTTTTTAAGTTTTCTAAACATTTCTTAGATTTCCTGATTACTTAAAAAAAAAAATACTCCTTTTGTTCAACAGGTACTCCAATATCTTTGTTACCTCTCCGAGCCCGGATAACCTCCACACTCTGTTTGAATTTGTGTTTAAAGGATTTGATGCTCTGCAGTATCAGGTAGGAAATTAGGATAAGAGCTTATTTTGATTCCATGCTGAGTATAAATCCAGGTGAAGTCTTTAGAATGCAAACTTCCTTAATATTTAGTTTTTATAGCCTGTTTCTGACGTTTGGCACTGGTTTGGCTCTTTCCCTATTAGGAGCATCTGGATTATGAGATCGTTCAGTCTCTAAATCCTGAATTTAACAAAGCCGTGATCAGAGTGAACATATTCCGGGAACACAGGCAGACCATTCAGGTGAGGCTTGTTCTAAAACCCTGCCACGTGGGGCCAGTGTCCTGCTGTATATAAATGCTCTAAGACGTCTCCTTTTATAGTTGTTTTATGTGCTGTGTAGTTGCGTATCTTTTAGACAGCGTTGTTGTTTTACGGTAAACGTGTTCCAGATTTTCAGCCTCTTCTAAAGAAAAGCATTCAAGCAGACTACCAAATGTACGTAGCCAGATGGGAAAGTTGTACTTTTGTCCCTTGAAAATTGAGTGAGTAGCATTGTAAGTATGCTAATGAGCTAAGAGAAAGAAGATCATTTTTTCCGACATCATTTCTAATTTTGCTTAGTTACAGCAGGTTTTGAAATGATGCATCTGTAGCGAGGGCAATAAATAACCTCACCATTTAAAAGAAGAAGAGTTCTTTGTAAAATGTACTCTGAATCTTTGTGGTTTAGCCGGTGGCCTGTTTTCCTTTTCAAACGGTGTTTCCCCGAAAGCTCTGTGAACCTCCAGTCCTCTGTAAGCCTGAATGGTCTGTACTTGTCCAAAGGCTACAACTTTGTTAAATCATGACAGGCTTGCAGAAGGGATGGAGGCCCGTGGGCTCCTAATGGAGCAGGTTATCGATCCCTTTTGGAGTTGGGTTGGGTGGGGGGGAGTGGGCGTCAATTTGGCACTTCACGCCCTTGACCTCTGTGCCTGCGAGGCCTTTGTATATGTCTGTCAGGGAGGTATGCCTTTTATCACGGATCCAGGTTATAAATAAGGTTCAGTGTTTGTGCCTTTTTCCCTCAAGGACCTTAATTTTTTTCTTGCTGGGTCTCTTTCTAGACTCTCTTCTTGCTGTGCGTTTCTTCCTACTTTGGCCTGGTCCTCTCAGCTGAGGGGAAGAGAGTCCAGTGTTGGCGTAGGGCGGGGTGAGGGGCAGGCTGCAGGCCGTGAGAATACAGAGATCTGTTAAAACTCAAGAAAAACACACAGACCAAAGAGGGAGAACCTTTCCGTGAAATGCCTGGCTCAGCCCTCGCTGCTCCTTGGATCTGTCATCAGAGACCTTCTCGTATTACCAGAGTCCTTTTGTCTCCAGACTGGAGTTGAAGTGTAGAAGAGGTGACCTGACTTTATGAGGCTACATTTGTGTCCCTTTGAGACCTTTTCTTTCTTGCTGGAAATTGCGATATAGAAGAATATTAAATTAAAGTCGGCTGTGCCTCTCCAGGGGCCTGCTTTCTGCTGCTTTTATGAGGTGCTTGTTTAGTTTTTCTCTGTAATGATCCAAGATGTGGGGCCCTACTGAGGACATGTATCTGCTGTCGGAAACGAGTGGAGTCTCTGCCCCTTCGACCCATCAGCTTCCAGCAAAGCAGTTAAAAAATCTCACCTGTAATGGAATACTTGAAAACTACAGGAAAGCACAGAGACCAATATAAGATAACACTCAAGTGCCCAGCACTCAGGCTTAAGAAATGCTGATGCTTTGCTGTTTGCTGTGTTTGTTTCACGTTTAAAAAGCCACTCATGGGCTTCCCTGGTGGCGCAGTGGTTGAGAGTCCGCCTGCTGATGCAGGGGACACGGGTTCGTGCCCCAGTACGGGAAGATCCCACATGCCCCGGAGCGGCTGGGCCCGTGAGCCATGGCCACTGGGCCTGCGCGTCTGGAGCCTGTGCTCCGCAGCGGGAGAGGCCACAACAGGGAGAGGCCCGCGCACCGCGCAAAAAAAAAAAAAAAAAGCCACTCATATTTTTGTTTTAAAGATCTGAATCCTCACAGACACGGTTGAAGTCCCTCTTGTACCCTTCCCCATCCATTCCCTTCCGTCACTCCCCATACTGTGCTCTTGAGATTGGTGTGTTTCCTTTCTTTTTCTTCTCTTTTTAAATAAATTTATTTATTTATTTTTGGCTGGGCTGGGTCTTCATCGCTGCATGCAGGCTTTCTCTAGTTGCGGCGAGCGGGCTTCCCATTGCGGTGGCTTCTCTTGTGGCGGAGCACGGACTCTAGGCACGCGAGCTTCAGTAGTTGTGGCTCACAGCCTCTAGGGCGCAGGCTCAGTAGTTGTGGCGCATGGGTTTAGTTGCTCCGCGGCATGTGGGATCTTCCCAGGCGAGGGCTCGAACCCGTGTCCCCTGCATTGGCAGGCGGATTCTTAACCACTGCGCCACCAGGGAAGTCCCTGGTGTGTTTCCTTTCAATTCATTTGTTTATATTTCACTACATAATTATGTAACCATAAATGGTAACATACTATACTTGTCTTTTTTCAGCTTGCCTTTTTTTCACTCAACATTTGTTTTCAAGTTGGTCCAGATTGAAGCTTGTAGATCTGGTTGATTCATTTTTAGGCACTATATGAGCACATTACAGTTTATTTATATGTTTCTAGAATTGGAATTGTTGGGTCTTAGGGTATGCATAGATTTCCATCTTTCTTGGATTTTGCCAAATTCTCCTTTAAAGTGTTTGTACATATTTAGCTTCACCCCAGCACTCTCTTGAGTTTTTGTTTCCCCACGTCCTCAGGAACACTGGGTGTTTTACTGCTATTTAAGTTTTGCCCGTCTGCGTGTGAAGTGGGGTCTCCTTGTTGTCTTCAGCATTGCGCTGATTACTAGTGAGGCTGAGTACCTTTGTTTATGGTAGTTGGCTATTCAGGTTTCCTCTCCTGTAAAAATACCTCTTCATGGACTTTTGCAAACTTTAAAAAGAGCAGGAACCCCTGTAGGAACTGAAAGGGTTGTTTATACGCATAAGGGTGCCAAGCTCATGGCAAGTTTGTGACATTAGATGGCCCAGCTAATAATATAAATAAGGATGTGTGAGCACTAAGAAGGTTATAAGTCTTAGAAGTGTCCCCACCAGTGCAGGGGGACCTGGGCTTTATATTGATGGTGTCAAAGCAGGACACACAGTACCCAGAGTGTAGGAGATGCTTCAGAAACCTGACATCCTCCCCTTTAGCCATTGCTGGGGCCAAGCTTGCCTCTGGCCCACTGGCCAGAGTGAGGCTGGGGAGAAGCCTGAGAAGGGAGAGAGGAGAGAAAGGGAGGCACCACCTATCACTCAGCCAGGTCCCAGGTAGGGCATTTTTACAGATTTACCTATTTTTCTTCTCAGGCAACCATCAGGTATTTCCTCCATTTTCTGGAGAGGAATCTGAGGTGCTGAGATGAAGTGACCTGCCCAGGGCCACACAGTCAGTGGTCGACCTGTTTGGACCCAGGCATCTGACTCTAAGCCCATCCCAGCTTTGCCCTGCCAGGGAAAAGCGAGAAGGAGGAACGAGAGAAGAAGAAATGGGACAGGGGAGAGAGAGTAAAGAGAGGCCTTTATGGTGACTCACCAGTGATCACAGCCATGGTATCAGGTGGCCAAGCTAATAATACAAATTTTTCTTTCTGGCAGTATATACATCCTGCAGATGCTGTGAAACTGGGCCAGGCTGAACTCGTTGTGATCGATGAAGCTGCTGCCATCCCCCTCCCCCTGGTGAAGAGCCTTCTGGGCCCCTACCTTGTGTTCATGGCATCCACCATCAACGGGTGAGGCACCTCGGGCAGGAGCCGTTGCTCCCATTGTAGGTTGTTGCCAGTTAGATAGCATTTAACGAATGTGACCTGGGCCTGGGTGGGTAGGGCTGATTCCTGAAGTCTGAGTCTTTGGGGCTCTGCTGCACTCTCTCCTCGGCCTTCTCCTTGGCAGCTGGCCCCTTCATAGTAAACTATAGCTCACTCTGGTCTGCGCTACGGCCCACCAGAACAGGCAGCACCAGACTGAAAAACTTCATAACCCAGCTGATGAGTGTCTCCTTCTGTCCGTAGGCCTGATGAAGTTCTAAAGGGCACATGGATGGCAATACCAGTGTCTTTTATCTCTGAGGATTATGTGAAAATATAGTATTAAAGTAACTGTATAGTTATCATAAGAAAGCAGGCTCAAGAGCTTTTTTAAAATTTTGGAATATTTCGTTCTTGTTTGCTATAGAAAAGCTAGAAAGGTAAGGTAAGCAAAAAGAAAAATCACCGGTGATCTGACCATATAGAGACAGCTTCTGTTAGAATTTTGGTGTACATTTTCTGTGCATTTATTTAACTTTTTCATTTTGAATAAGAACATAAACATAGTTTTCATAATGTTTTGAATTTGCTTTTTTATGTAAAGAATATACTGGGAATTCCCTGGCGGTCCAGGGGTCAGGACTCCGAGCTTCCACTTCTGGGGGCCTGGGTTTGATCCTTGGTTGGGGAACTAAGATCCCACAAGCCGTGCAGCATGGCCAAAAAAAAAGAAAAAAAAAAGAGTATACTGGGACATCTTTCCTGGTCAGTGTATACATATCTTCAATATTGAAAAGATTTCTATATGGAAGTCACATCTTGAAGAGAGAATTCTATATTATAGATTTATTATTTGATTGCTTTGCTTATACTGAAAACAGTTAAATAAAATGGGTTTTACTCTTTTTTGATAACTGCTTTATTGAGATATATTTACAGTGTATAATTCAGTGATTTTTAGTATATTCATAGAGTTGTGAAACCATCACCACAGTCAATCTTAAAACATTTTCATTACCCCAGAAAGAAACCCCATATCCTTTCATTATCATCCTCCAATTCCTTCCTACCCCCCAGTTCTAGGCAACCACTAATCAACTTTCTGTATCTATGGATTTGCCTATTCTGGACACTTGATGTAAGTGGAATCTTAGAATATGTGGTCTTTTGTGACTGGCTTCTTTCACTGACCATAATGTTTTCAAGGTTCATCCGTGTAGCTTATGTCAGTACTTCATTCCTTCTTATGGCCGAATACTATTCCACTGTATGTTTATGCACATTTTGTTTTTCCATTCATCTTTTTGATGGTCATTTGGGTTGTTTCTCTCTTTTGGCTAGTTACAGTAATGCTGCTGTCAGCATTCATGTACAGGTTTTTGTTCAGACATGTTTTCTGTTCTGTCGGGTGTGTAACCTAGAAGTGGAATTAGTGGGTCCAATGATAACTTTCTGTTTAACTGTTAGCGAACTGCCAGATTGTTTTCCTAAGCAGCTGTACCATTTTACATTCCTATTGCAGTGTCTGAGGGTTCCAGTTTTTCCATATCCTTGCTAGCATTTCTATGTCTTTTTGATTGTAGCCATCCTAATGAGTATGAAATGGTACCTCATGTGGTCTTCATTTGCATTTCCCTGATGGCTGATGATGTGGGGCATCTTATATGCTTATTGGCCATTATTTATCTTCTTTGGAGAAGTATCTATTCAGATCCTCTGCTTATTTTTCTAATTGAGTTGTCTTACTTATTGTTGAGTTGTATGGAAGGGTTCCTTATATGGTCTAGATACAAGTCTCATATACATGATTTACAGAAATTTTCTCCCACTCAAAAACTTTCTCCCACTCAAGAAATTCCACTTTCTTGATAATGTTCTTTGAAACACATTTTTTTTTAGCTTTGTTGCTTGTGCTTACTCTTTTTTTTTTTTTAAATAAGTAAATGGAATTCCTTTGAGAATGCTTTGTTATATGGGGCAGGCAGGAGTAATAAAAGCACTTCAAAATTTAATTTTTTGATCATTCTTTAAAAGTAGTATTTGAGTTAGAGGAAGTATTTATACAGTATCCTCATTTATGATAATGAATGCTATGAAACAGTGTAAAACTGAAAATTAAAAAAACCCACTGAGCAGTCTGCACCCTGTGGTCACGTGTGCTTGTGACCAAAAGACAAGGAGGAAATAACAATTGAAAAGAGCTGGTTCAGTGATCAGATTATAGATGATTTCTTTTCCCCAAATTTTTTGTTACTTCTTTATGTCATCTTTTAAATGAAAGTAGTAATGAGAAAAGTTACTTGGGTGGTGGATTTGTTTAATCTTAATTTTTCCAAACTGGAAATACTCTCTGTTCATTTTTTC
This sequence comes from Mesoplodon mirus, assembly GCF_964341445.2. Lineage (NCBI taxonomy): Eukaryota > Metazoa > Chordata > Mammalia > Artiodactyla > Ziphiidae > Mesoplodon > Mesoplodon mirus. Next base: position 25,359,382 of record NC_138983.1, on the reverse strand, counting down.
AAGCATGGAACTTCTAATAGCAGCTCTTATTAATTGGCCATTTACCTGCGTTCCAGTTCCATTATGCTAAATGCTTTATTCACATCTTCTTCTCAGTCTTTTTTTTTTTTTTTTGCGGTACGCGGGCCTTTCACTGTCGTGGCCTCTCCCGTTGTGGAGCACAGGCTCCGGACGCGCAGGCTCAATGGCCATGGCTCACGGGCCCAGCCGCTCCGCGGCATGTGGGATCTTCCCGGACCAGGGCACGAACCCAGGTCCCCTGCATTGGCAGGCGGACTGTCAACCACTGAGCCACCAGGGAAGCCCTCAGTCCTTATTTTTTAGTTCACAGTACAGTCCTGTGGGATGTGTGGAATAGTCCCCTTTTGAGGAGGAGGCTAAAAGGGGTTGAGTTCTTTGTCCAGAGGTACTAAATGGACATGCCAGGACTTGAGCCCAGGCCCAGATGGCTCCGAGGTGAGCCACCATGCAGCCCTGCCTCCTTTGGGCATGGAAGTTCAGGGGTGACAGGGTTGTCCTCAGCGAACAGAAGTCTGGTGTTTCATCAGGACGAGGAAAGTCGTTCTCTGTCCCCTCCTAGAGAGTTTGGGACCTCATGCCTGATTGCCTTTGCTTTTGCTCCTAGCTACGAGGGCACTGGCCGGTCTCTGTCCCTCAAGCTAATTCAGCAGCTCCGTCAACAGAGTGCCCAGAGCCAGGTCAGCACCACCGCTGAGAACAAGACCACGACGACCGCCAGACTGGCATCAGGTACCCCTGGAGCTCTGAATGCGCCTGCGTGCACAGCAAGTCACTTCACACCCTCCTGCGGGATCCTTCCCCTCATAACCTCATGGGCGGTAACACCGTCTGACCATCAGGCAGAGAGGTTGAGTCCCCAAGAGGTGAAGTTGCTTTTCCCTGAGGAACAGCAAACCAGTGACCAGATGGGAGGCTGACCTGGGCCTTCTGGTGGCTAGATTCCTGTTTGTCACCATCTCAGGGCATTGGTTGCATTGACTTAGAGAGATCCCCTTGGGATTGGTGTCGAGGCAAGTTGAACATCCACCAGAACAATTTAAAACCACTCGCTTTAAATTCTTGAGCCATATTTTGTGAGCGCCATGTGACAGATAAAGTAGAATATTTGCCTTGCTCTTCTGGACAAAAAGTATTTACTAGTTGTTCCTCACTGTGTGTGTGTGTTTTGTGGGGAACAGCGCGAACCCTGCATGAGGTTTCCCTGCACGAGTCGATCCGATACGCCCCTGGGGACGCAGTAGAGAAGTGGCTGAACGACCTGCTGTGCCTGGATTGCCTCAACATCACTCGGATCATCTCTGGCTGCCCCTTGCCTGAAGCCTGTGAGCTGTATCCTCCTGGGTTCCATTTGCCCTGTGAAAGGGAGAGGGGGCAATGGAAGAGTTGAACAAAGGGTTTTGGCCCTTTGCTTCATAGGCTGCTGCTCTAGGGAGAGGGGAGAGTTGAATGTTGTTCATTTCCCTTCTTTTCCTCCCTGATATGTTTCTGCTCGGAACCAGGGGCTCCTCCTCCCAGGTTGAGGGAAACCCACATATCCAGGTGACCCTTGGAAGTAGTGGGTCCTATTTTGGGTTCTCTTTGATTTGCTTTGGTTGCTTAACTCCAGATCCAGCTACTATGTTAATAGAGATACCCTCTTTTGCTACCATAAAGCCTCTGAGGTTTTCCTCCAACGGCTTATGGCCCTCTACGTGGCTTCTCATTACAAGGTAACTGCAGCTAGCCCTCGGGTGAACTTTAGCAGTGAATTCCAGCCCTGGGCAGTGCCTTCTGACTCGGCTTTTTGCATGTTTTGTTACCCAGTGGCTCAGGTGACCATTCCACTGGGACTTGAACGTCCTGATGTTGGCAAGGTCCAGGGATCCTGCTGGAGGGGTTGCATTTCCCATTGTTGTTCAGGCTTGTCGTGGGCTCCAGCTTTGCATACAAAGTGTGAGATTTCTGCATGTAGCTCCATGTGTGGTAGCTGGAGAGGGTGGAAAGTTTTGCCCATCTTAAAAGGGGTACTTAGATTTCTTGCCTGTTGGCTAAATGGATGGGCTGAGATGACATAGCAGTTGTAATCTGGGGGCTGCTGTTTGACCTGAGACCAGCCTTATACCCCTGGGCTGTTTTTAAGGAGCAGTGAATGAGAATTTGGAATATTTGTAAGTCTTAAAAAGGCACACTGGAAAGGACACTTTTTGAGTGTCTAGGTAGCTTTTTTTTTTTTTGCGGTACGCGGGCCTCTCACTGCTGTGGCCTCTCCTGCTGTGGAGCACAGGCTCCGGATGCGCAGGCCCAGTGGCCATGGCTCACGGGCCTAGCCGCTCCGCGGCATGTGAGATCTTCCCGGACCAGGGCACAAACCCGTGTCCCCTGCATCGGCAGGCGGACTCTCAACCACTGCGCCACCAGGGAAACCCTAGGTAGCTTTTTTATGAACACCCTTTAAACAGAAAGCCGAAGGTTGGTGTTAGAAGTGGTGAGAGGTTTTCTTGAAATAGCAGCCTCTCATCAGGAAGAAGTTCGCTTCCCAGCTGTGAAGTATGTAGCACTAACTAAGCAGGTCTCTGCGCCGGCTCTGCAGCCTAAGCGCTCGTGGTGAGGTGACAGCAAACACTGGAGGTTTAAGTCCCACTTAAGCCCTTATGGAGGGTCTCAGGCTGGCTGGCTATGATGCTGGAAAGGCGCTTTGACAGGTTTCAGCACATCACTCGGCTCTGGGGAAGGCAGTTCTCCAGTCATGACTGTGGAGTAGCCTGTCGAGTGAGGACAGGATGAGGAGTGCTTCTCACTGACCATGTTGGTGCCCCACAGAACTCTCCCAGCGATCTCCAGATGCTTTCTGATGCGCCTGCTCACCATCTCTTCTGCCTCCTGCCTCCCGTGCCCCCCACCCAGAATGCCCTTCCTGAAGTGCTTGCTGTCATCCAGGTACAGAAGCTGAGGTGTCCTTGTGGCATTGATTTTGGGACCCACTTAGGCATCAGGGATTAGTGGCTCGGTAACCGCAGCGCAGAAGGGGAAGCTGTTGATTCCTGGTCACAAGCCTAGTGACTGGACGTATCCAGGCAGGCGATTAGGGTGCATCAAAGGAAACTACCCCCCAGACAGAAACCCAAAGCCCCACTGTTCATGGATGGGTGAAAATCAGAACTGGCCACTCATATTTCGACTTGCAGCTCCTAAAACAGAACTTTGTTTTCCTCCTTTATTACTAAAGCAATACATGCTACTTGTAAAATTAGAAGACACAGATTGGGAAGATGTTTTTAATGCCTAGCCTGTATTTATGCATTTCTTTATCATTTTTCCTATTCATAAACATGCGATCATAGTATTTGGTAATCTTTTTTTTTTTCAATGTGTCAGATATTCATAATCTGCATAATTTTTAAGGCTGCATTGTATTTCATGACATGCACGTACGGTACTGTGTTTAACCATCCTCCTGTTAGACCCTGGAGTCACTGACACGGTTGTGATGAGAGCCGTGTGAGCATCCTGAGCCTTAACTGATGAGCTCACATGTACACCACGTGTGGAGACCCTCTTCTAGTGTGGTTTTGCTCTCTGGGCCAGGAGGATGTCAGTATTCTGCCTTCTTAGTGACGGTGTCAGGATGCCCACGGGACACAGTAATGAAACTTCTCTTGGAAACGGATGGGTTGGTTACAGGGTTAAGCGTGCTCTGGAGTGGAAACAGCCGGCCTAGTCAGAGCAAGGGCACAGTGCTGGTGAGGTTCTGGGGCTGGGCTCTGAACCTGGAGCCGGCCTTTCTGTCTGCACTGTCCTGCTTCCCCAACAGGTGTGCCTCGAGGGCGAGATTTCTCGCCAGTCCATCTTGAACAGCCTGTCTCGAGGCAAGAAGGCTTCGGGGGACCTGATTCCATGGACAGTGTCGGAACAGGTGACATGCTTTCCCTGGTGTGTCTGAGTGAGTGAAGCTGGCAGTGCTGGAGGCTGTCTTTTGCTGCTTAGTTACCGGCTTGTGTCTCCCCCACAGTTCCAAGACCCAGACTTTGGCGGCCTTTCGGGTGGAAGAGTGGTTCGCATTGCTGTTCACCCGGATTACCAAGCGGTAACGTGTCCTCGTGTGTGCTGTTATTTAAACCTGGTGTGCTGTAATTAGCTGCAGCCGTGTTGCTGGCCGCTCGTTAGGGCAGGTGTACGTGGTTGTTTAAATAGGAAGCTGGTCAAGGAGTAGCAGATCCAGGTCCCCCTCTGCTGTGGACGGTTTGCCCGGGGCTGGGGGTGGGCAGGCAGGATGATTGTATGTGCTCACTCTTTGTGAGGACAGGGGACTTGTGAACCAGATCTGCTTCCTGTAGTTACCTCCCGTCTTAGAAGTCCTCACCAAGGAGTTAGCTGTAGAGTCATCAGTTCCGAGCTCGCTGATCTGTGGGCCAGAAAGCATGCTCAGCCATCCTCACGTTCTTGAAGGGCTGGACAGTGCGAGAGTGAGGGTCATGCCACGCTAGGTCTTAAGGGTCTCTGCTTTGACCTTGTTGAGGGGTTTCATTGGTTCTCTTTGCGAAGTGCAGTTTGACCTGGAGTGAAGGCTTTCTAGAAGCAATACAGGGGCGTACGAGTGGTGTAGACACTGAGGACATCGCTCTTCCCTTTGCCTGTTTCCCTCCGTGTTTGCTTACAGATGGGCTATGGCAGCCGAGCCCTGCAGCTGCTGCAGATGTACTATGAGGGCAGGTTCCCTTGTCTCGAGGAAAAGGTCCTGGAGCCCTCACAAGAAATTCACACTGTCAGCAGTGAGGTAAGCGTCTTCTGGCCGAGCTCCTGGTTCCGGGGAGGGCCATCCTCTGGGTCTTCAGGAGTATCATCAAGAGCTGTCCTGTGGTCTGGGCTCTCTGAGCAGTAGCAGCAGAGTTCCTCTCTGGTTTTGGAGAAGCTTCTCTTTCTTCAGCTGACACTGAGACTGAGGCCCTCGGATCAGCATCATCTGCCTCACCTGGAGACTTGTTAAGAGTGTCAGCTCTTGACCCCTGCCCCAGACCTCCTGAATCCGAGGCTCTGGGTGGGGCCCGGTAATCTGTCTGAAGCTCCCAGGTGATGCCGATCCACATGCCAGCTTAAAGCCGCCGCTGTGCAGGCTCCTCCTCTTAGTACTGAACCCAGACTTAGGGACGCTCTGTCTTTCTGGGTAAGAATGCTTAACGCTAGGAGCTGGGACAGCTTTTCACACGGGTTCATTTGATTTTTCACAGTGTGCCTGTTCAGGAGCTGGGAAGGGGCTTATACTTAAGGTCGGGCTCAGAGGTTTGTCACTTCCCAAGACACACAGCCATCCGGAGACAGACCTGCATCTTCAGCCCTCATCTTCAGAACCTTACCTCTGTCTCCTTGTAAATGCGTTTGGCATTTCTAAACCATGTGGCTGTTTCCCGAATTCTGGGGGGTTTTTTTGTTTTTTTTTGCGGTACGCGGGCCTCTCACTGTTGTGGCCTCTGCCGTTGCGGAGCACAGGCTCCGGACGTGCAGGCTCAGCGGCCATGGCTCACGGGCCCAGCCGCTCCACAGCATGTGGGATCTTCACGGACCGGGGCACGAACCCACGTCCCCTGCATCGGCAGGTGGACTCTCAACCACTGCACCACCAGGGAAGCCCCGAATTCTGGGTTTTGAGCAGTGTGAGTCCGTGCTTGTCTAGGGGTTTGGTATCCTTAGGAATGATGACTGGACTTAGTGGTGATTTTACATTTTAAAAACCAAGACACCTGTCCCGGTTTTTGCTGTGTTCATCCAGAGCTTGGTGTGGCCAGGGGTGCTTGGGAATGTCACTAACCTTCCTCTCTCTCCGCTGGGTGGACGTGCTCTCCCCTCTGGCATCCTCCAGGCTGTCAGCTTGCTGGAAGAGGTCGTCACTCCCCGGAAGGACCTGCCTCCCTTACTTCTCAAACTGAACGAGAGGCCTGCCGAGCACCTGGACTACCTGGGGGTGTGCTACGGCTTGACCCCCAGGCTCCTCAGGTAAACGTTCGCCTGCCCTTCCTCCCGCAGCATCCCTTTGGCCTTGGTGTCCTGAGAATGAGAGTCCTGTGGGCTGCGTGTCTGCCTTTGCAGTAGTGTCAGCTGTTCTGACGCCCCCACACCGCTGTCCTCACCCCCCGCCCTTCCCAGCTCTGTGTGTGAGCCGCTCCCAGAAGGCACACGTGGTGACCTGCTCTCTGTATCCTTTGCAGGTTCTGGAAACGAGCTGGCTTTGTCCCTGTTTATCTGAGACAGACCCCGGTGAGTGAGGCGTCGGCAGAGGAGGGTGGTAACAGGTGTGTCCTTGCAGAGCCCTGTTGCCTCCCGCTTGCCCTGAGCGGTGTGCCTGTGCTGCCAGGAGGCTGCTCTGAATGCCCCCGGAGCAGCTGCCCTTACTGAGGGCCACACGGTCACTCTCCCCACTGCGTACTCTTGTGGCTTTGTGCTCCACGCTGAGATGGCGGAAGTGCACGTGGGCTTGTTCACCACGTTCTGGAATCCTGTCACTGGGGGCCTCCTCGAATTTGTATTTTTTAAAAACAGGAAGAAAAGTGGTTTTAGGGGAGGAGTGCATACTATAAGCTGGTATCTGAAGGAGGGATGCGCTTGTGTGGACAACAGAGCCATAGAGGATAAAATGGAAGAGGAGAGAGTGGCTGTCAGTTCATTAAAAAAATTTATTTAGTGCGTGCACTGAGTCAAGCAGTGAGCAAGACAAGCTGTGAAGCTTCTTTTTTTTTAAATTTATTTATTTTTGGCTGCGTTGGGTCTTTGTTGCGGTGCGCAGGCTTCTCATTGCGGTGGCTTCTCTTGTTGCGGAGCACGGGCTCTAGGCGTGTGGGTTTCAGTAGTTGTGGCTCGCAGGCTCTAGAGCGCAGGTTCAGTAGTTGTGGCCCACGGGCTTAGTTGCTCTGCGGCATGTGGGATCTTCCGTGACCGGGGCTTCAACCTGTGTCCCCTGCACTGGCAGGTGGATTCTTATCCACTGCATCACCAGGGAAGCCCGCTTATTTTCTAATGAGTAGAAATAGGCAGCGAAAAAGTGAGCAAACGAGAAGTATTCAGATAGTGACAGTGTAATGAGTGGTCAGGCTTCTGAGGGGTGACCTTTCAAACTGCAACCTGAGTGATCAGAATGGACCAGCCACGTGACAGTCCTGCCTGCAGAAAAGTGAGCGTATTCAAGTAGGGGGCACAGCAAATGTGAGGACCTGAGGCAGAAAGGAAGTTGGTGATTTGAAGGAAACAAAAGGCCAGTGTGGCTGGAGGGACCTTGAAAGGAAAGGGTGGTGGGTCTGGGCAGGGACTCTGCACACCCTCCCCGTTCAGATGGAGGGAGGGGTTAGAGGGAAGGTGCTGGGGCTGCTGTGTAGACGATGGACGGTGGCCCATGAGTAGAGGCAGGGAGATGAGCGGCTTGGCTGGGGAGGACATGGTGAGGGGAGAGAAGGGCCAGATGCCAGGGGTGTTTGGGAGGTGAACTGAGAAGAGTTGAAGGACGGGGGTGTGGAAGGTAAGTGAACAGAAGTATCAAGGGTAGTTCTTTGGTTTTTGGCTGGAGAGACTGGCCGAGAAACTGGGTGTTGGAGGTGCTGTTTCCTGAGATAAGACTCAATGGGGGGCTTCCTTGGTGGCGCAGCAGTTAAGAACCCACCTGCCAGTGCAGGGGACACGGGTTCGAGCCCTGGTCCGGGAAGATCCCACATGCCGCGGAGCAGCTAAGCCCGTGCGCCACAGCTGCTGAGCCTGTGCTCTAGAGCCCATGTGCCACAGCTACTGAGCCTGCACTCTAGCGCCCGCGAGCCACAACTACTGGAGCCCGTGCACCTAGAGCCTGTGCTCCGCAGCAAGAGACGCCACCGCAATGAGAAGCCTGCGCACCACAACAAAGAGTGGCCCCCGCTCACCGCAACTAGAGAAAGCCCGCACACAGCAACGAAGACCCAACGCAGCCAAAAAAAAAAAAGGACTGAATGGGGTAGGACCAGATTTGGAGGTGGAAATGGGAATTGTTTTTGGCATAGTAAGTGTGTGATGCCTATTAGACAGCCAAGTGTGGAAGTATGGAATAGGCAGTTGACCACAGGAGTGTGGAGGTCAAGGAAGAGGTCGGGGCTGGAGACAGATTTGAGAGTCATCAGCATACTCTTAAGAGAATATACTCTCGGGGTCAAGGATTTTTTTGGTGTGGGGTTTGCAGGGGGGGGGGGCCTGTTTTCTTCACAGCTGTAACCCCAGCACTTAATAGCATCTGCTATGTATAGTACATGTTCAGTAAATGCTTTTGTTCAGTGAATAAGTATTTAAAGCTGTAGAAAGTAGGGGCTGAGACTAAAGAGGGTGAGTCCTTAGACTCTGCAGCATTTAGAGGAATGAGTCAGGAAACACAGCAAGGGAGGCTGAGGAGTAGCCACGATCTATAGGAGAAGGGCAGGGGCTGTGGTGTCTGAATCCAAGAATAACGAGCGTTTCAGGAAGGGGAGTCATGGCTGTCAGAGAACAAGTAAGGTTATGACAGTTGACCATTGAATTTGTCGGCGCTGGTGATCTGAATAAAGGCGGCTTCAGTGGAGGGGCGGGATCAACCTGACCGGAGAGAATGGGAGGTGAGGAAATAGACTGAATACACGATTCCTACACGAGGCAGAGGGAGCAGAGGAATAAGGTAGCTGGGGGGAGATTGGAGTCAGGGCGGGTTTGTCAGCCGGGAGGTTCCACAACATGTTTGTTTGCTGCAGGGTATGACCCTGTAGAGATCATGCAGATGCAGGTGAGGGGGGCTGATTGCAGGACTACAGGCCTGGAAGAGGCAGGAGGGTAGGACCTGGAGTGCAGGGGGAGAGGTGGCCACCGCATCCCTCACAACAGGAGGGAAGCAAAGAGTGGGCACAGAAGGTATTGGTCAGCTGGTGGAGTTGGTGCTGGGAGGAGGAAGAAGTTCTCCTGATTGCTTCTGTTTTTCCAGAGAGGGGAGGCCAGCAGCTGAGGGAGTGTTGGAGGTTTGGTTTTGGAGAGCTCAAGGTCAATATCCAAGGGTGGCACCCATCTGAGAGTTCAAAGCTGGACTGATGAGGACCACTGGGTGTGTGGCTGCTTCCACGTGGGCAGGAGCAGCTGTAGAGGGGCTGGGTCCTTGTCAATGACCCTGGTCGAGGCTGGAATGTAAGTTTGGTGGTCGACTGCAAGGAACACACAACCAGTGAGTTCAGCGTAGACCACGGTATGTCCCTGTGGTCTTGTACTGTGCACTGCTTGTTTGTGACTTGGTGGTGGCGTTTTGTTACTTGAATGCCCTTCAGTTGAAATCCATTAGCTATTTTTATGGTGTTGGGCTTTGTGGTTGTTGTGTAGTAGAAATTTTAAAACCTGTGGTTACTGCTTTAGTACCTAAAGGAGCCTGCACTTGCAAACCTGTTGCCAGCAGGGGAACTCTTGCCGTGCTTTTTTTTGGCCATGCAGTTTTTGCTGCCAGCACCCAAAACACGTTGATTGGATCATGTGGAGTTTAAGCTATAATGCCTCTCGGTTCAGAATCTGACCTGATGTGAGCAAGGGGCTCACAGCAGAAGACATGCTCCGAAGGTCTGAGCAGCTTTGCGCCATTGCTGGGGCACCTGCTTAGAACTTGCAGGGCAAAGTGGTCTCTGGGAGCTGTCGTGTAGGCGGTGGGCCCTGCGAGAATGAAGGCGAGGCCACCTCTCCTGCTGGGGAGGAAGCAAGGGCCCGTGTAAGCGTGCTCGCCCTTCAGCAGTGGCAGGTCCTTCATAAAAGGGGGTCTTGGTGCCAGTTAGGGATTTGTGTTTCCCAGAACGACCTGACCGGAGAGCACTCGTGCATCATGCTGAAGACGTTGATGGACGAGGATGAGGCCGACCAGGGCGCCTGGCTCTCTGCCTTTTGGAAAGGTGAGTGGGAGTGGAGGTGGAGGGTGGCCAGGCGCAGGCACAGGGGCCTGCAGACCTCTGACACTGTGTGCTTGAACCCCGCAGATTTCCGAAGGCGATTCCTAGCCCTGCTGTCCTACCAGTTCAGCACCTTCTCTCCTTCCCTGGCCCTGAACATCCTTCAGAACAGGAACATCGGGAAACCCGTGCAGCCGGGTGAGCTGGTGGGGCGGCCGGAGGGCTGGTGGGGCTTGGTTGTGTGGAACAGGCGGTGGGCATGTGGCCCAGGAAGAGGGCTGGACTAGGAGTGGAGGGACTGGTTCCAGGCCTGCGTCTCCCCCACCCGCCTCTGCTCAGCAGGCCCTGCTCCGCCTCAGGGCCGCTGTCACACACTGTGCCTTCATGGGGGGTAGGACTTGGCTTTAGAGATGTAAGTAAGGCCTACAGCTGGTCAGTTATGGAACCTGATCTAAATCCTATGAGCTAGGGTAACTAGCTCAATTCTGAGGCTCAGTTTCCTCATTCATGAAATTGTAATAAGAGTATGCTGTCCACCTTCTGTGGCCAACACATAGAAGTGCTTTGGGCATGTAGATTCTGTTTGAATATTTAAAATACAAAAAAAGGTGTAAGGGATCATTAGTGTTAACAGCCGTGGGGTATTTTTTCCCTCTTGCTAGTTACATGTATGTATACCCTTTTTTTGGGCCAATTATATTTTGGTGTAAAAATCTGTCGAGCTGGGTGGAGCATGCCTGTTTTCTGTGAAGCTGCGTCCTGAGGAGAAGTGACGAAGTGAGGAAAGTGTTGCATTCCTCTAACCCCAGGGCACGGGAGCCTTTTTTGGTCTGATGTGTTGGCGTGGAACTCCGAGCAAGGGTCACACACCATCCGTCCCCCTCCCTGCGTGGACCAAGCTGCCTCCCCTTTGCAGGAGGAGGGTCAGGGCGGCCCAGGGTGGGCAGGCACTTTCAGGTGGCTCCTGCCCGGCTCCTGCTGAAGGCCCGGTGGAGGAGCAGCTGTTGGGTGCCACCTGGGGACTGTTGTTGTGAGTGCCTTCTGGGAATCTCGTCAGACCCTGCAAGGGCGTTGGGCTCACCTGACCCGTCTGGCTCTGTCGCATGTCCAGCCCTGTGCCGGGAGGAGCTGGAAGCACTCTTCCTCCCCTATGACCTGAAGAGGCTGGAGATGTATTCACGGAACATGGTTGACTATCACCTCATCATGGACATGATCCCGGCCATCTCCCGGATGTATTTCCTGAACCAGCTGGGGGACCTGGCCCTGTCTGCTGCCCAGTCGGTAGGTTACCTGCTGCTCGTGTGCTGGTTTCGTGGAGCAGTTTATATGCTGGGTGTTGGTCGGATGCTTTGACGTAACTTTGTGCATTTAATTCTTCGTGGTGCTGATGCGGGGGTTAGTGGTCTCCGCTTTTACACGTGGGGACTCCTGGGCTTTCCAGCCGAGCTGTGTGCCCAGCAGCAGTACAGTAAGTAAGTAGAAGTGCTGCAGTCCGGACCCACGTTCTTCCACCCCACCACGTTGCCTTGATTCTTACTCTGCTTCATCAGAGGTCCAGGAGCACCTTGTACTTGTAACGTAGCCGTAAAGCAGCTATTTGCCGGGATAAGAAGTTAGTTTGGAGATTTCAGGAGGAGGGAGTTTTCCTGGTGGTTTCAGTAACAGGATGAATGGGAAGATTCCACAATAGTGTCAGTCAGTGTTTTGGTCAAGAGAGTGTAACTCTGGTTCTTGGTGTCGTTTTAATGGGCAAAAGCCTGTCCTGGCAGCCACTCCAACAGATTCTCCGTCCCCCAGGCTCTTCTCTTGGGGATTGGCCTACAGCACAAGTCTGTGGACCAGCTGGAAAAGGAGATTGAGCTGCCCTCAGGCCAGTTGATGGGACTTTTCAACCGGATCATCCGCAAGGTTGTGAAGGTAACCTCAGCTCGGGGCAGGGCTTTGGCCTGTGTTGAAAATGTGTCAAGCCCACTCCTTGCCCCAGGATGCAGAAATGTTAACATTTGGCTGTGTTTGCTGCAGATCTTCTCACACACACACGCACACGCACACGCACACACACAGGTATGGGGAACTTCAGCTGGATCTGTGACGTTCCGCGTTCTCTCCCAGAGGCACCCCTGACGGGAGTGTGATATCTCTAGTCGGGGATTCCCTGTGGCCCCCGTGAGCGTGTGTTCTCCTAAACCGTGCAGGGCGCGTGTGGAACGACCTGCTACCGAGTGACTGGGCCTCTGCTGCTCCTTCACCTTCTGCTTCTTGGCCTTGGTCTTTTGTAGCTGTTTAATGAGGTGCAGGAGAAGGCCATCGAGGAGCAAATGGTGGCAGTGAAGGCCGTGGTTATGGAGCCCACGATGAAGACGCTGAGTGACGACCTGGTACGAACACCGAACATCCGCCCTCTCCCCTGTAGGAGAGTCCCCGATGCTAGTGTTCTGGGGGTGTGAGGGGCACGCTCCCCGAGTCTCCCTGCCCCTCGCGTGCCCACCCGGCCCTTGACGAGGCCCCCCGCTGAGCGCGTGTGCGAGCTGGCAGTACGGCGGCTGCTGTTGTGAACTACTTGTTTGATCGTTTAGGTTCTCAGAAGGCACGTTTTATGTTAATACACACTGAGTAAGAGCTGCCTCTAACGCTGTGGGAGGGAAACGTGCAGAAGGAGAGGCCTGCTGGTCGTCGTGGTCATGTTCTGCCCCCTGGCCTTTCCCTGCCATTTGTCCCCTGCCTGACTCTGACCTACTCTCTGTATGGGACTTCGACCACAGGACGAAGCAGCAAAGGAGTTCGAGGAGAAACACAAGAAAGAAGTGGGGAAGCTGAAGAACCTGGACCTCGCTCAGTAAGGCCCCTCGTGGGAAGCACGGAACCTCTGCTGGTTGCTTCTGATTCGCTTCCTGTGTGCCCTGGAAGCTGTGTTTCATGGGATTATTTTTAGAAGCACGAGCAGCTAAAAACCTACTAATTGACTAACTGCATAATTTTGAAGGATTTGTTTTCCCTAGATCAGCTCTGCCACTTTGTAAGTCATGACTTGCAGGTCGTGTTCCTGAGATCCCGTGGGTCCCATGTCATGCCCCGGGCCCCTTAGGGCGGGGGGATGCTGACCCATGAGCATCCACTTTCAGTGGCCACTTTTTAATATTTGGCTTTTGATGTGAATTTGTTTGAAGAAAAGATCCTACTGCCAACGAACCAACAAAACCCCTTGTTCTAGAACCCTCCATGCCCTGGAGATTGCAGTCCTCTTTGAGCTGCAGCTATAATGGTGGTACCCGCCTGGTAGATTGATGTGAATAACCGCTCCAGACTTGGTGGCCTCTGAGCCTCTTTGACCTGTAGTCCCGTTGCTGGGTCATTAGTGATGGTGGTTGTTGGATGTGAGATGGAGGTGGCCGGGAGGTCTGTGGGCAAAGTATTGGGCTCTGCCCACCGCTTTGCAGCATCAAAGCCTTGACTTGTCAGGACTGCCAGATCCCAGAGAGGTGGGGCGAGGTGGGGCAGACAGGGCCCAGTCCAAGGGCGTGTGGGCTGTGGAGGTGGCAGTGAGCAAGGAGATGCTGGGGGTGACAGGAGGCTCCTCTGGTGGGCAGTTGCTGAGAGTCAGGTAGGAGAAGCCGGGCAGCTGCCTTCTGTGCGGATCGACCCCTGCTGGCAGGCCTGACCGTGCTTGTTCCGGTGAAGTTCCTGTCCCCTGGAGCTCAGCTGCACGCCTGTCCCCTGCTGTCAGCCGTTCAAAGGCTGGTGCAGCTCGGCCTGGCTTTCGTGGTAGGACGTGTGTGATGAAAACGTTGTCACTCTCTTACTTTCTTTTAAGCGGGCTTCTCTTCTTTTGAGCAGGCTTTGATATTTCCTTTTATTTTTTAGATACATAATCCGTGGGGACGATGAAGAATGGAATGAAGTTTTGAACAAAGCCGGGCAGAATGCCTCAGTTGTCAGCCTGAAAAGGTGAGGGGCTAGCATACATCAGGCAGGGGAGGCATTCTGGCCTCTCTGCTTCGCTGGTAACTTTCTCTGGGAAATAGGAGGTTGGAGCAAAAGCTTTGAGGAAAGTCACTGTTCTTTCCTTTGAGGGATGCTATTTTTGTATCATAGCTCCCACTGATCAGGCAGGGCCATTGCTTAGGCCTGGATCTCTGCATCCCCCGTATTCTCAGACATGCCAGGGAGACAGGCTTGAGAACAACGGCCTTAGAGTTGCCGCTACCTGAGCACTTACTAGGGGCTTTAATGCAGCATCCCCTTCATGCTCAAAACTGAGGTGGGCTTTTTTCGTACATCACTGCTTTATTTATTTATTTTTATTGAAGTATGATTGATTTATAATGTGTTAATTACTGCTGTACAGCAAAGTGACTCAGTTATACATATGTGTACATTCTTTTTCATATTCTTTCCTATTACGGTTTATCACAGGACCTTGTTGTTTATCCATTCTGTATATACCGGTTTGCATCTGCTAATCGCAAACTCCCAATCCGTTCCTCTCCCACCCCCCTCCCCCTTGGCAACCCCCAGTCTATTCTCTATCTCTGAGGTTCTGTTTCTGTTGTTTTGGGTTTTTTTTCAGGCTTATTAAGCTTGATCTCTCTAAACTCACCCTTGCACTATACCCCCTCAAACCTGGTTATTATTTTGCTTTTTTAATAGGGTTTTATGTGTGTTATACACATATATAGTTCAATTTGTGTATGTCGTTTTTGAAACCTTCCTTGATAAAACACACAGCTTCTTCGTTATTTGTGCTTTTTTAAATTGCTGTGACCCTGTCTTTTCCCCAGATTTGCTCTATTGATCTCTATTTTTTCCCCTTAATATTTATTTATTTATTTATTTATTTATTTAGGCTGTGCTGGGTCTTAGTTGCGGCACGCGGGATCTTCCTTGCAGCATGCGGGATCTTTTAGTTGCGGCATGCGGACCTCTTAGTTGTGGCACGCAGGACTCTTAGTGCGGCACGCACGCTGGATCTAGTTCCCTGACCAGGGATCGAACCTGGGCCCCCTACACTGGGGGTGTGGAGCCTTACCCACGGGACCACCGGGGAAGTCCCTGTTTCTGTTTCATAGATAGGTTCAATTTGTGTCATTTTTAGATTCCACACATAAGTGGTCTCATACAGTATTTGTCTTTCTGACTTACTTCACTTAGTATGATAAACTCTAGTTGCATCCATGTTGCTGCAAATGGCATTATTTCGTTCTTTTTTACAGCTGAGTAGTATCCGATTGTATATCTGTACCATATCTTCTTTATCCATTATTCCTCTGTTGATGGACATGTAGGTTGTTTCCATGTCTTGGCTATTGTGGATAGTGCTGCTGTGAACATAGGGGTGCATGTATCTTTTTGAATTATAGTTTTGTCCGGATATATGCCCAGGAGTGGGATTGCTGGATCATATGGTAATTCTATTTTTAGTTTTCTGAGGAACCTCCATACTGTTTTTCACAGTGGGTGAACCAACTTTACATTCCCACTAGCAGTGTAGGAAGGTTCCCTTTTCTCCACACCCTCTCCAGCATTTGTTATTTGTAGACTTTTTAATGATGGCCATTCTGAGCGGCGTGAGATGGTACCTCACTGTAGTTTTGATTTGCATTTCTCTGATAATGAGCAATGATGAGCATCTTTTCATGTGCCTATTGGCCATCTGTATGTCTTTGGAGAAATGTCTCTTCAGGTCTTCTACCCATTTTTCGATTGGGTTGTTTTTTTTGTTTTTAAGTTGTACGAGCTGTTCGTATATTTTGGAAATTAAGCCCTTGTCTGTCGCATCATTTGCGGATATTTTCTCCCATTCTGTAGGTTGTCTTTTCATTTTGTTTATGGTTTCCTTTGCTGTGCAAAAGCTCGTAAGTTTGATTAGGTCCCATTTGTTATTTTTGTTTTTATTTCTTTCTATTGCCTTGGGAGCCTGACCTAAGAAAACATTGGTATGATTTATGTCAGAGAATGTTTTGCCTATGTTCTCTTCTAGGAGTTTTATGGGTATATCACTTCTTTAAAGATGAAGTAACTGAGGCTCTCAGGTGTTAAGTGACTTCCCAAGAAGCATATAGCTAGTAAGACGCAGAGCCAGAATCAGGACCAGGTTTGTCCACTGCAAAGCCCAGAGTTTTACCTGTTATACTCTCCTTCCTCTAAGCCAGTGGTTCTCAAAGTTTTGGATCTCAAGAGTTCCTTTATATCATAAAAATTATTGAGGACCCCAAAGGGCTTTTGTGCATGTGGGTTTTATCTATCACTATTTCCCATTTTTTAGAGGCACAGTTGTAGAGAACAAATGTATGGACACCAAGGGGGGAAAGCGGGGGTGGGGGGGAGGTGGTGGTGGTGGTAGGAGGAACTGGGAGATCGGGACTGACATGTATACACTAATATGTATGAAATACATAACGAATAAGAACCTGCTGTATAAAAAAAATTAAATTAAAAAAATTTCCCATTTTAGAAATGAAAAACAGAAATTAAAAAAAATGTTTATTCATTCAGAATTAACAGTCATGGACTCATTATGGGTTTTTTGTTTTTAAAAATACCTTTCTCATAAAAATTTTAGATGAGTGGCATTGTTTTGCATTTACATTTTTGCGAATCTTTTAACTATCTGGCATACTAGAAAGCAGCTGGATTCTCCTGTCTGCTTCTGCATTCAATCTGTTGTGCTTTCACACATCTTGTAGCCTCTGGAAAACAAAACAATTGGGAGAGAATGAAAGTGGAAGAGGCAAATAATGTATTAGGATTATTACGAAAACAGTTTTGACTTTGGGGCCCACCAGGAGGGGTCTTGGGGGACTCCAGGACTCCCTGGACTACTCTTCGAAAACCTTTGCCCTCAGCTGCTTTTCTGCAGAGCGGTGTGTTTGTAGATGACAGTGGTTCCGTGGGGTGGCACTTTCACTGGAGTTTCCCTTGGGAAGACAGTGAGGCCTCCCCTGCCCTGGGCCTCTGGAGATGAGGCTTCCACAGCTGGTTTGGGGGTTTGTGGGTTTGTGGGAGGGTGAGTTCTTGGCATTGCCATAAACAGGGTCCCCTGAAGAGTTTATTTGGAAAGAGGAAATCTTGTGACTCTAGGAACCGTAGTTCCCAGAAATCAGATATTCTCTTCTCCTGTCTCCATAAATCACTGTGCTACCTGGAAGATTCCAGCATCGGTGCTAGCCTCATTTTCCTGATGGTCTCTGATGTGGCATGAAAGCCCGCTGTCAGTGTGTCCTAATTTCTGGTTTGGACAATATGGCAGATGCGGCCCAGGGCCCGCGATAGCTGCGTATTGAGTGTGGTGGCTTTGAACAAGGCCGGCTCTGGGCCTGGTGTGGAGATGGCCTGGTTCTGTAAAAATACTGATAACTGTCATTCCGAATTCTTTGAGGCCTTCTGTTTTCTGATCAGTCACTTCACTGAGGTGATGTTAGGTCTCAGGACAGAATTGCTCACCCTCCCCTTATAGGGAGGTGTTTGTTTCCAGGGCAAAATGACACTGGAGAGAATCTTTAACCTATAAGGGGAAAGGAAGGTGGCCATTTGCCAAGCTATTCTCACGTTAATCTATCTGTGAGGAACCTACCAGCCAGCTGAAATGTGTACCCGAGTTACTATTCCTTTGGGTTTTCTTCTCATTTAGGAAAAATAAAATAACACATCAAAAAGTATGGTTTTCCTGGGAGTTTCATGCTGTGTATTATGGACTATCTTCATCACTGGGATAATATGTCTGGTTTCCAGGGTAATCCTTAGTGGTAAGTGGTGGGAAGGAATTTTCCTTGTAACGCCTTAGATTTTTCTTAAAGTCTTGGGAGGGGGGAACGTACAGATTTCAGGAGTTAAGGCGTAGATTTGTTCCTCCACAGACTGAGAGCTTGGTCAGGGCAGGAGCTGGGCTGGTGTGGTGTACCCCCAGACCCCAGCACAATGCCCTGTAGGCCTGCGGAGGACATTGCTGTGTGACTGCACGTTCTTACATCACGTTTCAGATGGCGGAAACCCTTTTTCAGACAGAGCAAAGCAAGCTTAAAGCAAAGCAGTCTGAAAGGTTACAGAGCCAGGCATGCTTCATTCTTTCTCTTTCTATTCCTGTTTTTTCTTCTCCAGTGACAAGAAAAGGAAGTTGGAAGCCAAACAAGAACCCAAACAGAACAAAAAGTTCAAGAAAAACAGAGATGTCAAGAACAAAAAAGATGCAAAACTGAAGTGGAAGAAATAGTGGAGAGTAACTTGGGTGTCGGTGGCTGACTCGTAAGGAGATACCCTGACTTTCTGAACTGTCTCTGGCTGGACTGAGTGGCAGCTGACTAGACTATTAAAAGCAGTCACTTCTGAATGGGTCAGCTTAGAACTCGATGGTTGGCAAACCTCTGGCACCGTCTCTCCTCCCCACCGTCCAGGCCTGTCTTTCCCATTCGTTCATATTTTGCTTTGGGCCCAGGTTTTTCGGTTCCTTCTCGCACGTGTAGAAGCCACGCTGGCTGTTGTTCCTTCTCGGGCGTCAAGTACACAGTCTTCTGGGGATGTTCAGGAGGCTGCTGGGGGAGCACCAGGGCCCCTTGTTATGAACTTGTCCAAACTCCCTGGGGCCTGGAGCCGCAGAGGCTCTAGTCCAGCCAGGACTGGTGTCCTGGGACCCACACTGCCGTGTGCCTTTCCTCTCCTGGCCCTGCCAGTGGCCCAGAAAAGCCTGAGTTATTAGGATAGGAAGGATATGACATCTGAGTCCCCAATACCTGTTATTCCATCCATTTGGGAAAAAATGTTGGCAAAGACCCTTTTGCTAGCAGGGGTTGAGGGGGTTAGAGAATCTATTTTTAATAAATTACATCCTAGAAAGATCAGCTGCCTGTGTGCTCATCAACTGAATGTAGGTGGAAGTTGCACTTTGCTCATTTCTTTTGGTGGATCCTGGCTGCCGGTACACTTGGGAGGGTGCTGGCATCAAGGCGGAGGGTGGGCAGCGTGGCCAGGGCTTACTGGCCCAGGAGCCCATGGGAGAAGTGGCCGTGCTGACCGGTGCTCACTGTGGTGGTTCCGAGGGACTTGGGATGGCACCTGGAAGCCAGCAGCTGGGCCTCTTCTGCCAAGCCCCCGTCAGGTCATTTGGTCTCCACAGAGATTATGTGGTGGCTTCGTGTGTGTTTTGGAATGTTTGATGGTGTCTGCTTTCCAGTCCCGAATCTGATACCATTGTTATTGAAACCTTGACCCTGCATCCCCAACCTGGGATCGAACCAGGGCCCCCTGCGGTGGAAGCGTAGAGTCCTAGGCACTGGACGGCCAGGGAATTTCCCCTCTGCTGGTTCTATAGGATTGTTCCTCATCCACTTCACCAGGTGCAAGGAGAGCTCAGAGTGGAAGTCAGTTCTGTCATGCTCTGGTTCTGATCCGCCTTTCTCCCCGCCTCCGCATGTGGGTTAATGGCGATCCTTTGGAGCTCGCTGACCGTGTCGGATTTCAGCTTCTGTATTTTTCCTTATTTTTAAAAAATTCATGTGGTGGCCTTGGTTACTGATCTTCCTTGGTTTTTCATAGACTTTAAAAGGACTGGTCCTCAGTGAGTCCAAATAGATCCTTTCGTCAGCCCTGATAGGTAATCTGGTTCCTAGAAGTCTAGTGTGTGGACAGGGAAGAAAAGGGAGCTTCTGGACCAAAGAGGATTAAACGTGCAACTCCCAGGACAGATGGCCACGGGGAGACAAGCAGATTCTGACTGTGTACCTGGGACCGCCGTGCCTTGTCCCCGTAGGCGTAGGGCCTTTTGTCTCCTGGAGCTGCAGACCCCCTGTTAAGTCTGAAGGAAAGTTTAATGAGATGAAAAAAATTTTTGATCCATTTTTCTCAGGTGAGTGCCTGAGCCTGCCTTTCAAAGAGGATTTTCTTAAGGAGAGTGGCTAAAAAGCAAAGTCACAGCCCCAAATGGTCTGAGCCGAATGGCATCTTAAAGCTCTCTAGCCACATCGTCCCACAGGTGCAGGACCCAGATCGGCCGAGCCCTTGCTCGGCCCCTCTAGCCCCAACGCCCGCCCTCTGATCTGCTCCAGGGAGCCTTCCTGGCCTTGACACTGGCTCTGCCTGGCCCTTGCTGTGACCTGGGGCACACCTCGTAACCCAGGTCCACATCTTTGTAAACCGCAGGTGGTAATGACAGCACCTCCCTCACGGGCCGGCCTGAGGAGCTGAGAACGGTGCCTGGCGTGCAGCAGGCACTCACCAAGCCTCTCTGGGTTCTGTGGCATGTGCCAGTGTAACCCGGGGAGCTGCTCCGTTACCCACGAGCGCTTAGATGGACTGAATGAGGCCTGGCTGGCTTTGTTCTAAACCACAGCCTGTGCTAGAAGAGGCCCACCAGGGCAGCTAGGAGCGTGCGCTTTGTAGTCAGAGCAGTCCAGCTCTGTGTTCTCTGACGAGCCTCTTGACTGACAGCCTTTCCCTTTGTGCATGAAAAGGAAGTGAGCATTTCGCCTACTATGTACAGCCTTGGCCTTTTTATTTGCAAAGCGTGTGTCCCTAAACAGGTCTCTGCACTTGGTGGTGTGATCTTGGGTTCTCCTCCAAACCTGAAAAGGCACGCCTCCCCCAGACCTCACCATCTGGCCTCCAGACAGAGTGACATCTGTAAAGCTCGCTGTCTCGGGAAATCTCACTTGCAAAATGCATTCAGATAGGCGGCCTATGAATGCTGTCACCAGCCTGGGGAAGGGGCTGCAGAAGCGGAACAAAGAAGAGTCCTCAATGGTCTCCACCCCCCCACCCCGCCCGCCGCCCGCCCGCCCGAGCTGGGAGGGGGCCAGTACTGGCCAGCTTCAGCGCTTCCAGTGCTCATCTGTCCCCCACGTCCCGGAGGACTCCGGGGTGACCAGGACACAAAGGGGGCTGCTGAGGCTGGGGGAGGGGAGGAAATCAGTGACCGTCACCTTGGACAAATGTAGACTCATTATCAGAGGCCATTACACTAGCCCCGGGTCCGAAAGCCTGGAGGGGGCGGGGTTGGCATCCCCAGGGCCTGAATAGGCAGTTCAGACTCCAGGTGGCTGCCCTCCACTCTGTAAACAACTGGTGAAAGTTGAAAGGTGGTGTGGATTCTGCAGAAGGGTGGGGCGGCAGGAAAGGGAGGTGCTGAAGCTTTTCTTGCGTTGCTTGCAGTGGTTCTCCTGAGGAGAAAGCTGTGATAATCTGGCATCTGGATGCTATCGGGCAACCAACCAGCAGGAGCAGAAAGGAAAGGGAAGTATGGGGAGGAGGAAAGCAGGGGCCAGACGCTGCTGAGGAGGGCAGGCTCGGGGTCGGCCTTGGTGGCCCGGGCTGGACTCGGGCTCCCTCTGCTCTGGATGGCTTTCCTGTGGAGATGCTGGCTGAGTTAGCCCAGCTTCTCACTGCCTGCAGGGCAGCTAGAGCGGAACCAAGTCCCCCTTGCTTTGCAGGGACTCCTGCTACAGAGAAGTTCACCGTCTTCTTCCTGGCCTGCCTTTGGCTGCCGACAGCCTGGAGCAGGCAGCGGATGAGAGGTGCCCCCATGCTCTGGAGCAGTGTCCCGACGAGGAGGCCCGGCCGCCGGGGCAAGTGAGGTGACCAGACACACCCCCATTTCTGTTCTAGTCCTCCTGGCCCCTTGGAGAATGTCCGATTTTTTTCTAATTATTTAAGTGCTTGCTTTAGAGCGTGTTTCTGCTACACGCAGGCTCAAAAGCGTCCCACCCCTCCCTTATCTCACCTTCCCTTCAACCGTCTGCCCCCCAAAAAGAGAAAATATGGCTGAGCTCCCGTCTGGAGCCAGGTGCTGACTAGATCTTGCGTCTTAGGCTGCGTGCTTGACTGAGGCACGTCCTGCGGGGCTGGGGGACTTGTGGGGAGGGTGGACATGGACCTCCGCGGGGGATCCCCTGCAGGTGGCGAGTGCTGGGGACGGACCACACCCCAAGCTCCCTCAGGGGCCTTCGGACCAGGAGGATGGTGCTGAGGGGCGCGCCTCCTCCCCAAGGCCCCCAGAGGGCGCCATGGTCCGTGCTGAGCCCTCTCCCCACGGAGGCCAGGGCCCCAGGCTGCCCTGCCTGGGCTCCACCAAGCAAAGCCCACAGCAGGCCTTTCCTGGGACTGACCACGTGCGGTCTTCACGTTGTCCCCCAGCTCCGGAGTCCTGGCCTGTCGGTCACCAAACCACAGCCACTCCAGTCAGTGTTCCCAGCGGCCTTAGGAATTTCTCTGCCTGCTTCAGGCAGGAAACATTTTTCAAAGCCTTTATTTCTGCCTGGACTTCGCACCTAAGACAAACTACAGCTGACCCCAGAAAACCCTTGGGCCTGAGTCACCGGCTTCCGGTCCTCCCTGCATTAACAGGTGACACAGCCAGCTTGGGCTCAGCAGGGTCTGAAGGCAGCAGCCACCAAAGGGCGGGGGTCCCTCCTCAGGCCCCCCTCTTCCTGTGCTGAGCCACACAGATTTTGACTGTGTGAGGGAAGGTTTGCAAACAACTATCCCAGCAGCCCCCTGCATCAGGGGTGTGGGGAACCTGGCCTCGGGGCAGATCAGCAAAGCCCCTGGCGGCTGTCTTTCTAAACACTTTTAAGTATAGTTGATTTACAATGTTAATTTCTGCTCTACAGCAAAGTGATTGTTATATATATATATATAATCTCCTTTTTTGTATTTTCCATTATGGTTTATCATAGGATATTGAATCTAGTTCCTGTGCTATACAGTAGGACCTAGTTGTTGATGCCTTCTGTATATAATGCTTTGTGTCTGCTAATCCCAAACTCCCAGTTTACCCCTCCCCCACTGCCCTCCCCCTTGGCAGCCACAGGTCTGTGCTCTGAGTCTGTTTCTGTTTCATAGATATGCTCATTTGTGTCGTATTTTAGATTCCACATATAAGTGATATCATATGGTATTTGTCCTTCTGTGTCTGACTTCACTTAGTACGATAATCTCTAGGTCCATCTGTGTTGCTGAGTTCTTTTTCACGGCTGAGTAATATTCCATTGTATGTATGTTCCACATGTTCTTTATCCATCTGTCCATGGACGTTTAGGTTGTTTCCATGTCTTGGCTATTGTACATAGTGCTGCTGTGAACATAGGGGTGCATGTATCTTTTTGAATTATGGTTTTGTTTGGATATATACCCAGGAATGGGATTGCTGGGTCATATGGCAACTCTATTTTTAATTTTTGAGGAACCTCCATACTGTTCTCCACAGTGACTGTACCAATTTACATTCCCACCAACAGTGTAGGAGGCTTCCCTTTTCTCCACACCCTCTGCAGCATTTATTGTTTGTAGACTTTTTGATGATGGCCATTCTGACGGGGTGAGGTGGTACCTCATTGTAGTTTTGATTTGCATTTCTCTAATTATTAGCATCTTTTCATGTGCCTATTGGCCATTTGTATGTCTTTGGAGAAATGTCTCTTTATGTCTTCTGCCCATTTTTCGATTGGGTTGTTTGTTTGTTTTTTGATATTGAGCTGTATGAGCTGTTTGTATATTTTGGAAATTAAGCCCTTGTTGGTCACATCATTTGTGAATATTTTCTTCCAGTCTGTAGGTTGTTTGTTTCATCGATGGTTTCCTTTGCTTTGCAAAAGCTTATTAAGTTTGATTAGGTCCCATTTGTTTATTTTTGCTTTTATTTCTGTTGCCTTGGGAGACAGACCTAAGAAAACATTGGTATGATTTATGTCAGAGAATGTTTTGCCCATGTTCTCTTTTAGGAGTTGTATGGTGTCATGTCTTATATTTAAGTAAGTTTTTAAGCCATTTTGAGTTTATTTTTGGGTATGGTGTGAGGGTGTGTTCTAACTTCATTGATTTGCATGCAGCTGTCCAGCTTTCCCAACACCACTTGCTGAAGAGATTGTCTTTTTTCCACTGTATATTCTTGCCTCCTTTGTTGAAGATTAATTGACCATAGGTGAGTAGGTTTATTTCTGGGCTGTCTGTTCTGTTCCACTGATCCATATGTCTGTTTCTGTGCCAATACCATGTTGTTTTAATTACTGTAGCTTTGTAGTATTGTCTGAAGTCTGGGAGGGTTAGGCCTCCTGCTTTCTTTTTCCTCAGGATTGCTTTGGCAATTTTGGGTCTTTTGTGGTTCCATATGAATTTTAGGATTATTTGTTCCAGTTCTGTGAAAAATCTGACAGCTGTCCTATTCCTGGCATTGTGTTCCCGTCCTTCCAGTCCAGCTCAGTGGCACGTAAGTGCTTAACGAATGGGAACACACCTACCCCATTTGACAGAACAGGAAAACTAAGGCCCAGCGAGGGCTGGACCCAGGCTCAGGTACTAAGTGGGGTAGGGCAGGGGTTGGCAGGTGGCCACAGCACAGCTTCCAGCAGGGGTTCTTTCGCTCTGAGACATGGGTGCCCCAAGTAACCAGGGAATCAGCTCTGGGTTCTCTTCCTGGTCCTAAATGGGCTCCTCCCCAGCTCAGAACTTTGGGTAACCCTCTAGCAGGAGCCATGAGGCCAAGGTCATTGTTAACAAGTGTTTATTGTTAATAAAACCATAGTACATTTACAATAAGTGACAACATTAATGTATAGTTACAGTATCGTACAATATTACAGCAATAAAATAACGCCTATTCCTTTGTACATCCAGCTCAAGCAGCTAGTTGAAAATATTTTCCAGGGTTGCAAGCCCCCAGGGGTTTTTCAAGGTGACCGAAGTGACACCTCCTAAAGTGCCTGGGGCTTCTGGTGAATAAATAGTTTCTAAGGTACGGCCAGACAGCTGAAGGTGACATCCAGCACAAGCTGTCCAGAAGGTGCCCCCAGTGTCTGGCCCATAAATACGACAAGGGTCTAGGCCCAACGATGTGTGTCCACCCCAGGAGAGCCTGGAGCCTGCAGAATGTCAGGGGCAGGTAGTGGGGAAGAAGTAGAAGGGCCTCCTCTCCCAGTCCTTCCCTTCCACCCATGCCCCGTCCTTTAAATCCCCAAGACCCGCAGTTCCCAATGGGAAGTGTGGGCCCTGCTCTCCAATCCAAATTAAAGGACTTTTTCACTGGAGAAACTGGACCAGGGGGGGCCGTTTAGGGCTCTGCCTCCAGAGCCCACAGAGGCAGCCTAATTCTAGGCTTGGGATTTCAGCATCGACCCTGAAAACAGCAGCAACAAAAGCTGAGGCCACCAGGCTCCTCCATTGTACCCCATGCCACTCTTGGCTCAGACCAAAAGCTTTAAAGGCATTCAGGGGAACTAACTGCCTTCTACCACTCACTGAGCAGGATGGCGATTCCACCCCCGTCCCAAAGGAGGGCCTCTGTGAGGCCAGACACCAAGAGAATGGACTGAAAATGGACTCAAAGTGACCCTCTGTGCACGATCCCCAGCCCCCTGGAGGCCCACATCAAGTCTTTCAAAGGCACAGCCCTGAATAAGTTCAGGGTTTGGGCAGCCTTTCTGACGTGACATTGAGGGAAAATACCAAGTTTTGACTGAAATGGCCTGGGGCCCAAACAGAACATACATTCTGTACATTCATAAGGATGCCCACACCCCTGAAGAGCCCCAGTTAGGACAGTCTGAGCTGCCTGAGGCCCCGGGGGGAGGGCACCATCTGAAGCTGTGTTGAGCAGAGCTGAATCAGGATCACACGAGGGTGAGTGCATGGCGGCCCTCAAGGTGCGAGCGGTAGATGTTGGGGAGGGGTGGGGGGAAGGGCTACCTTTTGGCCACACCTGCCCTTGGCCCATCACTGGTTGAGCCCGTGGTTAGCTCTGGGCCCGCTCAGGTCTGGCTCCAAGAGGGCCAGCCTCCACCCAGCAGGGCGCCAGCGTGTCCACAGGCCCTGGCTACGTGCTGGCCCAGACACCCCGGGAAGCACTTGTTCCCGGCCCTTCTCACCCGCTAGGATGCCTGGTGACAGAGCCCGGCCCAGAGCCAGCCATCCCCCAACCTCACACACGTGAGGTGACGTAGAGAGAGTGCACGCGCTCGGCCAGGGTGCTCTGCAGGTCCTGCAGTGGGTCCAGGCCCTGCACTTTGCTGCTGCGGCCGTAGATGAGCTGCCGGAAGGAGTCCTGCTCGAGCAGGGCCTTCATGTGCTTGAGGAAGAAGCCCTCGCAGAACAGGGCCAGTTCGGGGGCGCTGTGGATCTGTGGGGCAGGGAGAGGGAGGGGGTGAGACCCACTGTGTCAGCACAGCCCTGCCTGAAACCTCCCCCTACCCTCACCTCCAAATAGTACCCATGGGCTAAGGCCCAGCTTCAAGCCTCAACCTGGGGGAGGCATGTCCTATCTCTTGGGGTGACTGGCCCCTTATCTGAATTCCTTCCATAAGCCTCTCCTTGGGGTTAGACTGATCGGGGTTCAAATCCCAGCTGTGCCACCAGGAACATCCCTGAAATCTTGTTCTTGGCCTAGGTCCCGCTGGTGACGGCCTGTTGAATGCCAGTCATCCCTATTGGATTGGCAGCTCCCTCACTAAGGGCAGGGACTGCCCACTGTGGGATGTCCAGCACAAGGCCCAGCACACGAGTGTTCACCTGGTAAACGCCAGTAACTATTTTAGGTCAACAAATATGGAGTGCCTGCTCTGGGCCAGGCGCTGGGCGCAGGCCTCGAGGCCCAGGTCTGCGATGCTGTCTTAGAGCTGATGTTCCAGTTCAGGAAGACAGGGAAGCCAAGGAACCAACCAGGTCAGGAAGCCACAGACTGTGGTCAGTGCTGTGAGGACGTGAGAGTGGGTGAAGGAGCAGAGAGGTGTGTGACTCGGGGGAGGCCTGGGGAAATCAACAGGGCTTGGGAAGAGCTTTACCGGAGGGGAGGGGACAGTGATGGCAGGAGTTCTGCGGTGGGAGTGAGTTGAGAAAGAGAAGTGGGCCGCGTGGCTGGGTGAAGGCAGAGGGGAGGCATCGGAAGGGGAGATGTGGACGGGGTCCTGGGGCCCTCGTAATGGGCGACAGATAAGGGCTGGGTTTTATTTAGTTTGCAGTGGAAAACCTTTGGAGGGTTTAAGTAGGGGAGTGACACGGTCTTTACACTTTTCCAAGGGTCTTGTGGATTGCAGGTTGAAAGCCAGGAAGTGTGGAGGCCAGGGCAGCAATTGTCCAGGAGAGGGGACAATGGAGATGGAGGGAGGGGGAGGGAGTGCTGATGTGTTTCGGGAGTGTGTCTAGATGTGGCAGAGGACCATAGCGTTTGCTGAGAGGAGGAAGACTAGAGAGGGCCATGCCGGGAAGAAAATCAAGTAGTGCCTGGGGAACTGATCTGACTCAGAGAGGCTCAGCTCCTTGGCCCAGGTCTCACAGCCTGGCACGGCGCGGCTGGGATGGGAACTGGGACCCACCCGGCTCACGGCTCAGCTCCCAAGCTGCGATGCTGCCCCACGGGGCGGCAGTGACGCCAGGCTCCAGAGGGACTTAGAGTGCCCTTCAAAGCTGCCTGGCCACCTGCATTTTCTAGCCAGGCCACAGTGGAGCGGAGTGTGTGTTGGGAGGCAGCCGGCAGGCATCAGGGGTCCTCACCTTGGCATACTTGTAGGTGTTCACGGCGCTCTCCACGCTCAGGGTCTGGGAGCACAGGATCTCGCAGTGCCGCTGCAGGGCGTCCAGCTGGAACAAGCTGGCAGCTGACAGCAGCTGGCAGGAGGCAAAGGAGGCCGTGGGTACGCGTGGCCAGGTCTGTGGCCCAGGCATCAGGGACAGACGGCTGCTCTGTGCTGTGTGCCCTGCTTCCTCCCGACCTCCAGGGCCCTTGCCCGCTGCCAGTCAAGTCTGCCGGCCGAGATTTATTTCTACTCTAGGCTCTCTACGTATTGGCTGGGACACCTCGGGAGGCACCGGATGGGTGACAGACGGTGGTTGGGATTTCTGACGTCAGGAGGCCTTCAACTATAAGCTGCCTGCTCATCTACGTGACCTTCTAGCCAGGTGCCCGGCCAGCAGCGGGTCCATTCTCTGAGCAGTGACCTGGTGAGGGGGAGGCCTCGCTGCCTTGTGATCCTCCTGGGCCTTCCATCCTCAGGGGTGGCCCTTTCTAACCCCGAGGTGTGGCCCGGGAGGCCGGGCTCCGTGGGTGCACAATTTCCCACACTCTATTGGAACGGCGCTTCCCGTCGCCAGAAGAGCAAGGACCAGCAGGGAACCAGGAGGTCCTTGCAGTGGCCACCTTCCTTCCCTCCTCATCTCTCCAAGTGCTGTGTTTCTGAGAGCAGGGTTGAGACCTGGAAGATGTTGCAGGCCAGGGACACAGGCATGGCGGGACTGGGGGCCAGGCTCATGGCCTCCCTGCTCCTCCCCCTGGGGCCGGGCAGGCCGGCCAGGTCCTCACCTCCAGGATGTCGCCCGTGGGGATGTCCATGGATTCTGTTCCCCCGTAGTACAGATACTGCATCATCATCTGTAGGGAGGAGAGGCCCCGTGTGAGCGCCAGATGGACCCACAGCACCACAGTCCTCACCCGGCACCCCCGGAGTGCCACTCCAGGCGCTGCCGGCCTCCTGGTGCCCCCTGACCTCTGTGTGCTGACGTCTGCACCTCCCCCAACTCTCGTCAGACATTTTTGTGTTTTCCCTGGAATGCGTGTGGCAAGCTTCCTTCCACAGAGTGGTTTCACTTCAATCCTCATGACAGACCTATGAGCCCAGGAGGGCAGATACTACTCACAGCTGGGGAAACTGAGGCCAGGGAGGGGGGCTGCCCTCCCTCCCCAGAACCCTTCCAGCTCACCACCAGGCACCGTGCCGCTCGTTTCTCCTTTTACCGAAATTCTAAATCAGGCTGGGAGAGGGGGAGGTGGGGCTCTGAGGGGGCGACTCTGACAGGCCACCCTCAGGATCCCAACTCCTGACCTTCCTGTCGGCGCTAGGCCTCCACATGGAGGTGACAGCCAGATCCCGACTCCCTCCTGGAAAGTTAAGTTGCAGAGCTGGGACAGGGATCTGGTCCAGAGGTCACCTTGCTGACCAGCCCAGGACCTTCAGTATTCTTGGGGGCAGAGGGCCCTGGGACACCACATGAGGTGGCCTGTGGGGAGGGAGGCTACATTTAGTTACGCTGAGGTCTGAGTTACAAGCTCTGCCATCACGCTGGAGACTGGGGAGTTTCCCAGTTGGAAAAAGAAAAATGATTCTCCCTGGTTGGCTGAAGAAGCGGCCCCAGCAAGGAGCTGGCAGGTGTGTAAGTAAACATGGCTCCAGCCAGCACAGTCAGGCTCTGTTAGGACTGGCCCCCAGGCTGGAAGCGGCACCAGAGGGAAGAAGCCCAACCTGGGGGAGCGGGGGGAGTGGGGAGGGCCCACCAGCCTCATCCAGGCCCAAGGCCTGTCCAGGAGACATCAGTCTCTCCCCCTCAGAGGAGCGGGGGCCCCCGAAGGCCTTCCGCGGCCCCTGCTGGAGCTCACATGGCGATCCTACAGTCACACATATGTGTCCATGTGTCGCATGGCTCCAGGTGGTACCGGGCCCACGCCTGGCTTCCTCTGCCATCCCCGTGCTGGGAGCTGAGTGGGTGTTGAGCACAGCGCCAGCAGGACATCCCTGAACGCCCAGGGCTGGGAGCGGGGTAGGTCACATCTGCAGGGATGTGACCTGCTAAGGGATGGCCTCAGGGCAGCCCCCAGGTGAGAGGAGGCCCAGGGACAGAGGCTCGGAGCCAGGCGACAGCCTGCAGCTCCCCTTCCTGGCCTGGAAGGCAGCCTCCTGCTGCATTTGGTAGCTGGTTTTGGCCAGGCCCAGCCATCTGTGGCACGTGCATCTCCCTGAGGTCACTTGAATGCATACGCGTCCACAGAAGTCAGAGCAGAACTGCCCTTTTGGAGGCTGGCTGAGGGAGCTGGGCTGCTGGCAGGCAGCCTGCGGGGCTGGACTGGCTGCCCAAAGGGCTGCTGCCTGTGAGCAGCTGTCAGGACTGGCCCCAGGGGCTGCCGGGCTTCCTCCTGCCTAGAGTGGGCCACCAGGAATGCGACCACAGGGAGGCCACTGATGCTGCAGGGACAGGCCTGGGGTCAAGAGCCACGTCACAATGGCAGGGCTCTCCCCCAGAGGCCTGAGTTTAGTCGGCAGTGACCTTGGCAAGTGTCTAGACCTGTGCTGTCTAATGCAGCAGCCACCGGCCATGTGTGGCTTTTGAGCATTTGAAACGTGGCTGCTCTGAATTAACACGTGTTGTGTCGAAACTGGATTTTGAACACTTAGTGTGAAAAAAAGAATGTAAAACATTTCATTAATTTTTTTATATGTTGAAATGATACTATCTTGGCTACATTAAGTTAAATAATATTATTAAAATTCATTTCACCTGTTTCTTTTTGTTTCTGTGGCTACTAAGCGATTTTAAATCACCTATGTGACCTGCATTATCTTTCTATTGGACAATAGTACTGCTTAGATCCCCTTGGGCCTCTGTTTCCTGTTCTAGAAAACAAATAGTGACCGCCATTTCTCTTCGTGCTGTGAGAGCCAATGAGATGTTTGGGGGCTGCTCTGAAACTTTTAGGCTTTCTTAGGGAGGACTGGCCCTGGATTGATGGCTTCGGGCTCCCCCCAGTGATGGCAGAGCTCTGTCCCTAGAGGACCCTGTGGGCGAGGCCAGTGGCTAACATGCCCAGGCTCACGTGTGCCCCGACGTTAGACCTGTTGTCCCCATCTACCCTCATGACAACTCCAAGAAGTCATCAAGGGCTGCCCGGCCTGTCCTGGAACAGGCATCCTCCCCTGCTGCGTGAATGCAGCCTTGATGGCAGTGGTCACCCGAGCCACACGTGTGCCCTTGCCCCCCCCACTCCCGCCCAATCCCTGCTGCCTTTCTCAGACCCACCTCCTGTGTCAGAGCCTGACCCCACCTCATGCTCCAACTCACCTGGACTTTGGGCTTCTTAGCCAAGTAAGTTTCTAGAGCTGCTCCCCTCCCCAGTGAGTTTGGCTCAAGGGACGGGAAAAGGGGGGAGGGGAGACACCCTACGCCAGACCCTGGGTCTCCACCCCGTTGAGTCGCCGAGTTCCATCCACTCTCCCCTCGCCCACTTCCCTCCATCCTGCTGCCACTACCTGGTCACCATCATCACTTAGCTGGATTTCTCAACAGCCTCCTAACTGGTCCCCTGGCTGCAGTCATGGCCCCTCCAGTCCCTTCCTCACCCTCCAGAGTGAGCGAGGTAATGCAGACGACCATTCCACACATCCTAAGATTGAATCCTGGCTCACTCCTCAGCTCTGTGACCTTGGACAAGTTACTAAACTTCTCTGTGCCTGTGACCCCTCATCTACCAAGAGAGGATAACAAACCTGTACCTCCTAGGCCTGTGCTGTGAAGCTTAACTGAAGAACAGGGGCAAGGCACTTGGAACCATGCCTGGCTAAGTGTCTGTGATGATGGTGACCTCCTAGTAGCTTCCATCTGTCCTTGGGTTAAAGCTCAGGCCCTTCATGCTATGGCTCCTGGGGGCAGCTTCAGCCTCATTTCTGGATGTTCTTCTGAATCGCTGCCAGGACTAGGCCAGAGGGCATTTCCTGGACAGGTCGTGGTCTCTGGCTTTCGGACCCTGTGTGCACTTCTTCCTCTACCTGGAGCTCCCGAAACCTGGCTGGCTGCCCTCGTCCTCCAAGAAACGTCCTCCTCCGCAGCTTTGGGTTAGATGCCCCGTCCTGCTCTCCCAGTGCCTTCCCCACCACACCTAGACCATTACTTCATAACCCTGCCTCGTGGAAGGCAGGGTCCCCGTCCCGTGTACTGCCGTCTCCGCAGTACCCGTCAGTGACTAAATGCTAAATAAATGACTATAGGGAACATGAGAGAGGGACCAAACCCTTGTAGATGGTGGCTCCTCATGCTTCTGTGAGGCTGTGAGCTCTCCCGTTAAGTCACAAGCCTGTCCTGTGCAAGGCCAGGTCCTGGACCCACCCACCAGCTGCCTCTTGGCCTCAGTCTCAGCCCCTGAGGGTCATGCCTGCAGTCTGGAGATCACTTTCTAGAAAGGAGCTCCCCACCGGGGCTCAGCGTAGACCCCAGCCAGCCTCCTCCTCCAGACCCCGCCTGCCACCCCTGGTGGCCAGCCTGTGGAGTTTCCATTACGCAGCCTCTGAGGTTCTCCGAAGCTTAGAGCTCGAAAGCCCCGACCTTGATCTTCCACACCCAGGATGGGCTCACCATAGCTTTTCCTGCTTGGCCGGCATGGCTGGGGTCTGATGCTCGGGAGGAGTGATGTGACTTACACCAGCGCACGCGCACGTCACCCTCCACCCACCAGGGTCTTGTTAAAATGTGGGGTGTCTGGGCTGGGGCCTGAGGTTCTGCATTCCCAACAAGCACGCGGGCAACGTCTGTACGCTGGGAGCTCACTCCGGGGAACGAGGACTCACATGCTGCACGCGTGGTGTGCGCCTGTCCTTACACGTCCACCAGTCTGCCCAGACCCCTCACCCAGTGGTTAGAGCTCAGGGCCCACGAGACAGGCTCTGAAGCTACAAAATCACAATGGAACGGCTACCTGTGCCTGGGAAAAACCTAGATGCTCCAACCTGACCAACAGAACACAGAAGGCACTGGGGACGGAGGGGAAGATTATGACCGACTCACGGCTGCTCCTGCCCAGACGGACGAGCCAGGGTGGGGCTCCTGGGGGGAGGGGCCTCCCTTGAGAAGCGTGCAGCGCTGCGGCCCACATACCTGAAAAATGTGGTACTTCACGTCGCTGATCTCAATGGTTTTGCTGCTGTCGCCATCGTGCTCTGACTTATTGGTCATCAGTGTCTTGAACCTGGAGCCAAGGAGATGAGACGGGTCGGGGCTGGAGCGTGACTGTCACTCCATGGCCGCGTGGCAATGGCACCATCCGCCACCTGACTGGCCACCAGGGCACGGGAGCGTTTTAAAAGTTACTGCCGTGCTCTCAAAATGATGCTCAGCGAGGCGAGTGACGTTTTACATGGTCCAGGCGGCTGGGCTGAGCCCCGTCCTGTCCCTACTGCCCCCAGACGAGTGACTGTGACGCCTGCAGCTGGAAAACGGACTTTTGTGCCAGAACATTTATGTTTTCTAATAATCAAAGGCAGCAAGTTGGCCAGAAAGAATACAGCCTCAGAGCTCCTCTTGGAGAACTCTGGGTCCCATCTCGACTGTCCCTCTGTCAACTTGTCCCGTGCCCGCCGTGGGGCGGATGGGGCCTCCGCGCTCCGTGACCTCCCTGTGGGGGGGCAGAGGCTGTTCTCCAGCCTGTCCATCACCTTGTATCCACATGAAGCTGCCCAGCCTCCCGGCAGCTGAGACTTCATTATCCAGGTTGCCTACCTGTTAGAAGCTGTCACCAGCAGGACTTTATGTGCATAAAACAGCTTTCCTTCCACAAGGAAGGTCACGTCCGACATCTCCTTGTTGTTCAAAAAGTGAGGATCTGCCAGTAGGGAAGGAGAGGGGGTGACTGAGGAGCCTGCCTCTGGGGGTTTCTTACATGTGTGTTGGGGGCGGATGGGGTGGGGAATGTGGAGAGTAGAGAAACTGAGGCCAGGCCATGGCACTTGGGAAGGGGAAGAAGGACAAAGAGGAGAGGGAGAGGAAAAGGGGAGGGGAGGAGGGGAGGGGAAGGGAGAGAGGGGAGGGGAGAGAGGGGAGAGGAGGGAGGGGAGAGGAGGGAGGGGAGGGGAGAGGAAAAGGGGAGGGGGGAGAGGAAAAGGGGAGGGGGAGGGGAGGGGAAGGGAGAGAGGGGAGGGGAGGGGAGAAGAGGGAGGGGAGAGGAGGGAGGGGTGAGGAGGGAGGGGAGGGGAGAGGAAAAGGGGAGGGGGGAGAGGAAAAGGGGAGGGGGAGGGGAGAGGAAAAGGGGAGGGAAGGGAAGGGAGAGAGGGGAGGGGAGGGGAGGGGAGAGGGGGAGGGGGAGGGGAGGGGAGGGGGAGGGGAGGGGAGGGGAGGGGGGAGGGGGAGGGGAGAGGAAAAGGGGAGGGAAGGGAAGGGAGAGAAGGGAGGGGAAGGGAGAGAGGGGAGGGGAGAGGAAAAGGGGAGGGGAGGGGAGAGGAAAAGGGGAGGGAAGGGAAGGGAGAGAAGGGAGGAGAAGGGAGAGAGGGGAGGGGAGAGGGGGGAGGGGAGGGGAGAAGAGGGAGGGGAGGGAGGCCTGGCAAGCGCGGGTGGCCAGCGGGGAAGGCCTCACCTAGCCTGGCCGGCAGGGTCTTGCGGAGCTCGGGGATGCTGGGGATAGGACTGCTGCCGTAGCAGTGCATGAAGATGGCAGCCAGCTGCTGGATGACAGAGTCGTTCTGTGGGGGGAGAGTCAGGGAGGGGCCATGAGCTCAACCCCCCATCCTATGGCCGTCTGTTTACAGCTCCTGCTACGTCAGGCCAACTTCAGAAGTCCAGGCCAGGATCAGGGCAGCCGCTGCCTTCTGCTCCTCCTGGAGGAGGCCTGGTGAGGGGGGCCTGTCCCTTCAACACTGAGTCCCCAAATCGCTCTTTTGGCTGGGCTCCAGCCCAGACAAATCCATGGCCTCTGCAGCCAGGAGGTATGCGTTTGCGTGTGGGGTGGGCGTCCACCCGCGTGCGTGAAGGTGCCTGTGTCCATCTGTCCGTGGGAGGGGTTGTCCCTGTGTCTGTCTGCCTATGCGTCAGTCTCCGTGTCCGTCCCATGGTCTGCTGGGGCCGCGGGCTCTGGAGCCTGGGTTCTCTGAGCCTGGGGCAGGGACCTGCCCGGAGACACTCACCTTGCTGGTCTTGAGGATGTCGAACATGAGCTGCAAGCCCTCGGTCACCAGCTCCTCATTGTATTCCTCCTCCTTGATGGAGCCGAAATCCCGCAGGAGGCTCTGCACCACCGAGTACCGAGACTGGGAGAAGGATGTCCTCAGAGACTCGATCCAGACGTGCAGCTTCCAGGGGACGCCTGGGCCCGGGCAGGGGAAAGGCAGCAGTCACCCCTGGGCAGAGCGCTCCCTGCGGGGGCCACCGAGCCCGCCTCCCAACGAACCCCTTCCTGGCAGGCTCTCTTGCGATGCGCCCAGTGTCTGCAGAGCAGGGGGCAGCCCCCAGCCCCCTCGGTGTAGCCAGTAAGCAAAGCTTCCGTTCACCCTGACGGGCCTCCCTGAGACATCAGAGGGCTCCCCAGGTTCGTGTCAGATGAGGTGGAGGAATGCCTCCGGACCAAGTGCAGGGGAGCCCGAGCTCTGAAAATCCACAGCTCAGCCTGGGGACGTTCAAGCGCCATCCCAGCACACACTGGCCCCACTCCTTGTTGGGCCCCGGACTTACTTACTGGGGGAGGCCCCATTATAATTACGAGGGGTAGCCCGGGAGACTCGGATACCCGGAGGATATGCAGGGTGCTTGGGGACCCAGGGGCTCCCTGCCTGTCTAGAAGCCTGAAATCAACCCCGTCCTATCGCAGAGGGCTTTTCCTAGCGCCCAGCTCACTGGTCTGTTTGTGCACATCCAGTGTCACGTAATTACTGGTTACCAGCTCCCTGGAGTGTGTTGGCGGGGCCGCAGAGCAACTTACAACTACTGTGTAAAGATCACGACAAAAACTAGTGATGTTTCTGATAATTAGAGGGGTTGCTTCTTACTCCCCCACCTCACCATGGGTTAAAAAAGGACTGCTGGCATTCCCTGCCCCCCATGATGACGTGCGTAACGTTAGCATCCCTGGTTGACTGACTGTATGTAGGAGCCCATTTCACAGAGAAGATCACTGAGGCTGGCTTGCCACAGAAGGGCCATGTGGCCTCCTGCTGCCTTGGCCCAGCACCGGGCGTTCGTGTGTCACGGCCCCCGGGAGAGTAACGATGCTGTCATCGTGCACTGAGTGCTGATGGTGAGCTGGCACTGGGCTCTGAGCTGCATGTGACGACACCACATTCATAGAGGAGGATCATCAGCACCAGCGAACGTGGCAGGGCCAGGCTCTCACCCAAGTCTGTCTGTCTGACCAGCCTCCTGGGAGGTAAGGAGGAGTCGGCAGGCTTGCAGCTCCAAGGAGGTGGGGAGGTTGGCTGGGGGACTGGAGAGCATCTAGCTGACCAGAAATGTAGACCCCTAATGCTACAGATGCTCCCAGAGCTACACATCCCAGGACTTGAGCAGGGAGGTTGGGGGACCTGAGGGCACAGGGCTGGGGTGAGGCTCTTGAGACACATCCCCACGGAGGACTGTCCGAGGCTCAGGGCAGCTCCTGTCCTGGCTGTCAGTCACCAGGCCCGGGGGAACTGAGCCCCACCGCATGCT
This sequence comes from Mesoplodon mirus, assembly GCF_964341445.2. Taxonomy (NCBI): domain Eukaryota; kingdom Metazoa; phylum Chordata; class Mammalia; order Artiodactyla; family Ziphiidae; genus Mesoplodon; species Mesoplodon mirus. The sequence continues at coordinate 25,323,353 of NC_138983.1, read as the reverse complement.
CAGCTACCTGGCCCGCTCCTGGCCTGAGGAGCAGCAGAGCGTGTGTGTGTGTGAGTGTGTGTGTGTGTGTGTGTGTGCGTGTGTGTACCTGTACGCTGCAAGGTCTCACCTAGTGCCCGCAGCTCCATGGTGATGTCCACGTAGCCGTGCTCCGCGCTGTAGTACATGGCCTCCTGGAGGGCCTTGGTGCGCGTCCGGCTCAGCCTCACGGGCCCCTCGCTGCCACTGCCCTGGCTCGACGCATCGCTTTCCTCCACGCCCTCAGCCAGGATCTCCTCCAGGGACAGCACGTCTGCCTTGGCCTGCTGCGGCTGTGTCAGGAGCTTCCTCAGGACGTTCCTGTGGGTAAAGGGACAGAGGGTGATGCCTGAGGCTTCCGCCACGGACGGCACCCGCCGAGCTGCCTTCTGGCGCCCCGTGGTCTAGATGGGCAGCTATGGGGCATGTGCGGGCACAAAGGGCTCACGGTCTTCCCCTCCCAGGCAGGCTGGGTCAGGGCTCCCAGCGACCCCCATCCCTGGCCACCTGGCTGAGTAAAGGGGAAGGTGCAGGAGGCCTCTCCCTTCTGCCATCCAGGTAGTGCCGAGAGGTCGTGGGCTTTGAGACCAAGCAGGTTCTGCCATCCTGTGTGATCTCGGATAGGTTGTTCTACCTCTCTGAGCCCTGACGGCTTTGTCATCTGTAGGACAGGGCACCTCCCAGTTAACGTGAGGCCAGTGTGATGACATCAGATGCAGAGCCTGATACCTAGCAGTCGTCCTAATAGCAGTCAACTTTACACATGTAAACGTGTCCGAAACATAGGACATGCTTATACTCATTTCTCCCTTTCCCTCCATTAATAAGAATGAAGTGGAGCTGCATTTTATACTGAATTCATTAACATACACAGATGTGTAGCACACTGGATGCCCGATGGAGCACGTTCCCATGTACCGCTGCATTTAACCTGAGCCATCCCAGGTACCTCGCCATTCGTGGGCGATGACTACACCCTGCTGGCGGTCACTCTGAGCAGGATGAAGACTCAGACCCAGAGCTTCAAGCCCCAGGCTCGTTCTGTCACAGCCTGTGGGTGGGGCTCTGGGCAGGCTGCAGCAGGGCCAGGCCCACAGGTCACCTGGGGCTGAGCCTCCTCCCAGTGGCCCTGCACACCCCTCCCCCACCCCCTTCCCACCCCTCCCCCGCCACCTTCCCCTACTGTGTGATGGAGGCCTGGCGGGGACCCCCTCGAGGGACCTGGGTCATCCCGCTGTAGCTCTGCCAGTTCAGCAATTTAACAGAGCACCCAGTCTGGCGTGAGCTGGCACGGGACAGTGAGCACCCACCGCGCCCACCCAAGGGAGCCCGTGTTCCAGAGAGAGAGTGGGAAGCCGATGAGCAGAGGGGCAACTCCACGCGGGGTGAAGAGGCCACAGCGGGGGGAAAACGCGGGCACTGGGCGGGGTAGAGAGGCCTGGAGGCCGTGCCCTGCGAGGTGGTGCCTGAGGGCAGGGCTGGTGGAGATGGGTGAGAGCGGGGGCCGGGCGCAGAAGGCGGGGAGAAGCCCGCTAGGGAACGGGCCACAGCGAGGGCACAGTCTGGGCTTGAGAACGGGAAGCAGGTGTCCCGCCTGCCCTCTCTGCCTTCTACTCACCTCTTCCCTGTCTCCCTCTGCCCCCTGAGCTGCCTAACGGCTCTGCTCTCAGCCCTGCCCTCTCGCAGCCCCGGCCCCCGCAAAGCAAGGTCCACCATCTGCTCCTGGAGCGAGACGCGATCTCCTGAAGAACCACCAGCGGCGTCTTCGGCCTGCTGTGTGGAAGCCCCTAGCACCCCAGGCCACTGCAGGCACCGGAGAAGCACCCCAGGCACGGGAAGGGATGGGGTCCTGGGTGGCTGCAGGGTGGAGAGCCTTACGGGGCAATGGGAGGGCCTGCTGCAGTCCCACGTCTGCCAGGAACTGGCTGTAGGACCTCTAAGCAACCCAGCGTCTCCGGGCCTCCAACATCTGGGGCCCCCGTGCTGCCTGAAGCCCTGTCTTCTTTCCGGCTGGTGTGCGTGCAGCCATCCCCAGCCCCCACCTCTGGAAGGACCTCCAGGCCTAGTTCTTCTGCTGAGAGCCTGCTTCAGGCCCCACAGCACACAGGGCAGGAACCCCGGGCGGGTACCTGTGGCCATGGGCGGCTGAGTGGCTGAAGCAGTTCATATCCTCGTGGAGGGAGGAGGCCATGCCGTTGGTTTCAAGCATGCTGAGGAGGGGGTCGGCGCCCCGGCTGAGCAGCAAGCTGACCAGCTCGTAGTTCCCTGAAAGACAAGGTGGACCAAGGATGCTTCCACCGCCCGTGTCACTGCCCCTCTGCTGGGCCTGCCTGGGCAGTGAGTGTGGCAGAAACACGGACGATGGGGTGAAGGGGAGCCCCTGGGACCCAGAAGGAGGGGCTTCAAGGCTCGCCACAGGGATCTGCGTGCACAGCTCAGCCAGGCTGGGTGACACCGTGGGGAGGGGCAGGCGGACTCGTGGGGCAGTAGGGGACCCTCACTGGGCAGGGCCGCGGTGTACCTACCGGCTGCAGAAGCCAGTTGCAGGGGTGTCTCCGCGTAGCTGTCCTCGCCACCGGTCACTGCCGAGCCCTCCACGTGGGCACCGGCGTCCAGCAGCAACTTCCAGGGCACAGGGAGGACACTTCAGTGTGGTAGGGAGTGTCTGGGGCATGTTCAGGGGAGGCTTTGGGGAGGGGCCTGTAGTTCCCTCCTGGGGCATGTGACCAAGGACCGGCTCACCCAGGCATCCAGGCAACCAGAATTTTAGAACTCCTGGTTACCTTCAGGGCTCTAAGTGTCTAGAATCTTCACCTCCACTCCTGTGGCCTTGGACCAAGCCCCTAAGCTATAGGGACCTCTGAGCTATTTCTCCCGTTCAAACAGTTTCCTACAAACTGGTTGCAGTGATCTTTGTAAGAACTCACACAGATGAGCAGAAAAGAAGGCACCACCCCCCAATCAACCGGGGGAAACGGGGGCTCTGGAGGCAGCAGAGGTAGTGGGAACGGCAGAGGTGTTAGAGCTGAGTGCCAGTGCTGGCCACACACCAGTGGGTGACCTGGGGCAGGTACCTCAACTCCCCAAACCTCAGTCTTCCTCATCTGGAAAATGCAAAAGAGGCCCGCCTTGCAGCCTTGCTGGGGATGAAGTGAAACGGTGCTCACCTCTCCATAGGGGCTCAATGACTAGTGGCTTTTAGGGTTCTCATCAGAGAGGTTCGGTGAGCTACCCAAGGCTGGGAAGTGCGGGGCTGGGGAGGGGCCTCCCTGTCTGGGACACCAGGTGGCCTCTCCCCATTCTAGCAAGGGCACGTCTTGCAGGGGACAGAGGGAGCAGGGCTAACAGATACCAAGCACTTCCAGCTGAGCCGGCTGGCTTTGCCTTGGGGCAGGGGTGGGTGACTTCAGCTCCATCTCACCTTTCCTGACCGGCTGCTCTGGAGGGAGCCGCCTTCCAACCCTCCCAGGTTTCCGGACACCAAAGCCCCCTCAGAGCCCGTGCTTGGCCGGCTAAGGCAACGCCGCGGCCCCGTCACCTGGAGACCAGGTCCGAGGGGCCCAGGCTGACCTCTCAGCCTCCCCACAGCATGGAGCATGGGGGTGGCTGTTGGTGGGAGGCTCCCGTCAGGCAGAAAGGGCACCTCTACCTGAGCCAGTGCGCCAAGGTAGAAGAGGAAGAGGCCTGCCCGTCAGGGTGAAAATGGGCACCAGTCCAGGTGAGTCCAGGGCACAGCCCTGCAGGCCAGTCTGGGCTAGCGTGGAACTCTGCTCAGGGCCTTAGGAGGACGCGCACCAAAAAGCAGGCAGGATGTGGCAGTCAGCCCACTGACCACCATTTACTGCATCCCTCCTATAGGCCAGGCCTGGGTGCACAGCGATGAATAGGCCAGACATGACCCCTGCCCTCAAAGGCCCGGCAATCTAGCAGACAGCAAGGGTGGAATACGAACTCCCAGGAAGGAGTCTGGAATCCTGTGGGCCTGTGGCCTAAGGAGTGAAGGAGTCTGGGAGCCGAGTGGCAGTGTCACCATGCCCCATCCACAGCTTCCACTTCTAGGCCTGAACCCCCTCCTCACGCCAGCCACAGCTACTGGGACCAAGGTGGGCACAGTGTGGCTTGGCTTGACAGGCGAGCTGTGCCAATCTGAGTCCTCTTTCAGGAACTGGGGAGCTGAGAGACTACGCCTGCTACCGGGGAGGGGCTACCGGGGAGGGGCAGTACCGGAAGGACTGCATGATGTTTAGAACCGGCAGAACTCATGAGGGAGTAAAAACAGCTACGGTTGGAAAGATTACTGGAGGAGAGAAACGGAGCACACCTGCACAGATTCCAGATTCCAGCACGCCCCAGGACCCACCCACAGATGCAGAGACGCCAGGCAGGCCTGGTGCTACTTGGGCCTGCATCTTGCTCCCTAAAATTCTCACATGTATCCTCACACTGAAGCCTGCTCCTGGAGGCAGACCAGGTGGGTGTTTGCTGACCAAGTGAGCTACCGTTAACGAGCGCCTCTGGTGTCTCTGACTCCAGGCTGCTGCTCACACAGGTAAGACTGGGGCTACGCCTGGGACTCAACCCACTCAGCAAGCTGGGGGCATGTTGCATACCTGGCAGGAGCTCACCTGGACCACAGAGATGTGTCCATGCAGCACAGCAAATGTCAGTGAGGTCCAGTGCCGGCTGTCAGGGTGGATGGAGGGGTGCCTGGGAGAGTTGCTTGGAACCTGGAAAAATACCACAAATGATCAGTGTTTCCTAGGTCAGTGACATTCCTGGGCAGGTGACACAGGTGCCTGAGCTAAGGGGAGCCCTGCAGGGATGGTGACTAGGAGTCAACTCAAGAGCTTTCTACGTTCGATTGGCAATGTCTGCCTGGAGTACCCTGTGGGAAAGGCTCAAAAGGATGTTCAATTAGTGATGTCTGCCCTGGGCAGAGAGATGGCAGAGAGGGAACACTATGCCTCAGAGGAAGGTAGAGCTAGAAGTATCTGGGGATGGTGGGGATGGCTGGGGATTAAGTTGATAAAATGGGAAAGGTGCTACAGTAACAGAATTACAGCCATTCTCTCTGCTCGACTCCCCTCTGAGCTCACTTCCTCTCTGACAGAAAGTTCAAATCTTGAGGAAAAACCCTCTTTGCTAACTGTGATCTCTGTGCATCTTGCGTCTTCAGTCCTCTGAGACACGTCTAGTTGTCCAAAACATCACAGCTAGCATGGATGATGAAGACCCTGGGGTGTTCTCTTGCTGGGTTAGGAGCCCGGTGCAGCCCTTGGGGGCTTTCTCACCTGGATGTCCAAGTTTGCTCCAGCATCAATTAACATCTGGACCATCGCTTCATCCCCAGCAGCACAGGCATACATCAGCGGCGTCATACCCTACATGAACCAAAGGCAGATGCTAAACTGTCTGCAAACAGAACATGAGGACACGTGTTCCATAGGTGTCTGACCCAGAAACCAGATCCAGGTCTTCCTGCTTGACCAGCTGCTCATCCTGAACAATCCTGTGTCTTGTGCTGAGCAAGACAACCTGCCCCTCCTAGGCCCACTGGACGTATGACACCTGAAGGATGAGGAGGGGACATTTCCATGAGCACTACAGGTGGCCAGAAGGGCAAAGGGCACAGGCCCTAGGGCCAGACTCCGGTGCAAAGGCTACTTCTGCTGTAAACTTTGTACAAGTTACTTGTACTCCTCTGTGCCTCAGTTTCTTTATCTTTAAAATGGGAATAACAACAGTATCTACCTCATTGGGTTGTTGTAAAGAGTGTGAGTTACTATGTATAAAGTGCTTAGTACAGCTAACTAAGGATGAGCTAACTAATTACAACAACACAACACCTCTATCACTGCTACTGTGTTACACTGCCACATCCAAACCCACCCCAGGCCCCGTGCTGGTGAGTCACCGTGTGAAGTGGCTTACATGCATGTCTCATTTAATGGCCATACCATCCTTTAATAAGGATGGTTCTGTTGTTGTGCCCACTTCACAGGTGAGGAGCAGAGAAGGGGATTAACTTGCCCAACAGTCACACAGTAAGTAAGAGGATGAACTCAGCTGGAACCCGGGCCTGCCTCAGCTGCGAAGCTCTCCCCTGAGGCATCTCACGGAGGGTGGAGAGGTTGACTTTAACATCTCGTGCTGTGAGCAGTTCCGAGCTTTTCTGAAAGCTGAGGCCCAATCCCTCCCTGAGTTTAGGTGGGCGATTAACAGAGCTGCCTCCCTGGCGGGGAATCTCCTCTGTGGCCAGTAATAGCAAAGGCAGTGGTGGAAAGTGTTATTCCACAGCTGGATGCTGGCAAGCGATTGTCTGGAGCCCCGCGATGTTACTTATGAGGTTATCTGTGTGTAGACAAGATCTCCTTACCTCATAAATCCTTGCCTAGTGCCCAGAGATAAAGAAATGGCCCGAGATTAATCATGGGTGAGAGGCCTTTTTACCCACAGATCATTCTGCAGACACTGAGGCTGAGGGAACAAACAGGACCGAACATTTAGAGAAAAGCCCATGGCCACCGAGTGAGAATCTGACTTTGTTTTATTCCCCTTGGCACATGCTTGACTTCTTTTTTCTCCACACATCTGTACATGATTTGGAGTGTAAACCAGGCTACAAGCCTTCTAAGGAGAAACTACTTTTTTTGTGTTGGCCCCTCCCCACTGCAGGTACCTAAAGAGGCTAAATCAAAAGAGGCTGATTAACAGATTTCAGGGATGATCATCATCGTATCAACAACAAAAAACTGAACGAACATTTATTGAGCATTTACTATGTGCCTGATGTGAAAGCCTCACGATAACCCTACGGGCCGGGTACTTTATTCCCACATCTTAGAGGTGAGGGGACAGGCTCAGAGGGGTGCTTGTCCAAGCTGTCACAGCTATGACAGGAGGACTAAACTCCAGGTCCGTCTGAGGCTTCCCCACCGCACTGCTGGAGGAAGATGATGACCCCCAGGATGAAAGCCCCATAGCCTGCATTGACAGAGGCACCTCGGGGAGATCCCAGGACCCAGCCTGTCGCCTCCCTGAGCTCAGCTGCAGCATCCCTGTCTTAGCACGTGCCCGACTGTCCCTCCCCGATGCTCCTGCCCCCAGCATCTCCTTTCCCTGGAATGCCTTCCCCACTCCTCTCCATTGCATCCGACCACCCCTCACTCCAGCTTGGCTCAGATCCCCCAGGAGGAAGCCTTCCCTGGCTGCTCAAGCCCGACCTGTCGAAGTCCACTTTGGCTCGGGTTCGCCGGGTGCCTCATCATGCTCTCTACCATGCTGTCATCTCATCCGAGAGGGCTATGTGACCCTTCAGCTGGCATTTAACTTCCCTCATGCTTCTGTGTGGGTTTCTAAACCCATATAGGAAATCCATCACCTATACATTGCAGAGCTCACAAAACTACATCAAATACACAAACTGCATCTTCCACAGCGGTGAAGAGCCTGGGGCTGGACCACTTGGGTTCTTCTAATCCCAGCTCTGCTCCTTACTAGTTGTGTGACCTCTGTACCTCAGTTTCCTCATCTATAAAATGGGGATGATACCTGCATCATAGGGCTGTGGTCAAGATTAAATGAGTTACTCCGTGCAAAGTGCTTAGAACAATGCCTGGAACACAGTGAGAGCTATATAAATGTTAGCTATTCACAGAAGCAACAAAAAACAAAGCGAGCCAAAAAACTCAAGTTAAATTCTACCTAAAATTGTTAATTGCCTCCAACACTTCCTATCCCCTTTTCTGGCTTCATTTAACGCCTTAGCACTTTTCACTAACATACTCTGTATTTGTATTTGTGTGTGTGTGTGTGTGTATGTGTGTGTGTGTGTGTATGTGTGTGTGTGTGTTTCTTAGTATCTGTCTCCTCTAATGTTAACCCGTGAAGGCAAGGATTTCTACAGGCCTGGAACGTGGCAGGCACACAGGATGCTCCAAATACAAGTCTCAGTGATTATGATCTAGAGCTCGCTATCAAGCTGACTCCTCTGGACTCTTTCCCAGCCCTGCACCCTATGGGGCAGCCTCCAGCCTTCCAGTGAGGGGAAGCAGAATCCCCGTTACAAAGGATTTCCAAGGGGTGTTAGGGAAGTCTCTGAGTTGACATTCTACCTGGATGGCAGCCCATATCTTAGAGCACAGAGCTGAGTGGGCGGGTCTCAGGTTTGGGACAGAAGGGACTGTGCCACCGGCTCCAGTGGTCACGAACCCCTGTGGACTCTGGTCCTGAGCCTGGCTGGCGGAGCGCTCAGAACGCACCTGGTCGTCCATGGTGTTCACCCCGTCAGGACCTAGGGCCTCGATCGCCTGGCTGATGAGGTCCGTCCTCCCACAGTTGAGCATGCGGAAACCCAGGTCCTGGTTGAATTTTTCAGTAGCCGCTCGGGCATCCAGCCTCCGGAAGGAACTGAAACAGCATTCGGGTCTGCGCAGAAGAGACCGGGGTGTGTGAGCACGGCTCTTCCTGCTAGGACATGGCCTCCCTATGACAGGTGACACAACTCTGCTGGGCTGATGTGTGGTGTGAGGATGAGGCTGGCGGGGGAGGACTGGGAATTATTATCTAATCGGCAGTGACTGGCCTTGTCACGCTCGGTGACAGGAAGAGCACGTACGTCGGCTGTTCTACAAACACATTAAAGACGTGCTCTGAGCTCTTGGGACCTGTCAGTTGTCGGAGACAAAGTTCCCATCTAACATAATCTCTCAGGGGACTGTTCTGAGGAGGAAGAAGCTCCAGCTTTCTGGACTTGGGCCACAGCTCTCGGCCGTACAGTTTCTGCACAGAGAAGGCGCACTCTCACTCCTCAGTCGTCGAGGCCGAGCTCCAGTTCTTGCCTCTCCACCCTCTCCCCTCGGCGCTTCCTGGTGAGGCCCCGAAGCACCAAAGAGACGGCAGAGAGTGGCCCAGACTCCCATTGCAGCCAAGCCATCCTACCAAGGAGAGTCACAGATAAAACCTGCGTCTGCAGAGGGCACACCGCAAGCTTCCAATAGGTGGCTTCAGCCTGGAGTCGTGATTAGGCCAAAGAGTAAAAAGTACATGCCACAGAACAAGGTCCTGGCATTTGCAATGGAGACAGAAGAAGACAAAAAAAAAAAAAAAGCAAGCCTCTTCCAGGTCAAGCATGGCCAGAGGAACGCTTCTCTGAAACAACTTCAGGAGGCCAGTCCAATACAAGAGAGGCACATTGGGAAGGTAACTAGGAGCCCAGGCTTGGGGCCATATGGGCCTGGGTTCAAATTCGGGCATGGTCACGTTGCTAGCTGAGTATCTCTGGGCAAGTTACTGTTCCTCCTGACCCTCAGCTTCTCCATCTGAAACATGAGCATTAAAGCCCCTTCTTCTCTGAGGTTGTCACAAGGACTGAGAAAATGCACGTAAAAAGGAAGGGCTCAGGGCTTCCCTGGTGGCGCAGTGGTTGAGAGTCCGCCTGCCGGTGCAGGGGACACGGGTTTGTGCCTGGGTCCGGGAAGATCCCACATGCCGCGGAGTGGCTGGGCCCGTGAGCCATGGCCGCTGAGCCTGCGCGTCCGGAGCCTGTGCTCCGCAACGGGAGAGGCCACAACAATGAGAGGCCCGCGTACGGCAAAAAAAAAAAAAAAAGAAAAAAAAAGAAAAAGAAAAAAGGAAGGGCTCAGAACCGGCCTGCACCTAGGAAGTGCTCCAGAAAACGGTGGCAACCGCAGGAAGGGGGGCCCACTTCTGCTGCATACCCCCAAATGGCCCGAAGAGTCAGACTGCGAAAGCTCTCCCACCCAAATCCGAATGGGAGTCTGCTCTGCGGGCCCGACCCGTGGCTGCCGAGGATGCATCCGAGGGCAGCCAAGGTCCAGAACACATCAGTTCTAACAGGTGGGCTTGTGCAGAGAGCACCTCAGCGCAGCTCGAACGAACCGAACCGGCTGCAGCCCCTGCCTGCTGCCCGCTCCCGACCCAGGAGGAGGAGGGAGCAGCGACCGGGGGCTGGGCATGGAGACGCTCCCCCCACCCCCCGCCTCCCTGGTTCCGTACTTGAGCTGCCGGGGCTCACAGTCCAGGCCGGGCAGCAGCAGCCGGGCCGCCTGCCGGATGTCGCCGCTGTCCACGGTGAGGCCGCGGCGGTGCTCCGCGTAGGTGATGGCCACGCGCATCCACTCCATCAGCGGCGGCAGCAGCATGAAGGGCCTGGGAGGCAGCAGAGGGAGGGGTCAGGCCTGGGCGGGCTGCTCCCCGAAGCACAGAAGGGGACCCCCTTGAGCACCCACTCTCGGGACGGCCGCGGAGGCTGGTCCCCTGTAGCCTTCCGGCTGCGGGCGGTGGAGGGGGCCTGACTCTTCTCCCCACGGAGAGCGCGACCTGCCCCATTCTACAGGAACGCTGTCAGGACCCGGAAGGAATCCCTGTCATGGGCCACGAGCAGAGCCTGAGGGCCTTAGGTGGCCCATCAAGGAAGGGGCTTGCCAGCATGTGGAGCTGGGGACTCCTGTGCCCTCCACAGAATTCAGACGGGGTCTCCCTCCCTGCAGAGGGGAGAGGATGCCTGCCTTCTGGGTGCTGGGGTGCAGAGGGAAGAGTCGAGCAGACCCAGGCTCCAAACCCAGCTGTGCCCCTGCATCACCACAGACAACACCCCGAGGCTGTTTTCTTCTTCACCTGTGAGACGGGGCAGTCCCCACTTCTCAGGATCATCGTGAGGCCACGGGAGACGACACATGGCACACTCCCTGTGTGTGGTGGACAGCCACTCCCTCCTCCACTGACCCCCGGGCTGAGGTGGGCCTATGTCGCTGCCTGTGGCAGGCAGGGTGGCCCCAGGCTGGTGCCCGAGGTCCTCCAGGGAGGACCTGTCCCAGGACCTATGTCACACCCAGAACCCATGGCCACGGTGTGGGGCAGCTAGGAGGAGGCAGGGAGAGACGGTTGGTTCAGCAAGGCCTCTGAGCTACAAACTCAGGGGGCACCAGCGTTCTGGGTGCCAGCAGGAGGCACCATTCACAGGACAGCGACTAGTGCTCCCTGGTGCTGAGCAATACCGTGGTCCTGCCACTCAGGGCCGGTCCCTCCCGGCCCCAGGCCCTGCCGTCCCCACCCCACCAAGCTTGACTCCTGTCCTCCGCCCATTCTGGCCCATCTCCCATGGTGAAGACCTTGGAAGACCACTCCACAGCCCAGCAGACCCCATGCTGTGGAGCGGCCCCGACAGCCGGTCTTGGCTTCATGCCTACCGCCCCCCATGCCCCCTCCACACCCCACTTCACCTGATACCCTGGGATCCTTGTGTGTTAGGCCCTTGCTGTCACCATCTTTCCCCTAGACATACAGAGAGGTACTCTGGCCAGGAAGATGACCTCCATCCTCTCCCCTCAGCTCCTGAGTAAATCAACTGCAGGGAATCACCTAAAGATGCCCTCACATGACTGATCTCAGATCTCAATAGCTTAGGTCATCTTTGAGGTTTGCAAAGTTTCTCTTCTTGAGGGCAAAGGATGCTTTCATTTATTTATTTATTTATTTAAAAAGAGAATCACATGGGATTCTTGAAAGTGGTTCATTTGGAAATTCTTTTGATGTCCCGGTTCTGTCATTTCTGAAAATATTTCTAGGTTTGAGCCATTTCACTGGTGCACTGAGTGTACCGATCGCTATGGTGACAAGGCGGCCACAGGCTGGGAAAGCCTCGTAGCCTTGGCCTTCAAGGATGCCCAGAACCTCACTCAACTTACTTTCCAAGCCTGGCTCACACCTTTCATCAGGACACACCTGACCATCAGGCATTCGTGGTTCTCAAGCCCACCCTTCCCGTTCCCACCTCCTCACAAGAACGAACCAGCTCTCACCTCTGCCCATCCAGATCCTGTTTATCCTTCAAGGCTTAGTTCCAATGCCACATCTTTCTAGAAGCCTTCCCACATCCCTTTTCCAAAGAAAATAATCTCTTCCTTCTCCAAGATCCCTTAGAATTCTATTCCAGAATGAATGCGTCTTATCTTCCTGACTAGATTGTTCCTCTTCAGAACAAGAACGATGCTTTCATCATCTCTGGTTCTCTAAAATATACCCAGCACAGGGCTTCCTGTGGCGCAGTGGTTGAAAGTCCACCTGCCGATGCAGCGGACGCAGGTTCGTGCCCCAGTCCAGGAAGATCCCACATGCCGCCGAGTGGCTGGGCCCGTGAGCCATGGCCGCTGAGCCTGCGCGTCCGGAGCCTGTGCTCCGCAAGCCTGCGCGTTCGGAGCCTGTGCTCCGCAGCGGGAGAGGCCACAACAGTGAGAGGCCCGCGTACCGCACAAAAAAAAAAAAAAAAAAAAAAAAAAAAATATATATATATATATATATATATATATACACACACACACATACCCAGCACAGGTCCTAGACACAACAGATCCTCAATAAACCGAATGACTGCAAGGATGGCTAAGCATCAGGAACGTGGCATAATGCATCCAAGTTATCAGTTCTGGACCAAGTCCTGTTTCTGCCCAGAAAAGAATGGCATATACTTTTCAGAGTCACAACGTGGACTCGTTAGAGTGGGAAGCCAGGACCCTGTTGGGGGGAGCTTGTAGAATCCAGGAAGGAACAACAATCCCTTTGTGAATTACTCCTGTTTCCAAGATCTTCTTTAATTGTGAACGCCCATTTGAATTCCCCCCAAATGTTATTTTGGAATTTTACAATTCTTACACTCCAATGCTACAAGTCAAGCTCAGAGACATACTTCTACATGTCAGTCCTTCTGATCCAAGGGGAAGGTTTTATCTAAACCACCAGCATTGGAGATTGAAGGGTAAACAAAAAGGCAGTTCCTGGATTTGCCAACCATTCTTCCCTATTGTGGCCAACGGCCAAGACAAAGAGCCAAGTGTGGCCACGAACGCTCTAAGCAGCATCTCCCAGCTGCACTACGGGAAATCCAAGAGGGAACTCAGGAAACCATGAAGTCTAATCAGATGGTGTCATGATTCATTCTCCTGCCTTGTGCCTCTTATAACTCGGCACATGAAAAGACGCAGTGTTGATAACAGGTGGGTGGATACTGGGAATTGGTTCATTCAGCCTCCATTTTACCATCCTAGCTGAAGACATGGAAAATTGAAAACTACATTTCCCAGACTTCTTTGCAAATTAGGCTTCACCACTAAGACATAGCTGCATGAGATCTGGTCAGTGGATGTGAGGCAGAGGCCACCTTTGTGTCCCCTTTGCTTGTTTCTGCTAGCAAGCCAACTCGTAAAACATGAGGGATTTTTTTTCCCCCCTACAGAGCATTCCGGTGTCCATTTCCCAACTTCCTGAGTGCTCCAGAGGCAGCCGTACTGCTCTTGAAGGCAAGGGCAGAAACTTCTTGACTCCAGCTTCAATCCTGAATTGCAGTTTCCAGGGTTATCTCAGAGGGAGTAGCCCCCCTGAGAGCAAGTTTTGTATTGTCCTTGGGGTCATTCCTGGAGGTTCAGCCTTGAACCTGCTCCTTGAGTCCTTCCAATGATTCTTTTGGCACCTAATTCCCCGCATTAAATCCCTTCCTGTTTAAAACACCTAAGGTGTTTTCTGTTTCCTGAATTGCACACTGATTAATATTCTCAACATACAAAAATCCTTCAGGGTTAAAATTGTCACTCTGCCTCTGGGGTGGTGGCCGGTGCCCACCTGTCCACAAACAAGGCCATTGCAGCCCCCAAATGACCCCTTCAGGCCTTTCTCCTTGGTCTACCCACCTCCCTGACCTGCGGCCCATAGGAAGGTAAAATGACAAGCAATTCGTGGACTTTCTCAGTAACATCCTTCCCTTGGCCTGTGGGTTCCAGGCTACTATTTCCTTTCTGGTAATTTCACCTAGCCCACTGGGCATGCTGAGAAACTGGCCTGCATTCCTGGACATTCTGGAAAATCCCTATAAAAACTCCCATCTGTACCGGCCATGGCTGCATCCTAACTGTGGAGTGAAAAGGCTCTAGAGGAGCAAAGCTGGGAATGACTGAGTATGCGTCATCCCCAGGGTCTCTCTGCTTGGTTCCCTCCCAGAGAAAAAAGCCTGCTTCCCTCTTCTTGCCTTTTCCCTAGGCTGAGTGTGGCTGCAAGCCACTGACTTTCCCCTTTGCTGGGTCTGGCACCACGGAATAGCGGTTCTCAAGCACTTTGGCCTCAGAATCCCCTTTGTACTCTTACACATTACTGAGGCCCCCAAAGAGCTTTTATTTATGTGTATTGTTCTAGCGCTAATTATTGTATCAGAAATTAAAACAGAGAACTTCAAACATCTCAGAGAACTTCAAACTTCAAACACAAACTCATATCCGGTCAGCCATCAGAGTGATACTATGCTCACATGTCACATAGCTTCTGGAAAACTCCCTGGAAACTTGTGAGAAAATGAGTGAAAAGGCAAATAACACCTTATTATTGTGAGTATAATTTTGACCCTGTGGACTCCTGAGAAGTCTCATTGAGAACCACTGCCTTAGACAAATGTAGTCGATCCCTAAGGCAAGGCCGCTCTCAGGCGTGGGGCTGGGATTCTGTCCCAGTCCAGCCAATTCTAGAATGGTGTGTGCTTTATATGCATGCTCCCGGCCTAAGGATCTGAGGATCCCACACTGGATCCTCACTGGGAGACAGCCCTAGTTTTAGGAAGCAACCAAACTGGCTCTGTAACCTTGGGCAGATCATTACCTTCTTTGGGCCTGTTTTTCTTTTAAAGATGGTGTTAAGTCAGTGGTTTCTAGACAGTTTCCATCATGAGAAACCCTTTTGCTGTTATTTCACAGTCTCCACATGACAACAGCTGTATCTACTATACAGAGGTCAAGAGCATAGGCTCTGGTGGCCGACTGCCCTAGGCTGCAATCCATTGCACTCTCAATGAATTAAATTGTGATCGGGTGCAAGTTATTTTATCTCCCTTAGCCTCAGTTGCCCCATCAGCAAAATGGGTATAAATAACAGGACCACCTCACAAGATGGTCAGAAGTTATGTACATAAAGGGCTTAGCACAGCATTTGGCATATGGTAAGTTCTTGGTAAAGGTTAACTATTACTACCATTTTAGTGTCTGTCGATAGAGAAAATACATAATAGCAGAAAAGGCTATAGGAATCTGGTCCTATTAAATGCCTCAGCTCCAGCCTTCTTCAAGTCCAGCCAATTCCCTCTCCACACACTCCAACCCTCCAGCAAGTATAAACATGTAAAGCTTGCAGAAGCCTGCCAGCGAGCTGCCCACCACCCACTCATAAAACAGAGCAACAAACACAACCACTGTGTGGAGTGTGATCTGGAGACCGTTTCTGGCAGTGCAGGCCCTGGGCCTTGGCTGTCAAGAACCTTGAAGAGGGGAAGGGACAACGACAACACAGACCCAGGGGCCACGGGGTCAGAAACATGCGAGGTGGTGACGGGGTGCGCACGGGATGACTGTGAGGGACCTGCCGCCCCTAAATGCCGCTGGCGGCCTAACCAACCTCAGAAACACCACACACGTGTGCATGCACACACACACACACACACACACACGCATGCAAGCGCATCCGCATCCGGTCAGGCTGCTACCGTGACAAACAAAGCCACTTAAAAGGGTCACCGACTGGGAGCATTTGTCTTTGTGTGCATAAAATAGCAACTAATGTCACGTGGGGGAGGTGTAAAATACACCAAAGAAAACGGGTCTTTAACAGGAAGGGGGGTGAAGAGGAGGAAATAGAGACCCGGGGAGGCCGAGCATCTCACCCAAGGTCACAGAGCCCTTCAGCAGCAACAGGGGGCCCAGCCCCATGTGTCATGACTCAGTTTCTCTTCCTCTCTCTTTAATCATACAGATGAGCCTGAGAATATCAAGCCAATGGGCTCACAAGGCCCTTCAATAGGACCAGGCCTGCAAAAGCCATTTTTCCCCGTTAAAAAAATGAAAGAGAATAAACTTCTTAAGGCCTTGGTTTTAAGAGGTCCCTGCAGCTTGGGGAAAAACAAAAACCTCTGCCCCACTCAGCAAGCATATGATTTATTGGGATTACAGTCCTATAAGCAGTGTCTTAACAACATGAAACAGGAAACGCCTCCAATTTCCAGCTCAAAGCAGGCTCTGTTCTTCCTTGAGGTGGGCAGGGGCCTTGGGGAGAGAGTCAGGTTGGTAGCTGGGGCACAAGCCTGGAACTGGAGGCCCAGGCGTGAGAAGGCCTTGTGCCTCTGTCCCCAGCTGGCAGGCCAAGTCTGGGGCCAGCAGGTATGTCCCCTCTGCGCCCACCCACAAGGACTGGGTTCAAATACTCAGGCAGGCAGATCTGGGAGGTGCCCACTGGCTGGGCAGGGCCTCGAGACCTGGCCTGAGCTCAGCCCTGGGAAACCGGGCTGTGGTTTCTTAACTTCCACCGTTGGCTGGGAGGACACAGGACTCTGGGGCGCGGGCCTGGCTGGGAGGGTCTGGGGAGGCCCATGATGCCTTAGAGCCTACCCTGCCTGTGAGCACCCTTAGTCTAGGAAAGGAATCTCACAGGGACCAGCTACACAGCTGCAGGTGATGGTCAAGGGAGGGGGTAGCCAGAATGTCTCCCACCTTCAGCCCTAAATTCTTGCACCGACTCTGCCCCACCTTCAGTGGGAACCACTGCTGAGCACTGGCGTTGAATGGGGTGACCTTTCCCCCGAATCCATCCTTCTCACGGACCTTGCTGAGAAGCACGCCGCTTCCACGCCCTAACCTGCTGTGCCGCCTGGGCTGGGAGCTGGCAAGTTGGCACCGTCAGGAACCTGAGAAGATGCCAAGCTTTTCCCAATCAAGTGACAGCTCTTCAAGCAGAGACTGCTCTAGGAAGGTCAAGGTCGGCTCTGCGCTGCCAGCTCTGAGGCCCTCACCACAGGTCCCCCAAGATTTCTGGAGGGCCACGGTGGCCGAACACCAAGCCAAGACATCCATGGAGAATGAAGCCAACATCGTCCCAAATGAAGTCAGATTCCACTCCCAGTACACAGGAAGCAATTCTAGTCTGGTTCACATCTTGGACTAATTCCTTTTCTAGAATTGCTTGGTAAACCAGAATGGTTTGGCTCAGCTTGGAGTCAGAGCCCGGCAGGCACCCCTCTTCTGACCCCGGGGCCTATCTCCTCTGGCAGCCCGGCTGCCTCAGACCCTGTAGCTGACCCCTGGCAGAACCTCCACGTGGGGTCAGGTGACTTCTGTTAGAGGCAGGACTTAGGACTTCCTTCTGGGAAATACACTTTTCTTATTAAAACCCATCTGGTACAGATTAGAGGCACTAGAAAAACCCCCAGTTGCTCAGATATGCATATGGATATAAATTTAGATTACAACCAAGTCATGATTAGCTGTGAACGATTTCCCTGCCTCTTCCCATTGGTTGCCCGTCAGGGAACCTAAACATGAGCTGTGGGATGGGAGGCCAATTGGGTAACAATCGGGGCATCCTGGCCTGGCTCCGAGGCATCCAGGAATAACTGGGAAACACAAACAACTAACGTGTACAGAGCATCTGCTAAACACGTGGCACTGTTTTAAGCCCTTTATATCTATTGACTTCTTTCATCCTCATATCTACTTTATGAAACAGGTACTATTATTATCCCCATTGTACGCATGGAGAAACTGAGGGCTGGAGAGGTAAAGTAACTTGCTCCAGGTCACGCACCTAGTAAGTGGCAGAGCTGGGATGTGGTCCCAGGCGGGGTGCACCCCGTGTCCAATCTCTCAAAGAGCATACTCCACTGCCACTTAGCTTAGTAAGTTGGCCCTGGCTTTCCATTTTTCTGGACCTGGACATCTTGGGGATGATGAGCATTAGGCATAGTTAACCATGTAGTCTGTCATCCAAGCTGGATCACTTTTGAGAGGGAAAAGGAGTGCTATTGCCAACAACACTGGGACAGCAGGCATACATGAGAAGTGTCTCAGGCAAACACAAACACCTGGTCACCCTGGCATTAGGCACTGGGGTCAGGCACCTTGCCTGGCTCATGGGTCTCCTCCAGGCAGTGGGAGGTCCTCTCTGCCCACCTGCCCTGAGCCTGGTCCCCATTCTGCCCTCAGCACTGCACCCTCACAGCACTTAGCCCATTTGGTATCATTTTGTTTGTTCTCATTCTTTTTGTCTGCTTTCCCCTCAGGCTATAATTTCTCTGAAGGCAGAGACTGTTCTACTTACTGATGCTGCCCAGCCCCCAGCACAGAAGCCCATGTTAGAAACTCAACCTTTGAATTCAGAAATGCATAGCCCAGGGAATTCCCTGGCGGTCCAGTGGTTAGGGCTCCATGCTCTCACTGCCAAGGGCCTGGGTTCAATCCCTGGTTGGGGAAATAAGATCCTGCAAGCTGCGCGGTATGGCCAAAAAAAAAAAAAAAAAAGAACAGAAAACAGAAATGCATAGAACGTTTCTCACTCCTAGAGGTAAAGCCCTCTGGCTGCTAACATGTTCTCAGGGGTCCGCTCTTACTCCAGAACTCTCTGCAGGTCTCCCGAGCTCTAAGTCAGGTAGATGAGCTCCTGAAATGGGGAAGTGCTTCGTCTTCCATTCTTGGAGGCTTGGGCTGGCTTGGGTATTAACAAGTGGTTCTCTTCAGAAAAAAAGGAAATATTTCCCTGATAAAAAGATAAGCATTCCACAGGAGAATTATCTACCCAGGAACAGCTTCCTGGGGGAGCTTGGCTGACTGGGGCTAAGGTGGTTTCTGGGAGGGCAGCTAGGATGGCACGTGGAGCCGTCTCAGGGAGGGGACGGCAGGTGTGGTTCGGCAGATGTCCATGTGGCCTTGAGCCGTGATGGAGGGGACACGGCCATCTGTCTTTGGTAACTGGGCCTGACTCCAGGGTGGCCTCTTATGTGGGTGGGATGGTACAGATTTCACTGGAGACTGCATGCGGGCACCACCCCTCCACCCTCTCCCCTACAGCAGGGAGGGCTCTGAGTGCTGCAAGGGCCAGGGCATCTATCTGGCCCATTTCTCAGGCCAAGGCTTCCTTGTGTGGGGGCCTGGCCGGCAGGCGGCCTAACTGGCAGGTGGCTGGCAAAACAGGCCAGAGTATCGCTGTTTCCCACACAAGTGGAATGGAGCCGGGTGAGAAAGCAGGCCTCCCTCTCTCCGCTTGGCTGGGGTGTGGCTCCCTTGGCCTCCCGGCTGCACCTTACCTTCGGGGCTCACTGCTGCATGGAGATGCAAGAGACTCAGAATCACCCAGGCTCGGCGTCTGTGATGGCTGACAAGAGACCACAGCTCTTTCACCCTGTGGAAGCCAGACAGTCAAGGGCCTCCAACCTGTTCAAACACACGCCCCTTCTTTTGAACACACGCTTTCAGAATCATGGTGAGGGCACTGCCACCAGCGATTGGCCTCTGCCAGCAAGTCAGCTTGGGAGGACCCTACGGCTTAGCTCTCCTGCTTCACTGACCCAACAGGCAGCTGCTGGGCAGTGGGCCAGGGGTGGGGTCATTTATTTAGAGTCTCTGAATAGGTGTTCCTGTCCGGATTCAGCTGAGTATTCTCACACAGCACCCGCCTTCCCTACCCACCCCACAGTCTAAGGCAGAAAGGTGACCCATTCACACCGTCAGGTAAAGAGTTTCCAGAAACTTCCAGAAGGAGGTAGAGGCACGGGGCTCTTGAGGCCTGGCAGAGATGCACGTGTGCAAGGTGGAGATTCCCGACTGGCAGCTAGTGGCTTTGACCTGAGCTGGAGACGGCGGTGCACTCTAACCCAGCCAGAGGAAAAGGCTCCCAGCACTTGACCCTGCTTTCTGCACCCACGGCCCAACTGCAGCCTCAGGGGAGATGCTGGCACTGGCTTCTGAGCAGCAAAACCACATTGCTAAGATTTGCTGAGAGCCTACTACGTGCCAGGTAAGCAAGAGGCCATTCTGAAAACATTACCCTCTAACACAGCCATCCTGCAACGGTGTTTTACAAATGTGGAAAACAAGGCTTTGAGAGGTTTGGACACACGTCTGAGGTCACATAGCTAGCCAATGGCAATCTGTCTGGCTCTAAAAAGAGAGATTCCGAGGTCCTTCCTGAGACCAAACTGCCATACGCAAAGTGCTCTGAGCCTGCTGGCTGGTGGAGAACTGGAAGGCAGGGCATGAAGGAGAAAAGAGTCGCCCCATTGCGCCCACTGCCCCATTCTGACCAACTCCAGCCTCCGTGCCCACAGCCTCCTCAGTCCTGAAGGCAGCAGGGAACGGGGTGCTGGGCTGGGCCCCAAAGGGACACTCCGGACCCCTTGAGAGCTTTCTTCCCCCAAATCTCAAATATTAAAGCAGCAAAGGAAGCGGCTGTCAGAGGCAGTTGGTCTTGAGGGAGGAGGGAAATCTGGGGAGCCGGCTGGCAGGCAAGTAGGAGCAGGCCAGAAACCAGCCCAGCTGGACTCCAGACATTGCCCGAACGCCTATCCTGGCCCATCCTCGGCGTCTGCAAAGTCCACAGCTCAGCCTAGGAAGCCGCCTTCTGTAAGAAAGCAAACTCCATTCCCTTGACTTGGGACTTCCCAGCACCCCGGCGCCCTCTGGGAGACAAAGGGCATTGTGGCGGCCCGTGACGAAAACACCCCTGGGGCTGGCAGTTCCCAGTCTTCTTCTTCTCTTTGGGGACCGGGAGGGCGCAACAATGGGACAGGAAATCACACGCAACAGGCAGCCCCGGGGGCATTTGTCAACAGCTGGGTCGGGATCCTGTTCTTTCTCCAGCCCCTGTTATCTGGCACTGCCACTTCGTCTGTCCCCCATCCCTGGCTCACTCCTTCTCGGATGCTGGACAGATTCCCACCCTCTCTGGCCACCCAGAGCCAGCGAACTCAAGCCTGTGGGGGAAGAGGCCCTGAGTGGTTGAGAGCGAGCAGCCCAAGTCACACTGGGCAGGAGGTGCTGATGGAGACCGATTCCCAGGGTCTTCCTCTCTCCCCCAGGAGGCGGGGGGGGAGGTCTCACCCCCCTCCGCTGACACTGTGAATTCACTGCCTTCTTATGGTTGGACCTCCCTGCCTGAGCTCAGATTTGTCTGTTCCTAGCTGTGACCTTGGGTGCCCCTCTTACCCTGTCAAGGCCTCAGTCTGCTCTTCTGTAAATGGGAGTGGAAACGGCTTCCTCTGAGAGCTTGTGAAGATGTGCTAGAGAGTTGTGTGTTTAAAGTGCTTTATAAACTGTAAAGATTTGTCCAGATGCTTCTAACCCATGTAAACATAAATCAGGTCATATCACTCCCATGCTTAACACTCAGCGATGGCAGCCTGTCTTGTGCAGGCACTGTGGCCAAACCAGCAAGTGAGGGGCCAGGGGCACGACTGCACTTCAGAGTGCTTGACTTGCTGCTCGGTCTTTGAACCAATGGGTGGATGAAATCCAGTTTTTAGCGTTCTTTGAGATTCTCGGGTGGTGGGTTGCGATAAATCCAAAGTCTGTACATATCTCTGTTCAAAACTGTCTTCACTGAATTAAACCTTTGGACCATCTGGTCTACCTCATCTTCTCTGTCATTTGCCTGGTTCCCTGGCTACAGTCAGGGGTGGGTTAAGAGGGAATTAAGGGCAGCGATTGAAGGAGGTATATATGAGGGGGAAAGAAAACATGCACTCTGAGTAGATGTGATTTTTAAATTCACCATTGTTTTGGGTTATTTATGCATTAAACATGATTTAGTTATTTGAGTCCCTTCACAGGTTTATGAAAACAGTAATTATACTGATAATCGCAGCCATCACATATGAAGAGCTTACTCTGTGCTAAGTCCTTTCAATGGATTACCTCATTTGATCCCTGTAAAAACCTATGTAAGTAGATCAAGCCATTTTCCATTAAAAGCTGGGGAAACTGAGGCCTGAGAAATTAACTTGCCCGTAGTTACACAGCTAGTAAGCGAGAGAGCAGAGACCCCACAGATGGTCTTTCTGACTCCAAAAGTCCAACCTTTAGGCTCTATAGCCTATTTCACTAACCAAACAAAATATTTAACTGCCTACTCTGCACCAGGGAATGTTCTATGTGCTGGAGTCACAGTGGTAACCCCGGACCCACAGTGCCTGCCTTCTAGAGGGGTGAGGAGGAGGCAGAAAGGGAAGTCAACAAATTCACAGACAAGGTAACTTCAGACAGAGGAGGGTGCTCGGAAGGAAATAAAAAGCAGATAAGAGGATGGAGAATGACTGGGGGTGGGGGGGACAGCTCTCTCGGTTTACGGCAGACCACAGACGAGTCACTTCAGAGGTCACTGGATGCACCAGCCTGGGAAACACATGGAAACAAGTACTTAATTCACCCGATAGCTATTTTTATTTCTTTTGCTTCCATTTTGGGTAAGCAGATGGAAATTCAATGCACAAAAGGGGGGAGTGGAAAGAGAGAAAAGAGCTTAACATTGCAAATCTGCTTGAAATGGTATTTAAGGGAACCACAAGTCAGGAGCATAAAGCCACCAGTGCCATCATCTCTATTATTTGATAAGAAAACACTTTCGCAAGCCGAGCAAAAGATTAACGAGCCCACTTCTTCAGACTGAACGCACAGCCTATCCGCGGGCCCCTCCCTTTTATGTAAAGTGCTCATCTGAGGGGAAACATCCGCCTCCTGCATCTGGACTGGAACAAAGAGAGGCCTCTCTCTGCTGTGTACTTCATGTGTGTTGGGGGCCCTGCCCCAGAACTTGGGGGGCCCCCAGGAAGTAGGCACTGCTTAGATTTTCACTCTACACAGGAGGAAACTGTGGCTTGGAAGGTAGGGAGACGTGTTCAGATCACACAGCTGGAGGAGGCGGCGCTGGTTTGACCCTCACGCACGGGCACCTCTAAGGATGCAGGTCTCCACAGGAAAACCACTCAGGCGCCACCTAGGAGCATTTGCCTAGATAAACAACAACCACTGATGATTTAAAAAAAAAAAAACCACAACCTATTCTGTGTTTTAAAAATGTACATGAAATGTAGATTTCATGACATATTTCATATGTCATGAAATATGCACTTTGAAGCAACAAAATCCCTCTGCGACTTCTGTTGCCAATGTCACCCCACCTGTCCCAGTGTCTTGTGGCTGTTCTTTAAGGCCCAGTTAAAACCCCAGTCTGTTCTGACACTACCTCCCCAAAGACTCCAGTCTTCTCCAAGATCCTCTGGGCTATGAGGATGAGGATGAGGATGAAGATGAAGAAGATGATGACTGACACATACTGTGTGCCAGGCACTGTGCTTTGCATATATTAACTCAATCCCCATGACACCCCTACGAGGTTGGCACTGTTAGTCCTGTGTTAAGAAGAAACTGAGGCATACAGGCTAAACGACGGAGGCCACCAGCTTGTACATGGCAGAGCTGGGATTGAATCCCGGCCAGTGTCAGGGCCTGAGGGCTGACCTCATGCAGTATCATACAACCAAGCTTCTTCTTACATTGCCTGGTGCTTTGTGCTCATTTTTTCCCTCTATCTTGTTTTTGCCTCTCGTATTAGTCAGGAGACTCAATCACATAAGGCATTCCATAATTCCCTTATATCCCTTCCCTGCTGATCAACAGAAGTACAGTGAGAAATGTGAGTTAATTAGTGAAGCACTTAAGATGGTATCTGTCACTTAATATGTGCTCTATAATGCTAGCTGTAATTAGCAGGAGTGTTTGTAAGTAGGAATAATATTAGGAGTTGCATTATTAACTATTATTATTGGTAGTGGCACTGGTTATATTGGTAATATCAATAGTAGTAGTGGTAATTGTATTAGCTGTAGTCATATTACTAACCCACATGCTGCTTGAGAACCCAGTCAGAATGGCCATCATCAAAAAATCTAGAAACAATAAATGCGGGAGAGGGTGTGGAGAAAAGGGAACACTCTTGCACTGTTGGTGGGAATGTGAATTGATGCAGCCACTATGGAGAACAGTATGGAGGTTCCTTAAAAAACTAAAAATAGAACTACCATATGACCCAGCAATCCCACTACTGGGCATATACCCTGAGAAAACCATAATTCAGAAAATGTCATGTACCAAAATGTTCACTGTAGCTCTATTTACAATAGCCAGGAGATGGAAACAACCTAAGTGTCCATCATCGGATGAATGGATAAAGAAGATGTGGCACATATATACAATGGAATATTACCATAAAAAGAAACGAAATTGAGCTATTTGTAATGAGGTGGATGGACCTAGAATCTGTCATACAGAGTGAAGTAAGTCAGAAAGAGAAAGACAAATACCGTATGCTAACACATATATATGGAATTTAAGAAAAAAAAAATGTCATGAAGAACCTAGGGGTAAGACAGGAATAAAGACACAGACCTACTAGAGAATGGACTTGAGGATATGGGGAGGGGAAAGGGTAAGCTGTGACAAAGTGAGAGAGAGGCATGGACATATATACACTACCAAACGTAAGGTAGATAGATAGTGGGAAGCAGCCGCATAGCACAGGGAGATCAGCTTGGTGCTTTGTGACCGCCTAGAGGGGTGGGATAGGGAGGGTGGGAGGGAGGGAGACGCAAGAGGGAAGAGATATGGGAACATATGTATATGTATAATTGATTCACTTTGTTATAAGCAGAAACTAACACACCATTGTAAAGCAATTATACTCCAATAAAGATGTGAAAAAAAAAAACCATCATCCTACGTCAATGAAGAAAGACTTCTCGGCGCCAACCGTCACCTAAGCATGTTTATGATCATTTTAGTAACGAGGGGAGCGGGGGGTGGGGCTGGGGGATAACAGCCACCATTTATGAGCACTTTTAGGTGCCAGGCACTGAGCTAAGTGTTTGACCGCATTATCTCATTTAACCCGAGTAGCATCTTATTATCTTCACTGTTTTACCGCTGAGGAAACTGAGGCCTAGAAAGATGGGCTGATGTGTCACACTGCTAGGTGGCAGAGAGGGCACCTCCGGGATGACCCAAGAGGCTGGTGGAACCCTCTGACCCTTGGGCAGTACCTGAGGTCGTGGTATGGACTTCAGGTGGAGTGGGTAAGACCCCTACGGGCTGGCACCTTTGCCAACTCCAGTTTTTCTGAGTTCTGTCCACATGCTTGCAGGAACCCTCTTGGCCAGCATGACACGGATCAGGGCAGCCAAGAGATGGGCTGGACACACAGCACCTTCTTCCGGGATCTCACCTGGAAAAGGGCTTTGATCTCAGAGCAAAAATAGCTCCATGGGAACTGGGGACTGATAGGTATCAAAGCAGCACTCTGGGCCACCTGTCTCTCCTGAACCTGCCCAGGGTGCAGGACCACGTACCAGACAGCTCCAGGGCGGATCCTGGTAGAAGTGCCTCTCCTCGCAGCAGCACGGGAAGGGCTTCCTAGCGCCTTCATTCTCAGAGTGGTCCGGGTGCTGAGAGGGGATGTGTGGGGAAAGGGCAAGTGAAAATCAGCCAGTCACAGAAACCCTGAGCAGGCCAGCAGTCCCCAACCTGTTTGGCATCAGGGACCGGTTTCGTGGAAGACAATTTTTTTCCACGGATGGGGGGGCGGGGCGGGGGATGGTTCAGGTGGTAACGCGAGTGGTGGGAAGAGACGGGGAACAGCAGATGAAGCTTTGCTCGCTTGCCCGCCACTCACCTCCTGCTGTGCGGCCAGGTTCCTAACAGGCAGTGGAGCGGCACCAGTCCGCGGCCTGGGGGTTGGGGACCCCTGTCCTGGGCCGCAAGCTCAGCCCTCCCCTAGTCTTGGCCCTGGAGGTCCCAGCTCCCCCGGGCATCGTTCTGGACCGTTTTTCCTTATTCTCCCATTGCTCCTTGCTCTCTCCCCCAGGTCCCACACTCTCTTGCCACGTGGTCTCAGCAAATGCTATTCCTTCTGCCTGATACTAATCATCATAGTAGCTAATACTGAGCACTTACTGTGTCCAGGTACCATTCTAAAAGTGCTACCTACGTTAACTCATCAGCGCTCGCCTTACGGGTGGCTGTGAAGACTAAATGTCAGTTGTCCACAGAACCTGGGCTCTGGAGAGACTAAGTGACAGGTCCAAGGATCTGAGAGTGATAAGTTTGATCTCAAATGCGTGTCCTTGAATCGCAGTGTTCCCCTCAGATCGTGCTCTGCTGGCTGAGAAACAGAACACCAGATGTTTCTAGGTTCCATCCCAAGTCAGACGTTCTTCCTGGCTTAGTGTCCTGAACACCAGCAGGCCCCCAGCCCTTGGACCGAGCTTCCCTCCATGATGGGGCACTGTGCAGGGCTGGGGAGAGGGAAGCAAGGGGGCCAGGGCTTGAAGCTTAAGCAGATGGGCTGGTCTGTGGACAAGGAGCCCAC
Organism: Mesoplodon mirus; assembly: GCF_964341445.2. Classification (NCBI taxonomy): domain Eukaryota; kingdom Metazoa; phylum Chordata; class Mammalia; order Artiodactyla; family Ziphiidae; genus Mesoplodon; species Mesoplodon mirus. Next base: position 25,297,106 of record NC_138983.1, on the reverse strand, counting down.
CTTCGTTTCCAGTATTCCCAGATATTCCTCAGGGATCTGGCTTCTCTGCTACTGCTGGCAGCACCGTTCGGTGAGTCTGAGCACCCCAGCTCCCGAGGTTCTGAGGCAGAAAATCAGATTACCCTCTGTCTATCTCAGCCCCCTCTGCATCTCTAGCTGCATCTGTCTCCTTCCGTGTGCTCTGCTGGATGATGTTCTCCTCCAGCAATTTGCTGGCAAGCCGGCAGACCTCCCTCTGCTCCGGCATGTCTACACAGCCTTCCTCCCCACTTCCCCAAACCCCTCATTCCCAGGAGGACGATGTCCTCTGCCCGGATGCTATTTCAGCTACCCATCCCTCTGCCTCCAGGCATGACGAGCAAGGACCACATTTAGCCAGATGTGGCTGTCCATTCTCCTCCAGACCATGGGGGAAGAGGCTCCCCCCATCTCCCTGGGTAACCCTGGATCTCTGACAGCAAGTTCTTTCACTTTCTGAGCTCAGTCCTGGGTGATGACATGCCCTGCAGGGGGGCAGCTGTGACTAATTCTGTGTTTGAGATCCTGCTGGTGCCTGTGATGCAAAGCTGCCGGCAAGAAAGGGATCCTGGGAGGGTGCAGGGAGGCTCCAGCTGCGGGGCTCTCCCAGGGCAGAGGAGAGGCAGGTGGGGCTGGAATGGCCCCAGAGAAAGTGGCCCCAAGGGCCATCACCCACCCAGATTATCTCAGAGCTTTAGGACTGGGTCTCAGCAGCTGGGTGGGAAAGCTGTAGCCTGGCATGGTGAAGGGCGAGGGCTTTCAGGTCAGAGAGACCTGATTCGAATCCTTGCCCAGATACTCAGCAGCTAGGTCCCCCCTGGCCTCGTGCCCTCGTCTGTAAAATGCAGGTAATGCTAACACGCACCTTGCTGATTCGCTGTGGAGCACAAAAGAAACAGAAGTCGGGAGAGCTGCCCTTTAAAAGGAAAAGCTGGGTCTTTTCACATGTGGCATCTCACTCGCCCTCCCTGATGGGTCATCAGCCCTGTTTAACAGATGAGGAGCCTGAGGCGTGGAGGGGCCTGTGTGGGAGGCTGGATCGGAGCCCAGGCCCCTGCTCGAAGCCTGTGCTCTTTTCCCTGCTGCTGCCCGGCTCACTGCAGAAGCACGTTCGACTGCCTTCTCGTGCCTCGCAAAGCTCCCGCTGCTTCTTCAACTCCCTTCTCCCTCCAAACCCAGAGCAGGAGGCCCTGGGGAGAACGGTCCTCACGGAGAGATACTGAGGCCCCACTGACCAGCGCAGACGCAGCTCACGGCGTAGCGGGATGAGCTTCACACAGAGGGTTGAAGGCATGTCCCGCCTGCCCTTTGTCAGCACACTTGTGGTCACACACAACCCCTGTGGCGGGAAAGAAGGGTACTTTCTTCAAAGCGGAAATCTATAAGCACAGACTGGAGTGGCACCGTCAGTGGTGCCACGGGCCAAACCCAAGCCGCCAAACTGAGCTCCTTAGCCCAGGGAGCCGAGGCCGTGGAAGAGGTCCCTTAATCCCCACGGGCCCAGACCTCCCCAAACCATCGAATCCCCAAGCGGAAAGCCTCCAGGCTACAAACCCACCATCATATCTGCAATCACAGGTTCTGTCCAATTCTGGTTGAGGGACCTGACCCCCATGTCCCAGACATGGGACAGAGGGAGGAACGTCAAGGGAATGAAGCGGGGGAGGGGAGAGAAAGAGACAGACAGACATCCCCAGACTCACCAAAGCAAAGCTTTCTCACCCTGGAGCCCTAGCAAACGCCGGCTCCTTGGTGCACAGGAGAGGTTTTCCCCAGGGCTCTGCTGAGGGTATCGGAGTGGCAGTGCCTCGTGAGGACATGCGTCCCAGCCCGCAATGGAAAGGCCAGCCAGGCTCTCCAAGGCCTGCAGGGCCTGCCCTGTCAGAGTGCATCCAAGCACGGGAGGACCCACTCTGCAGCCAGGAACCAGGCCACCAGAGAGCTGCCGGGCTGTCTGTCCCCCTGGGTATTTTTAAGGTGTCCTCCTTTCAGTCCCTCCTTTTTGGGATTCTTTTTTCCTGATGGTGGTTCCAATTTTCCACATGTCTGACACTCTCTTGAAACGATTCGCGGAAAAATGCTTTTGCAACCGACTTCTTTGTGCCACAGACAGTGTGGTTTGTAAATAAGCAGATATCTAAACACGTACTCGTGTATATGTTGTCACTCAAGCTCAGCCATCGCAATCACACAGAGAAAAGCAGCTCGTGTAGCACAGAAACCCTGATGTCATGTTTTAGAGTGTCAGGGGCTGGGAATCTCCCCAGAAGGAAAGCCAGAGGGTGGCCACAAAGACATCCAAGGGGTTTTGGGCACAGCATCCAGAGAAGAGCACCTCCCCGGCCAGCACCACAGCCCGTAGCCACGGTCACAGCCGGAGGGCCAAGCAGCCCAGCCTGGGGCAGCAGGTCCCAGGAAGGCTCCCTGTCCTCCTCTCCCAGCCACCATTGCTTGGGTGACCCAGCCTCAGGCTCAGTCTAGCACCCTTGGGGACCTCACCACTAACAAGCAAACCTCCCCTCCCCATCCCCACCCCTTCCAGATGTTTTCTTGGCCCTTTCTCCCTCCCAGCCAGCTCTGGCAACCACAACAATTTCTCCGCAAAGCAGAAACAGCTGGGGCGTAGAGCCTGTGCTCTGGCCCCAGCTCGCTGCTGGATGCTTCCTTCAGGAAACCCGGGGCCTCCACCTGCTGCCTTCTTGCTCTGTGTCAGGCCCCACCTGCATTCACTGTCCAGCTCCCCAAGAAATGAGACAACGATGGTCTAATAATGATACCGGTGATAATAAAAGCAGTGGTAGCATGTACGGGGAATCTACCGTGTGTGTGTACTGGGCCACTGTTGCTTCACGTCTCTCGTAATGACAGAGGGCATGGCACAGAGGTTATGAGCAGAGCCTATGTGGCCTTGGCAAGTTACTGAATCTCTCTGTGCCTCCACTTACCCATCTGTAAAATGGGGCTGCGAAGAGTACCTATTTCCTGGAAGTATGGGCCCACATGTAAAGTGCTCAGCACGGTGCCTGTCACATGGCAAAGGCCCTATAAACATCGCTGATCATCATCGAATCCTTAAAACTGCTTCATGACTGCCCCATGTTTATAGCTGAGGAAGCTGAGGCTCAGGGAGATTTGGAACCTTGCACAAAGGTTCATGAATGTCAGAGTTGCTGTGCGTGCCCAGGCCACCTGACTCCTGAGTCTCTGAATCCTCTGCTCCCAGCATTTGCCATATGTCCACAGGATTGCCAGTGTTTTCACGACGGCTATTTTTTAATGAGCTGGTATGGGGATCTACCCTTGCATCTTTATCTTTTGTGACTGTGGAGGCCCTGGAGAAGTGGGCCTGGCTGTGAGGACCACACCACTGAGGAGACCCAATGCCTCCCAAAGACAACGGGTGGTGGGGGTGCTGGGAAAGCAGTGGCACTCTCTGGATCAAGGTCTCAGATCTCCCTCCTCTGTGATGGGGCACAGAGACCCCCGGGCTGCTCTCCCCCTCTCCTGGGCCCTGCTGTGAGGTGGAATGTATGCACCCAGGGCTTCCTAAACTGAAGGCGAGTCTCTCCCACTCCCTGGACCTTCAATTACACAACCCTTGACCCCTGTCCATGAGTCGAGCCCATGGACAGACCCTGCCGTGGGTGGCCATGTGGTGGCCTCCAGGTGAAGCTCCTGTTAGCGTATCTACTGGACAAATTATAGAAAACCATCTTCTCTGGGCAGAAAATTGAAAAAAGGTGGCCCTCTGAGTAGACCAATTAGAATGCGCACCCTGTCCTCAGGCTGACATGGCTCCATGTGTGTCCCCCACTCATGCCCCTCACTGCGTCCCCTTGTGCAGTGTACAACCTGTATATCTGTTCTTAGCAGCCCTTTCCCCAGTTGGGAAAGAGCTGCGACCCCGTGGACAGCACTAGACTGGGGGCCAGCAGGCCTGGACCCTGGGGCTATTTACCCACTAACCTGCTGGAGATCAAATAATCTGCCAGAGCCATGACGTTCCCATCTATAAAATGAGTGAACAGGGCAAAATGTGCCTAAGAATTCCTAACAAGAATGATGATAACGGTGATACCATCATCATCAAAAGAGGTGACAGCCACCATTGATGGAGGGCCAGTCACCACCCAGACATTGTCCTAGGTGCTTTTTCTGAGAGCACAAGTTCACTCGATTCTTACTACCACCTTTCTAGGTAGGTGCAAATACCTCATTTTATAAACGAGGCAACTGAATTCCCAAGAGCCCAGGTAGTAAATGCTAGAGCTGTGAGACAGAGGCCAAAGCCCACCTTCTGAGACTCAACGACCCCACACTACAACAGCCCAGGGTGAACACATCCTGCTGCACCCCAGGGACAGGCCTTCATCCGTCTGAATTCGCAGCTGTCGCCCGTGTCAGGCCGCCTCCTCGCAGGCACACAGGCCGGGGCCAGGGCTCTTTTTCCACCTCATCGGTCACTCGGTCAACACACATTGGGTCGCACGGTCCACCGGGTGTGCAGCCCAAGGCAGATCCCTACCGTTCGTTGTTCAGGGCCATCCTCGGGGGGTCCAGGTTGGGGTTCTCCATGGACTCCATCTGTGGACACCGCAGGAAGTAGTAGAGCGTGTGGAGGGCGTCAGGGGACCAAGTGATGGGCTGGGGTGGCTGGCGGGCCTGGCGGGCGGGGCTGGAGCCAGGACCCAGCGGGCGGCGCCCCTGCATGTGGTGCATGGCGCGGGAGACCAGGTCGCCTGGTGGAGGGCAGGCGAGAGGGAGAGAAAAAGGAAAAGTCTGAGTTCAGAGCCCACATTCTCCCAAGGATCCTGCTAGCTAGAGGAGCAGCTAAGCCGGCATGCCTAATTACTATTTACCCAGAGGCAGCAGGTGGAGGTGGACACTGTCACCCAGACACATGATAGCAATTTACATTCCCTTTCACTTCCAGTCCTGCCTTAACAGTTGAACGAAACACTTGGTAGGGGCCCGGCCCCACCAGAACTTACGCTAATACGGTTTCTTTTCCAACATCCCCACTCCTTCCATCACCCCATGGCCCTTCCCCCAGCTCTGACCACAGGAATCTCCCTAGGCCTCTTTTCCCAACCCCCAATTCCTGTGCTAGGCTGCGTGGTGATTCTCCCCCGTGCTGTCTGGTGCAAAGTCCAGGCACTTCTGCAGAAAAGGGACCTCCCTCTCCACGGCCTCAAGGAGAACTCCCACCACCATCCATTATGCTTATTATGTGCTGAGTGTTCAATTTTCTAGAAATAGAATTTAATTTGATCCTTACAAGGCTGGGACCCGAGTAGGATCCCCATTTTGCAGACGAAGAAACTGAGGCTTATCCAGTAAGCAAACATTTACTGACACCATGCATTTCCCTGGTCACAGGGATGTCGCGGTGCCCAGTAAACGGTAGAGTCTAGATTTGAATCCAGGCCTATGTGACTCCAAAGTCCATGAACTGAACTGGGATCCAGGCTGTGGCCTGCACTAATGAAGTCTGCAGGGTCCTCAGGTCCCCGTATCCTGTGCTGTGTTTCTTCCCCAGTTGAGTCTTTTCAATTTCCCACCAGCCCAGGACAGGAAACGTCCCATCATTGTGTGAGGCCACAATGCTGAGAAAGGATGGGTAAAATGGCCCCAGGCACCTGCGGGCCCCTCTTTCTAGGAAAAGTGGCGCCTTCCATTCTTCTCAGGCCTGAGAACTCAGGGGGGCGTCCCCTGTGGGTCAGCTTGCCCCTTACAGATAACCCCTTGGAGAGAAAGCCTCTGGATGAGGCTGAGCTCAAGGAGGGAGAAACGAGCAGGTTTTTAATATGGCAGGTGAAGTGTTGTTCAACGTTCGACAGGACCAATTCATTCACTTATTCTGTTAACCTCCCCTACAGAGCCCGTGGGTCTGGGACTCTATACCACGTGTCCCCGGAGCCCTGCACAGCTTCTACGGCACAACGGGTGCTCGGCAAACATTTGGAGAATGAAAAAGTAGCCTTACACATTCATTTCACTTAAGATACAACTTCTGGTGGGGCTTGACTTGAGCTCGTTAGCTGCCAAGTTCTCCCATGACAGCCACAGCGGCAACGCTTGTTTCCAAGCAGGGACAATGACAGCCCTGGAATTGGAGATCTCCCCCGGGAAAGAGCCCTCCATGCCACCCCCAGGTCCTCACTCCTCTCTACAAAGTGGACTCTGCTCATCCCGCAGTTGTAGCTCAGCTGCCTGGGTGCCTCCTGCCAGACCCCAGGGCCAAGAGGGCTGAGGGCACTGGGTTCCTGATGCCTGGTTCCCATCCCCCAAACTCTAATTTAATTGGTCCGGGGCAGGACCCAGGCGTCCGTATTTTGTGAAAGTTCCCTCAGTGAATCTAATCTCCAGTCAGGTTTGAGAATCACCAGGTAAGCGGATGAGCGCATAGATTCTGGATTCAGACTTGCCTGGCTTCCAATCAGGGCTCTGCTATTTCTATCCCGTGTGTCTTACGTAGTAAGTTACTTATCAAAGCCTTGGTTTCCTTATCTGTAAAATGGAAATAGTCGTTTCTAACCTAAAAATCCTGAGGATTCAAATAAATAACAAACGTAAAGCACTTAACATCATGCTTGGCACAGAGTAAGTGCTTGGTAAAGTTAAATATATCACCATTATTGTTACTGTCTTTTGTTGTTAATCCTCTATCCTACAGGCCACCTCGTGGTACTCTTCCTTCCAGGACCTCTGCCTGCAGTCAAGCACTGCCCCGCATTTCCCAGGACAGGAGGAGTCCAGCCCTGCCCTCGGGCTCCTGGGTAGTAGAAACTGGCATCAACAAGCCCAGGCCAAGCCGTCTCCCAGAAGCTAGTTGTACAGCTAAGTTGGCTGCAATAAGTTGAAATCTGGCTCCTGTTCCTCCAGGTCTAAATGTCATAACTGTTGGCATGACCACAGGACCACAAGGAGGAGAATTCAAAGAGTCCCCGATAGCGTCGAAGAAATCTTGTTGAAATATCATTTCAAAGACTCGACAAGGTAGAAGTCATTACCATTAATTATGTTTAAGATGGTTTCGTTGTTCCTGGTGTAGAACCCTTGGCAGCACATTTCCAGCCAGGATGCAGGCAAGAAAATCGAGGAAGGAATAGGAATACCTCCTAACAGCTCCCTAAAAGGGAAGCCAGGAGCAGAGAGGCCTTCCGAAGGTTCGGGAAACCATGAAGGCAGCAGAATGGTGACTGGAGATGGAGTCCCCGGACACTTTGCTCCAGGCCCAGCTTTGGGCTTCAGTGTCTCTCAAAGACCAAAGAGACAGATGCCTGCAGACAACTCTGATCAGGCATCTAAAAAACTTAAGCTGTGCTGCAAGTCCAGGTTATGGGCAAAGACAGCCAGTTGTTTTGGATGTTCTCCCAGAGGGGTTTTCCTCCCTGCCACCTTCTATTTTCTAGGCTTCAAGATAGACATGAAAAGATAAGACAAAATCTCTAAAAAAAATCTCTTTACAGCCACCCCATAAGGGAGGCATTTCCATTTTACAGACGAGGACACAGGCTACACAAGTTAAGTGATTTGTCCAGTGGCACAAGCAAGACTTGAACTGGGGTCCCTGTGTCCCAAACGAATGTTCTCGACCATTGCGACACTGCTGCTTGAAGTGTGGTCTGCAAACTGGGACAGGTCTGTGAACTGGGACAGGTGTGCAAACTGGTTACTGGTTCAGAAGTTCATTTCAGAAACTGAGAGTGAGCTTGAAAAAACTTCCAGAGCAATCTGACAGAGTGATTTTATGCCTATTTAATCTAATTAATAAAATAAAATGGCTTGCATCTTACCTGTGCTTTATTTCATATTTCTAAACGTTCCTTTTTATTGTATTTTATAAAAGTTTCAGTTTGCAACAAAGCTGGGGGGATACCATCCCTGACCTGCTACCACAGTGAGTTTCAGAAGCTGTGGCCCAACGGGGCTGTGCTCTTGGTTTGGTACAGCTGGGCACTCAGAGCTGCTTCTGAGACATCCTTGTACTTGAGAATCAATTGACCCTAAGCTTGATGAGACCTCAGTCTGAAGCCCGGAAACACCCACAAGTATGGAGAAACAAGCCCTCCCTGCTTGTTAATCATGAGAGCCCTGAGCAGAGGTGCTCCGGCTTCCCTCTGGTCTGTCCAACCTGCATCAGGAGCCATCGGATAAAAAGAGAGTGGGAGGGCCTGGGATTAAGCACTGTCTCCAAAATGAGGCCCATACCATCTGGCTGCCTTTGAAAAGAAGTGTTTTGTTTATTTCTTATTCCCTTCCATTTACCTTCTCATAGGTAGAGAGGGACAGAGGAAAATACAAGTGCCTGAGCTCCCTATGCAGATGGACCTGATACAAGAATGAGACTTCTTGACCTACCTGGCAGGCTGGTCCTGGCCAGGTGCAGGGAGAGAGTGGGTGCTAAAGCCGGGCTAAACTCTAAGGTACGAGGTGCTCAGCACCAAGTATCACTAGCCTCATTAAGCTCTTTAGTCTTGAAGAGAAAAACTGCAATATCTGCCTCCACCTTCACCTCCTCCTTCCTTCACAATGATTAGCAAAAACCCTGGTTTCAGAGCGAGGGAGCTCGGGCATCTTGGCGCATGACACAGCCTGCTGGGTTGTCAGTGAAAGATGCTCTGGGGATCCTTCTTCCCTTTGGTCTGAGGAGTGGTGAGCCAGGATGGGGACCAATCCTAGGTGGGTTTTAGGAGGCAAAAACTGGACGATAGAGAACTTATTCTTACTTACACACACACACACACACACACACACACACACACACACACACAATACACAGCTCAGGTTCTGTTCTCCTCTCTAGCGATACGTACACCAGGGGATACAACAGAGAAAGTCTCCATTCTCATGAAGCTGAAGTTCTAATCACATGAGAAAGATGATCAACTATTCACAAGTAAATATATAATAAATGCCAAGTATCCATTAGTGCTTTGAATAAACCAAAGCCATAGATGGGAGACAGAGAACGAGGGTGGGACCCTTAATCTCTGCAGGGTGCTCAGGGAAGGCCTGTCTAGTAAGTGTTATTGGGCAGAGACCTTAAGAACGTGCCATATTTGGACAACTGGAGGAAAAGGTCACAGGCAGAGGAACAACTAGTTCGAAGGCCCTGGGGTGGGAGGATCTTAGCCAGGAGGCCAGGGTGGCTGGAGCACAGTCAACAAGAGAAGAATAGAAGACGAGGAAGGCAGATCATATGTTCAATCCCGGACTTCACTGAGTGGGTTGGGAAGCCGTGGGGGTAACTGAGAGGATATTGAGCAGATGAGTGACATAATACAATTTGGGTTTTAAATATCCCTGGTTTGGCCCGAGTTGGTAGCCCTGGAAGTGGTGAGAGGGGCAAACTTATACTTGGGATAGTCTTAGAAGGTAGAACTGATTGGACTTGGTCCCTGGGCTGAATGGTAAGGACAAGCCCTTCCCCTGAGGGAAGTTTCTGAATGCTCGCCTTGTGCCTGACTGTGGATTGTAATGGGCACAGAGACCACTACGACAAAAGGCTCTATGATAAAAGTCAAGATCAGATTCCGATCTTGTTTATGTATGTATGTATGTATGTATGTATGTATGTATGTATGTATGTATGTATGGCTGCAATGGGTCTTTGTTGCTGCACACGGGCTTTCTCTAGCTGCTGCAAGTGGGGGCTACTCTTCGTTGCAGTGCACGGGCTTCTCATTGCGGGGGCTTCTCTTGTCGCGGAGCACGGGCTCTAGGTGCACGGGCTTCAGTAGTTGTGGCACATGGGCTCAACAGTTGTGGCTCGCGGGCTCTAGAGCACAGGCTCAGTAGCTGTGGTGCACGGGCTTAGTTGCTCCGCGGCATGTGGGATCTTCCTGGACCAGGGCTCGAACCTGTGTCCCCTGCATTGGTAGGTGGATTCTTAACCACTGTGCCAGCAGCGAAGTCCCCAGATTCCGATCTTGACCTCAGCTGCCCTGAGATGCTGGTGGCTGGGCTGCTAGTCACGTCTATGAAGCCCACAGCCCTAAGTAATTTAGAGCTTTGCTAAAGTCAGACACAGCAGGAGTCAAGCCCCCTTTCTGATTCTTATTTGCAACCTGACTTGGGGAAAATGACTTTTCTTCTCTAAGCTTCGGTTCCCTCATCAGGACATACTTGCTGAGTTGTTATGCACAGTAAATGAGATCATGTGATGAAGGCACTTCATACAGTGTCTTGCACACAGTAAGTGCTCACTTAATGTTCAAAATGCAAAACAAAATCGAGGTGTTCTCCAGTGGACTGAGGCCTAAGTGTGGCCCTCACTGTCCTCAGGCCAGGAGAGTTTACCAAACAGACTGTGCATAGCCCCAGAGACAGCCCACTGTCCAGGAGATACTCCTCAGGGGTGGGGATCAAGCCATACACCCAAGACCACTTCCTGCAGGGTCCTCAAGAGGCAGGGGACCCAGGTGGCCATGCTGGAATGCCCCTAGGAGACAGAGAGCTCAAAGTCCTGCTTTCTGTCCCAGCCTTATTACCAATCTGCTCTGTGACCTTGAACCAGGCACCTTCACTTCCTGTCCTGGGAAGGGAAGGAAGACGGGGCGGGGTGGGGGGTGGGGGAGGGGACTGTGTCCTAAAGAAACAGAACGGCTTGCCATTCACTATTCAGGGGCCAGAAACCTTAAAGAAATCACAAGCGGAAAAGTCTGGAGCAGAGTGAAACTCCATCTGTTTCCACACTGTGTGCTATACGACCCTTGGCACGTGTCCCCGCCCTCCGCTGGGTGGTCTCATGACCCCGGGAGGAGCATGCAGTTTGATTTCTCAAATAATTGGGATAATGAGAGGGAGAAATCGGGAGACACGGGGATCTCATGCCTCCTAACACGATCTTCTGAAACAGCTGTCAAACAGTAATGACCTAGACCCAGGGGTTTCCCACTGTGTTCCAGAGAGCCCTGAGGTCCTGGGAGATGCCCAGGGCACCACAGGGCTGAGGCCACTCACTGATCAGCTCCTCCTTCAGCCAGAGAAGCTCAGCTTTTTTCTTTCTTTCAAATACTGGTTGTAAATTCAGAGCCCTTGGGGCAGGCAGGTAACATAAATAAATGAGACAGGCCAGCTACGAGAGACCGAGGCACGCGGCAATGTAGGGAATGCTTTCTGTCCCCTTAGCTGCCACTCAGCTGCCCCTGATCGCTGCCATGCAGGAATGGGGCGCAGCAGTGCCAGATCGTCTGATTTCTCGAGAGAAACGAGAGATCCAAATTTGGATGTGATTAAATGCACCTGCCAACTAAAGCACACGTCTGTGGGCCACCAATTTACAACCTCTGGCTTTCAAAGAAGGCAAGAAGCGTGGAGGAGAAGGAGGAAGCCAGGACCCAGAAGGTGGGCTCCTCCCTGCCTCTCCCTTGGAGCCAGCGGACAGTGGGTGCCCCACTTACTCAGCTCCGAGATGCTCCCCACGCAGGTGGCCAGGAGGGACTGCTCCAGGGTCCGGAGTTCCAGCTGCGCGTAGGCATCGGCGCGCTCGTCGTGGCCCAGGGACCCACCGTTGTAGGGACTGAAGTACGCAGGGAGGGAGAGGACACCTGTGGGGAAAGACGGTGGACAGTGTCAACGAAAATAATCAATAAACAATCAATAGTAAGAATAGAAAAGAGTTTTATTTGAGCCAAACTGAGGACTAGCCCAGAAGCCCACTGTCTAGGTTACTCTGAGAAACCTCTCTGGAGAAGCAGGGTTTTCAGCACAGTTTTATATCTTGTCAGAACAAAGAATATTAAACAAGTCTGGGTTACATTTCTTCAAGGTTAGAAAAAAAAAAAAAAAGAACAGACCAGCACGTACATAGCAAGTCGGTATGCCTTAGCACCTGGGAAGGGAGTCTTTTTTTTTTTTTTTTTAAACATCTTTATTGGAGTATAATTGCTTTACAATGGTGTGTTAGTTTCTGCTTTATAACGAAGTGTGGGAAGGGAGTCTTATCATCCAAAGAGGACCAGCATCGACATCCCAGGAAGGGGGGGCATTTAATCTTTATTTTTAACCTAGATGTTATTTACTTCTGGTCCATGTGCCCTTTTCTTTAATAATTAAAGCCGACGTACAATGTATGTTTGATAGGCCACAAACAGGCTATTTTAGTTCGCATAAAATTAAAGTTAACTCATGTATAAGCCAGAATGACTTCCCTATATGTCAATATGTGAAAATGTCTTTTATCAACAAGTCACCTGAGGATGGAAGCAAAGCTCAAAGGCCACAGTTCTGCTCCCTGTCTGGTCGAGTGCGGGTGGTGGGCAAATTGCAAGGCTCCACTTGGGACAGCTGACTTTTCACTGTGGACGGTGCTGCAAGAGCCAGGATGAGGGCGGCCCACCTGTAGACGTGGTTTAAAGCAGGTGGAGACCATCCTTTCTTGGAGCTGCACAAGGAACTGGCCTCCAGAGGCTGGTGGGCCATATACGCATTCATTCCTTCCTTCCTTCCCTGCTTCACTTGCTGAATATCCAGAGTGCCTCACTCGGCCCAGGTATTCTGCTGCCTTTAGGATTCCAGGGTGACAAAGAGACCTGGCTTTGTCTTCACGGAGCTCAGTGGATGGGGCGTCCGAGGTAAACGTTCACCCTGCCCACCCAGAGGGCGGCATCGCCCTTGGAGTCCTCCCACTTCCTCAGGCTGCCCCCCTTTCCTTCTTCAAGCCAAGAATAGGACTAGGAGAAACCACAGAGAAAAGGATGCTGCTTTCCCCACTCCAGGAAGGGGACTCATCCAGCCACTGGCCAAGGCCAATTAGCGTTTTTCATTAGCACTTCGACAATAGAAGAGCACAGCTGTCAGAATCAATCCCAGAGGGTGACAGCCTGTAAATTTCTCCAACTCACTGTGTGGCTTCTTAGAAAGCACCAGAAAAGCAAAATCAGACTGGCTTAAAATTACATGTTGGTTCTTAAGAGCACACGTTGGTCTTAAGTTGGTTCTTAAGGCCACAAAGATTCCCAATTTTTGGTAACTGCTTCTTCTTCTTTTTTTTTTTTTTTTAAAAAGAATTTTATTTTATTTATGTTTTATTTATTTTTATTTTTAAAATTAATTAATTTATTTTTGACTGCATTGGGTCTTCGTTGTTGTGTGCAGGCTTTTCTCTAGTTGTGGCAAGCGGGGGCTACGCTTCTCACTGTGGTGGCTTCTCTTGTTGCGGAGCATGGGCTCTAGGTGTGCGGGCTTCAGTAGTTGTGGCACACAGGCTCAGTAGTTGTGGCACACAGGCTCAGAACTGCTTCTTCTTTGATCAAGACATCTTTGTCCAACCCCCTTGAACTTTTTTTTTTTGAAAGCAAAATACCCACAGGAATTTATTTTAGTCACTTTTGGGAAAATCTCTTAAAATTCCTTGAGATAACAGAAGAGCCCCTGGGATGTGGCCAAATCCAGGCTAGACCTCCCTATCCTGTACCCAGAAACGTCACAAGGATGACAACAGCCATAGGTCCTGCAGCAGAGAAGTTAAGACAGGGCCTTGGAGCTGGAACATTAGCTCTGTCACTTAAACCAGTGGCGTGACCTTGGGCAAGTTACTTCACTTCTCTGTGCCTCAGATTCCTCACGTGTTAACTAGAGGAAACAGAAGTTACCTAGCTCATGGTGTGGCCGTGAGTTGGCAGATGTCCACGTGGGGACTGGTGCGTGGCTCAGAGTCAGTGCTCTTTGCATGCTCTTGCTATTGTTTTCCCTATGTGCGGGGAACGCAGGCTTCAGGTTCACTATCTCATTTATTCTTTCAACAAGGTGGGCACTGCTGTCTCCATTTTAGATAACGTGCAGAGAGTCTGAATAACTTGCTCTACCAATTGGCAGAGCTAGGATTCAAATCCAGGTCTGACTGGCTCTAGAATGTATACGCTTCACCCCTCTGTAAGCCCAGATTCAATGAACACACCATCAAGCTCACCTACGGCTGTCCCGATTCAGTGTTATTCCTGCTTGGTTCACCCACAGAAGCCCCAGTGCTGGGCCTCGTGTGCTCTTTTGTGGGGCAAACGCACATGGCAGCCTTCCTCCTGCCCAGATCCTGGCAGTGTTCTTTGGCCACGCTCTAGGTTCGGCGGCCGGTCAGTCCTGCCCTCCTAGCCTCTCCCTCCCCTGACCCAGCCTCCCTGCCCTCCCCAGCACTGCCTCACTGCCCTGCTATGTGGCTGGGACCTGCCGCTCTGAATCTCCCTCCGACCCCTCCAGGATGGCAGCGGCAACGGACTCCCTATCTGGGCGCTGGTTCGGCAAAGCAGGGCATCAAAGCACTTCCTCAAAGCTCTGTTTCCAGTGGAAGGAGGAGGGCATGACTAGGTTCCCCCTGCCCCCAGCCCTGTCCCCAAAGCAGAACCTCTCCCTGACAGCTGAGGACCCAAACGCATTAGGAAGACCTGGCTCTGAGCATTAAAACAAGTAGTGAAACAAAAGACAACCCTCCCATCCCCACCCCGAACTAAAAGCTCAAACCCACGGGCAGCCCAACTATTTGGGAGGGCTTCTACGCATCTACGGGTCTAACTCAGGCCCTGCTCTTCCTCCTCTCTTCATTATTAATCCACAGAAACAACGCTGGGGATGTGTGGATCAAATTTACAGCGCTTAGGGCAAGGGAACAGGAAATTCAGCTGATTTGTCAAAGGATTCCCAGAGAGAAATATTATGTCAATGGATCTAGTAACAAGAGCTTGCAGCTCCATTAATAATAGTTCCCATTTTCCCAGTCATCGCCCACCCAAAGGGGTTTTCATTTAATACTGTGGCAAAAGTAATTATGAGCCTATTATTAATAATAGTAATTGATAGCATCACAGCTTTTGCATAGTACCTTTTACTTTTAAGGGACTTCAAACACCGAGAAGTACATAATTTATTCTTCCAGCAAGGGAGGTAGGGAGGTCATTATCAGTAATAGACACTGCTGACTTTTAAAGAGTGCTCACTACGTGCCAGGACTGTGATAACTTTATATGCATGATCACATGCAATTCCCAAGGCTTCACGAAGTACTGTTTGCACCCATCTTATAGATGAGAAAACCAAGGGTCCTGCCCCCAAAGTTAAGTGACTCGCCCAAGGTTACTGAGGGTCTGAAACTGAACTGGGGCTAGAATCTCAACCTCTTGATTCTCAAGCTGTTGAAATGAAATGACGTCCTAACTTTGGCCCCCTTGTCCTTTAGTTAAAGAGCACAAGGATATTTGAGAGAAAAGGGGTTCTGTTCTGTTTGCGCCTGGGGTCTGATAGGAGGAAATATAAAGAAAGACCCAGAAATACAACTTTCTTTTAATGCGTCTCTAGGCACCGCCTGCCAAGGAACCCTGGAGGCCTCACGTAAAGCTCTACAGACTGAGGGCCATCTCTCTTATTCCCTCTGATCTTTCCAGAATGCAGTTCCACAGCTTGCCTTCTGAATCTGCCCCTTAAGAAGCCTTTCTTGGACTTCCCTGGTGGCGCAGTGGTTAAAAATCCACCTGCCAATGCAGGGGACACGGGTTTGAGCCCTGGCCCGGGAAGATCCCACAGGTTGCAAAGCAACTAAGCCCGTGTGCCACAACTACTGAGCCTGCACTCTAGAGCCTGCAAGCCACAACTACTGAGCCCGTGTGCCACAACTACTGAAGCCCACGCGCCTAGAGCCCGTGCTCCAGAACAAGAGAAGCCACTGCAATGAGAAGCCCGCGCACCGCAACGAAGACCCAACGCAGCTAAAAATAAATAAATTTATTTTTAAAAAAAGAAAGCCTTTTTAAAATGTCAGTGTGAAATTCTTCTCTCTCCCACATAAGCCTGTTCCTAAGCCATTCTCACTGGAGACGGAAAACACTTGCTTTACGTTCTCTCAACAGTTCAGTGCCTTCTTTGCCCCACAGAAATTCCCAGCTTCCAGGGCAAGGTCATTCTGCAAAAAGGGACTTCCAAAAAAAACAAACAAAAGAAAAGCAACCCCCCCTCCCGCCCTCTGTTTACTAAAATCTTTAGAAAAAAATCTGTTTATTTCAGTCGTGATGGAAAAAAAAGCATGCTGGAATGAAACCTGTATCCCTTTATTAATTAATAAGGACACCCCAAATCAATCCCTGCTGAACTCTGTAAAAGTTACACAGAAAACCCACATGCGTCACTCAGATCGTTGCTGTGAAATGAACTCCCGAGTGTGAGGCAGGGAAGCAGTAGGCATGACCCAGGCACCCTGTCTCCCTTGTCTACAAAATCAGCATTTCTGTGGAAACAAGGTTCCACCCCAGTGTCCTCTGACTGTATGGGAAGCCTCTACATTTCTCAATCTGCACACAGAACCACAATCTTCGGTCACTCAATTTTTCTCAAGCAGGTTGCCCAACCCTTGAATCTCGGAACTCATTACCTCATACCCCAAAGCTTCCAGTCTCTTCTCTGAGCACAGCACCACATCCACCCAGTTGCCCAAGAACAGATCCGGTGAGTCATCCTTATCAACTCTCTTCCTCCTCCCCCCACACATCCAATCCACCACCAAACCTTGCTGCTCTCATCACCTTCGTATCTCAAAAATCCAGTCACTGCCGGTTCAGGGTACCATCTTCCCTCACTGGATACTGCAATAGCCCCTCCCCGTCTCCTCCCTCCGTCTCACCCCATCCCTGACAATCCCTTACTCTGGTCACACACTCTTATTTACTCTGGCTTTAAACTCTTCAATGACTGCCCACTGCCCTCACAAAGAGGTTCAAACACCTTTCCACAGATAAGAATAGATAATATTCTTCTTTCTTTCTATGATACTTAGAGATGAAAATAATTCTGCCAGTAAATAGGGAAATTCCCAGCACCTCTCAAGAAATCAGCAGAGTTAAGAAGTCTACGCACTGAAGAAAAGGGAACACTCCTGCACTGTTGGTGGGAATGTAAATTGATACAGCCACTATGGAGAACAGTATGGAGGTTCCTTAAAAACTGAAAATAGAACTACCATACGACCCAGCAATCCCACTACTGGGCATATACCCTGAGAAAACCATATTTCAAAAACAGTCATGTACCACAATGTTCATTGCAGCTCTATTTACAATAGCCAGGACATGGAAGCAACCTAAGTGTCCAGCAACAGATGAATGGATAAAGAAGATGTGGTACATATATATAATGGAATATTACTCAGCCATAAAAAGAAACGAAATTGAGATATTTGTAGTGAGGTGGATGGACCTAGAGTCTGTCATACAGAGTGAAGTCAGAAAGAGAAAAACAAATGCCGTATGCTAACACATATATATGGAATCTAAAAAAAAAAAAAAAAGGGTTCTGAGGAACCTAGGGGCAGGACAGGAATAAAGACACAGACATAGAGAGTGGACTTAAGGACACGGGGAGGGGAAGGGTAAGCTGGGAGTAAGTGAGAGAGTGGCATGGACATATATACACTACCAAATGTAAAATAGATGGCTAGTGGGAAGCAGCCGCGTAGCAGAGGGAGATCAGCTCGGTGCTTTGTGACCACCTAGAGGGGTGGGATAGGAAGGGTGGGAAGGGATATGGGGATATATGTATATATATAGCTGATTCACTTTCTTATACAGCAGAAGCTAACACAACAATGTAAAGAACTTATATTCCAATAAAGATATTAAAAAAATAAATAGGAAACAAAACAAAACAAATAAATAAAACAACAACAAAAAAAGCCTATGCACACCTGATCCTGGTTTCCGCAGGCTGTTTCCCTAGTTTGGTCACTTGGCTCTGCTCCAGCCCTGGGCTCCTTCCCAGGTGATTCTCCACCAGTGCCCAGAGAGGGCGCCATTGAGTCAGCTGGGAAACCCAGTGCACAGAAGACTGGGAGTCCCGCCTTCTTGCTGGCTGCCAAGCAGGAATTCGACCTGGGTTTCAGCTGGCAGAGGTTGCCGGCTCCTCCAAGCAAGCAAGTAACAAGCCAGAAGCCAATGGACTGCACACTGGGTTGACAAACCAGATTTTCAGTGCTAAGGTTTTTCAGAAGCAGGGCTCAGCCCAAAGGCCAAGTCGATGGGGATTTCATTCTCTTCTCTGTAAGACACAGAGGTCAATTGGGTGGTCTCTCAAGTCTGCTCCAGCACTGGGATCTTGCACTCCAACTGGCCCTTCTGTGGACTCTGGCACTAAAGTGTACCCCTTAAAACCTTTCCCCCCACTTTCATTCCACTGTTTAACTTCTGAATTGTGGAAACAAATAGGTCCTGTTAGCATTATTTCCTGTGATTTAATTTCCCACAAGTTATAACAACAGCCCCCCAACAGACACAATACACACCAAATTGTAAATGTAAAGATGTCCTTTTTTTGTGTGAAAACTGGGTAGATTTACAGTTCAGTTTTTCTAACCAGTCATCAAAAGGCCATCAAGACTGTAACATAACTGTACCCCCCAACCTGACAACCCATTCCCATTACCAGGGCTGTCCACAGATTTGCAAATGTTCTTTTCAGGGCGCTGTGACTACAGTGGGCCCAGTGACCTGTGCAAGCCTGCGTGCCTAGCATCTTCTCCCGCCCCTGCCCCCCGACACGCCCCACCAGACTCACTAGCCCCCCAGCTCAGGGAAGCTCATTTGTGAAGACAGCAAAGGCCACTGCCTGTCGCCTGTTTCTTTAAAATGAAATCCAGCATGCAGAGGATTACTCTTTTACTGCCCTTGAGAGGAAACTTGGCAGGGCGTCTTCTGCCACTTTTCTTAGGAGCTGGAAGCTTGGGTGGGGTTCAATCCATAAGCTTCTGAAAATAAAAATTATATTGCCCCACTGAACGGTTTCCAAATAGCCCACATAATCCAAGCCTTTTTATTTTTTTTGAAAGTGTTTCCATTCTCTGATCTGGAATTTTATATATATAGTACGTTTAATGCCCGGTTGTTGCATATTAGTCATACTGAAACAAAGTGCTGAAGAGTTAAAGCTGGAATATTTTCCAGAGAGACCCAAATGGAGTATAAGGACAGTTGATTCTAAAAAAAAACCCCACTTCACTGAATGGTATTTCTCCTGATACTCGAAGTCCAACGAGATTGGGGGATGGGTGTTGAAGCAAGCGGAAGAGAAAGGAAATAAGGAGGAAGACCTAGAAGTGGAATGAAATCTGCTTGACTTGATGAATCGTCAATCATCCCTGTAAAAATGATTCATCGAGAGTAATTGAAAGCTCATGTAATTCTCAGCCAGAACCCACCTAAAGATGAGACCACCATATTGTGAGGCCCAAGAGTTCAAGTAAGGAGCAAAGGTTGGGAGACAGGAAGAGAGAAGAGTTGGGGTCTAAACTGAGTTTGGGAAGCAGGTTTTAACCGTGGGTTAGTAATGCACGGAGATGGGCGACCCCATACCGAGCAGTACTCTATGCCATGAGTGGGATGACCCAGCATTTGAACCCACACGAAGACCCTACCAGTGGCCTCATTACAATTAGCTAGTACTGTTACTAACCCCATTTACCAATGAGGGACACTGAGGTTTAAATGGGCTGGGTCACTTGGTGAAGGTCACAGAGCTAGAAAATGGCCGAGGTGGGATTCAGACCCAGCCCGTCCATCCCGGGAGTCCACACGGCCTCTCATATGGGGCTCTAGCCCATTCAAGCCCAGGGACAGAGAAGACTTCCATCACCACTCACCAGTCCAATTAGCACTGACCGTTCCCCTTCTTCTTCAAGGTCAGGAAATTGAAAGCAAACATAATCATGCTCTGGTTAACACCTCACTCTAAGTTATCAGAACTCCACCGGCTGAAGGTGGTCTTCCCGTTAAAAGAGGCCCAGAGGGCCAGGAGCTTACCCTTAAACTGTGAAATAAAAATGCACATTTATGACTATCCAGGGAGCCAGGGGCCAGAGAACCCAGGACTAGCGAGATCAAAGGCTGTTGGAGGACAACACGCTTGTTGCCAGCATCCCCAATTCTCTTAAAAAAAAAATATATGGTAAAAATATACGGTGAACACTGGGCTGAATTCATCTCTCTCTGGAGTCCTTGACAGTCTTGGGCCTTCTGGCGGGGGTGGGGGTGGGGGGGTCCTGCTAGGGGAGCTGGCCTTGGGCTGCCTCTGCTCCCTCCAGTTGGTAGCAGCACCTCTGACCTCAGGGCTGGCTCACTCAGTTCTCAGAGGGGCTCCAAGCAGGGTGAGGGTTTAGATGGGGAGAGGGGCCACCATAAAATAATAGCCCAACAAAGCAGTGCGGGTGAGCCCAGAAACTCCGCTAGGAATGCTGGCTAACTGGCATTTTGGTGATTTGTTTAATTAGGGTTCATATCATGTTTAATTAAGGTTCATATCAGAGACCCGGAGGATGAATATGCCCGTAAAAGAACTAGTAGAGATCATGGACTGCTGCTTAATTCTTTTGAAGTGAGAAAAGACCTAGCGAAACGCAGCCTGTTCATTGCCATTTCCCTCCCTTGCAAGAGAATAAAATAAAGCCACAGTAACCAAGCAGATCAATTTCAGGAAATTAAACCTAAAGGTGAACTCTGGAAAACCCAGCAACCGTCACAACATCAGGGGGTATGGAGCGGAGAACTCACACGTGGACCACTGAGATTTTTCCTGTGGAAAAAGATCTCTGTTGTGTTTGGAATACTTTTTAAGAGATTCTGGGTGGCCTCGCTCCAAAGTATTGATGTAACACATCAAGAACTTGAGCGACCCAGGAAGCATGAGTCTTGGAACTGCCACCTCTTAAAAAAAAAAAAAAAAAAATCCATCACATGACCATGGTCCTTTGTCAAATGCTGTCCTTGACCCATGGTGGCTGAGCACGCCAGTTCCTGTGAGCCAAGGACAACATCCAGCCACTTTTGTATAAAGGCAACAACACATTTAAAACGTAAACACACAAAGTCATCACCCTAAAACATCAGCCCTTCCCCCAACCCATGCACACAACCACCAAGGTGAGAGTGGTTCTCTCTGCGCTAGGGCTATAAAAATGTTTTGAACTACTATGCTTTTTAAACTTTTTACAAATATGATTTATTGGTGGTGTAAAAAGTGATTGTTATAAGAGAAACAGGGGACGTGGTGGGGGAGATGTACTTAGAGGGAGAAGAAGGTGATAGAATGTTTCTTCTGAGCATAGGAATAGCCATAATTTCAAATATGTTAGAAAGTTAGTTAACTGAAATTCAATTTTTATATAGGAAAACAAGAGAACGTTTAAAAAAATTACTATGATCTAATTACCTATAAAGAGCCCAGAATGGAGGTCATCTAACATAAAAGATAGTTATTTCTGCACGGGAGAACTTTAGATGATTTTTTTCTCCATTATTCTTCATGCTTTTTTCTACTGATTAACTAATGAACATATATATTTTAATAAAAACAAAACCATTGTTACAACTATTGTGAGCTCATGGAGGAAAAAAAGTAAATAGAAGGAAAACTTGATTGTTTTATATAAATATTAATTTTAAAAAAAGGGGGGGGCTTCCTAGGTGGCGCAGTGGTTGAGTGTCCGCCTGCCGATGCAGGGGACACGGGTTCATGCCCCGGTCTGGGAAGATCCCACATGCCATGGAGCAGGTGGGCCCGTGAGCCATGGCCGCGGGGCCTGCGCGTCCGGAGCCTGTGCTCCGCAATGGGAGAGGCCACAACAGTGAGAGGCCCGCGTACCGCAAAAAAAAAAAGAAAAAAATATAATAATAATTTAAAAAAAAAAGGTAAGGGAAAGAAACTCAGACAGAAACTGTTCTATATTCCTAAGCAGGAGGTGAGATTTTGTCTGCAAGTCTCATTCCGAGAATCGGCCTCTCTGAGAACCAGCCCCTTCACCTGGCCAGATGGTAGGGACTCTGGGCCACTCAGGGGCCACTCAGGGGCACTTCCTCTGGTCCAGCCATGTACCCACTGGGCTGAGCCTGTGTGATCATGATGCAGCCACGTGGCAGTCTGGACCGACAGTACTCTCAGTCGGTACAGGCTGCCACGGTACAGGCTGCCACTTGCTGGGATTGAGGACAGGGAGAGCTGGGGGAAATCCTCACGCTGCACCAAGTGTGAAAAGAGAGGCTTGCCACTACCAGTGTTGCTGAGGGTGGGGTGGGAGGTACCAGTGGGCCCGGGAATGGGAGAGAAGGCAAAGCACGTCCTGGGAGTGATCCCGGAGCTACATCTCCAGTGAGAGCACTGCTGCCGGCAGGAAAAAGAGGGGAGTGGGAGAAGTCTCCAAGTGTCAACTCAGAGGAAGCAGAGGGATAAATGAGCCTGAGCACCTGTAATACACACAAGTCATTCCTTAGGGGTTAAAAAAAAAAGGCAAATGTCACAAGGTCCAGGGCAGATGGCCAAGATATTTATTAATAGAACATGAATGCATCATTAGTCAGAAATGTACTGTGCTAGATTCCTTCTAACAAATATAACCTGCTTCAGTCGGCTTTGGTTCCCATTCCAAATGGCTCTAATAGACCCTCCAGATGATTTAAGAGCATGAGTCAAGGTTCAAAGCTCAGCTATGAATCTTATTAGCTATGTGACTTTGGACTAGTTAATTAACCTCTCTGAGCCTCAATTTGTTCATCTGTCTAATATGCCTAATAATAGCTCCAAATTCACTGATTATTTGAGAATTAAAAGAAGTTAAGTAAGTATTTAGTAAAATGCCTGACACATAGTAAGCATGTAATAAATGGTAATATCTTATAAATGGCCTCACGGATTCCCAGGGCCAATAGCTTTGGGATAAAGCCATCAGATACCATATAAAAGTATTTCTATTCGGCCGAAGTGATGGACCCTAGGCCAACCGATACCGTTATTTTCCTAAAGGCCTGTGCTGATACAGAATCATGCTTTATTCACTATGGATGGATCATTTATTCTGCATTCATCCACTAATTTCTTCAGCAACTGTTTACTGATGACCTAATAATCTGCTAGAAGTGGCTATGCTCTGGGGGTAGAAAAGTGAACAGGACATAGTCTCTACCCTCTTGATGTTTGCCATCTAGTGAAGGAGAGCAGACAGTATACCAGCCAAGTCCATAATGAAAAGGGCTACATGGAGTCGGATCAAAGAGCCCAGAGGAGGATCTCTAAGCAGACTACGTAGGCCTAGTAGTCAAGGAAGGCTTCCTGGAGGAAGAGACATAGAGTAGCTATCAGTCTAGTGAAGGGGTTGGATGGGTCTTCCAAGCAGAGGGAGGGCCTGTATAGGGAGGTTCTGGGGCAGTGATAGGTGGGGAGAGGCCCCCTGAGACTTGTCATGGAGCTGTGTTTGTAGAGCCAGCACATTATTCATACTTAGACTATGTGTTTATTTGGGGCAGCCTGGGAGGTGGCTAACGGAGATCACTGCCCTCTCTCCACCCACCCTTGGAGCCACTACGAAGCGGGGATCCGCGAAGTTTTCCCGCAAAGGGTCAGAGAGTAAATATTTTTGGCTTTGCGGGTCTGTCACAACTACTCAACTCCGCCAGCGTAATGTGCATATACATAAACAAATGGGCACAGATTTGTATTTTATATCACCTTCACGTGTCACAAACTAGTCTTCTTTTAGTACTTTTTCAACCATTTAAAAATGTAAAACTAATTTTTAGCTTGTAGGCCATATGAAAACAGGTGTCAGGTGGGACTTGGCCCCAGGGCCATGCTTGCTGACCTCTGTACTAATCCAGAGCCCCTCAGAGGGATGGAGAGGGGTAGCTCGGAGTGATGGGTAAGAGTGACAGGCCTCCGGGGGAGAGACCAGGGCAGACGGCACCAGTCACAGGAGTCTAAGGGGCTGAGACTCTGTCCTGAGAGTAAGGAGGACTCATTGAAGGGGTTTAAGCAATTGAATGACAGGGTCATATGCACATTCAGACAGATAAATCCGGTAGCTGTATGGGAAAGGGATGGGAGAGGAGATTAGAGATTAGAGAGCCCTACTGCTGGCTGAAGACATCTTCTTTGCCAAGGAATTCATAGTCTAAAAATCCACCTGGGCCACTGCTTGGGCTCTTATTTCAATAAAGCTGCTCATTCCTTTTAGCTTTTGCACTAAGCACTTAAACATCAAAGTCGGAGGTAGCAGATTACATTTTTTGGAACTAAAATTCATTAAGGGATCATTTTTAAGACCAAATAAATGAAAACCATGTTTGACTACTTTTAAAATTGGTGATGTTCCCGGATCAACTTAAAGCAGTTAGCAAATTTCAATCTCAATCTTTATGGCTCCAGCAAATTTCAATCTCAGTCTTTATGGCTCCAAAAGGCAATTCACAGAGAATGGGAGAATTCAACATATGCCTTGAAATCTGGGCTAAAAAAAAACCCCCAATGCTAAGTGTGCTGGGGACACCAGAGCCCAGAGTTTAAGTCACTCCCTTCATAACTCATATATGGCAAATATGGACATACCCATGTACCACCCCATCCCCATTCCCCTGCACAGAAAGGGTTGTTTGCAGGCAGTTAAATCCTATGGACAGAGAACACATTCTCTAAGGCCGTGGGACCTTCTGTCCCAAGGTTGACTGATGGCTTCAAATATGGAAGAAGTATCCAAGTAGGCTCGGGGAATTTTAGCACTGCGCTTTCTTGTCACTCACTCACTTACTCAAATATTCATCACAGGCCTATTAATCACACTGAGCTTGGTGCTAGGAATACAGAGGTAAGATCCAGTTCCCTGGCTCTAGAGGACAGGAAAAATATGTAGACAGATAATTAAAAGGTACCATAATATGGGCTTCCCTGGTGGCACAGTGGTTGAAGAGTCTGCCGGCTAAAGCAGGGGACATGCGTTCGAGCCCTGGTCTGGGAGGATCCCACATGCCACGGAGCAGCTGGGCCTGTGAGCCACAACTACTGAGCCTGCGCGTCTGGAGCCTGTGCTCCGCAACAAGAGAGGCCGCGACAGTGAGAGGCCCGCGCACCGAGATGAAGAGTGGCCCCTGCTCGCCGCAACTGGAGAAAGCCTTTGCACAGAAACGAAGACCCAACACAGCAAAAATAAATAAATTAATTAATTAACTCCTACCCCCAACATCTTAAAAAAAAAAAAAAAGGTACCATAATAAATGCTAGAGGTGGGCTTCCCTGGTGGCGCAGTGGTTGAGAGTCCGCCTGCCGATGCAGGGGACACGGGTTCGTGCCCCGGTCCGGGAAGATCCCACATACCGCGGAGCGGCTGGGCCCGTGAGCCATGGCCGCTGAGCCTGCGCGTCCGGAGCCTGTGCTCTGCAACGGGAGAGGCCACAACAGTGAGAGGCCCGCGTACCGCAAAATAAGTAAATAAATAAATAAAAAATAAATAAATGAATGCTAGAGAAGGGGTCTGCAGTAGGTACTAGAAGCTTGGAAGGAGGCTGAAGAGAGGGTTTTTGCTATGTGCTATTATCCAGCAAGGGAGGAAAAATAACAGATGTTTCACAAAGCCACCCCTCCTCACTCCAAGAACCCCAAAGGGACCGTACAGACCTTATGAGTGGCAAACACTCCCCGGTCATCTCACGGCTGAGCCACGTCACGCAACATGGGAGTAGGTTGAGAAGGTTCAGGGAAAGAAGCTCATTCATAGGAAGGAGGTCCCTGTAGAATGTTCATTCTCAGGAGGGGGACATCCCAAACCTCACTGTGTCACTTCCAGGACACCATGATCTTTCCCTGCAAAGGTGTATGAAAACATCCAGCCGCTGGATGCTTGAAACTGTGCCGCTCTTCCCAGCGACCTATCCAGTGCCGTCCTTCTCCTCCCTGGCTAACAGAACCCTGATTCTGCCTGGAATGACTTGCAGTATGAGCCCTGGGGGGCCCCTTCCCAGACTCCCGTACAGCTGTACAACATGGTTTTGGACATGAGATGTAAATTCAAGACTTCAGGGGTTTTGGAAAATGTGGCTTTTCCTGATCTAAAGGGACAAGCTGTCCAGCTGGCAGGGCCTCTGAGCTTCTTCCTGCCTCGAATGTGACACACTGTCTGAAGAGGTACAGCAGCAGCCACTATGCCAGCAGGAGACAGGCCGCCTGCTGCCAAAGCTGGAGCAGCACCCTGGGGCTGCTGTGCAGGGGGAGGAGCTGCTGGAGGGGACAAGGGCAAGATCAGAGCCAACATGCTGGGGATGGCAGAGCAGGAAGTAGAAAGAGCCTGGGTCTCTGACCGTCTCGCCGAGCAGCTAACCACCACCAGGAACTGCTGATCCCCGAACTTCTTGTTATAGGAAAAAATATCACAGGGAGGGCAGCTTAAACAACATAAATTTGTTTTCTTGCAATTCTGGAGGCTAGAAGTCTGAGATCAAGGTGTGGGCTGGGTTACTTTCTTCTTCTGAGGCCTCTCTCTTAGGCTTGTAGACAGCTGTCTTCTCCCTGGGTCTTCACATGGTCTTCCTTTATGTGTCTGTGTCCTGATCACTTCTTACAAGAACACCAGTCAGATTGGATTCGGGCCCACTCATGCGACTTCATTTTACCTTAGTTGCCTCTTAAAAGACTCTATTGCCAAATACAGTCACATTGTGATGTGCTGGGGGTTAGGACTTCAACCTATGAATTTTGGAGGCTCACAGTTCAGACCACCACAGGCAGGTTTTTTTGACTTGCAGATGAAGTGATTTCTCTAATACAAGATGGTTTCTGTAAATCATTAGTTTGCAAAAGTACTTTTAAACCATGGAACCCTTTGTTCAAATGAAATCATATGGAGTCTGATGATAAAGCCGTCTCCCCGCTCCTGGGGCCCTGCGTCTCTATGGATGCTAAAAATGCGTGCTCACAGGCTCCTCTGTGTGGCGCTGGCTGTGGACATGCTGGACTCAGACTCTGCTGAGAACAGGGCGGTTCTGGCCCACAAGGCCAAGTTCCCCAAGGGCGTGGGGTGGCCACAGCAACTCAAGCCCTCACTTTGCTCAACATAAGGGCTGGAAGCTCCCTTCACGGGGGAAATCTTCCGGGCAGACCATTGGGCTTCTGCTGGGTGAGTGTCTGCAGAACACCACTCACAGTTTATTTGCATTTAAAAAATGCAGATAGGCGAAAAGAAGAGAATAAAAACAGTAATTTTACTGCCCTGAGATAATCATCATTGACATTACAGTTTAATATCCTTTCAGACTTTTGAATATGCACTGCTTTGGAGTGTGCATGCGTACTTTCTTTTTTCTCACATGCATACTTTTAATTTTAAGAAATTAACACTTTAATGACCACCTTTTTCACTTAATATTTCACAGATAGCTTTCCATGGCCCCATATATTGTTTCTCATCATCACTTTCAATGGCTGCAGCACACGCCATTCTAAAGGCTCACAGTACCTAGCACTGTTATTTTGGGTGACTCAGGCGGGTCCCCCAATATGACTTCACAGTGGGCAGTGGCCTCTGAGTCACATCAAACCCCAGCGCTCTAGCGCCGAAGAGTTTGTTGTCCTAGCTCTGGAAGTGAGCCCTGAGAATCCACCAGGGAGGTGAGGCCCCTCCTCTCCCAACCAGGACCTGCTAGAGAGAGGTGACCCTAACAGGGCCTCATGACAGACGCCAGCACCTCCGTCTCATTCTGATTTTGGAAACCAGGTCTCAAAAAAATGAACTAAAGCCACAGGAAGATGGGGCATTTCCTCACAGGTGTCTTCGGGTTACAGATTCCCGCCCCTGGAGGCCTCAGAGGGCTGGCTGTGGGGCTGTCATCCAGCGAGGGAGCACCCAGGCCGTCTGATTCCCTGACAACCGGCCCTGGATTTGCACACAGGCCCGCTCCTTTCCTCCAACCAGGAAAGCCAGGACCCTCCTGTGCTTTCCATGCAGAACCAAAATGGGAAGGGCTCTTGCCAAGCCTCCAGGGGTTTCTGCAGCGCCTGCCTGGGAAGAGAGGCCTGTCCCTGGGGAGCAGCTTCTCCCGCTGCCCTGGGCACGCAGAGTCCTGGCCTGTCTGCAGAGCTGGATGTGACCCTGTGTGCTTCAACGGCGACTTTGGGCTTTGGCAGGAGTCCCTCCCTGTTTGTTTTACAGACTCCTACTTAGAGCCTCAAATTAGGCTCATTAAAAAGCCAGCTCCCTGTGGGACTATAAACGTCACATAGGCAAGTGGAGAGTGAGTTTACGAGGCTGGGGTGTGATCTGCCCACCAAGATGGCGCGGACCCGGTGGAAACAGTGAATCAGCCTGTTTGGGCAGGACCCCCTCCTCCAGCTCCCCCCTCGATTAAGGCTGTGTCAGCCACAGGCCAGAAAAGAGGCAGGCCGTGGACGTCCTCTCAAGCCAGCTGGGCTGGATCCCTGTTGGATTTGAGCGTCATAACTAACAGGGGGAATGAACTGCCTCTCCGACACCCTCTGCTGCTCTCAGCTTTTCCCCACTTCGTTTGCAGCACCCCTGCTCCGTGCGCATCCCCCATCATCATCCTTACAGGCAGAGGTTGCTGCCCACAACACAACTCCGACATTCTCACTCCTGCCTTCAGCAGATTAACCTTATCTTTCTGTGGGGTGTTTCTCCTGCCTGGGGGGCCCCCGGCGGCCCCCAGTTTAGCTCCGTCAGTTCTGCTTTGTAGCTCATGCACGTGTGAGGGGTCGTGCCTTGCAGGTGGGAGGCCGGGGTGAGTGGAGTGCAGAGAAAAGTGGTCTCCTGCCCCCCAGCAACAACCTCATTTATTTGAGTCACTGACCAGTCAGCATGCCCCAGATTACTCCAAGGCTGAAGCAATGCCACCTCAGAGATCTTACCGTCCACCTGAGGCTACCAGCCAGATGGTGAAGGAGAGAAAGCATCAAAATCTTTTAACCTCCTAGACCAAGTTTCAGGAGATCACTTCTGTGTCCCAGGTCTTTACTAAAACACATACAAACAGCATCTCCTTCCAAATCCAGAAGAACATGACTTGTATTTATACAACCAAGGCTGGAAAGGACTACAGAAACCACACAGACTCAAACCCTTTTTGCACTTCCCCAGGACCCATCTTTTTCTTTTCTTTTTTTTTTTTTTTTTTTTTTTTTTTGCAGTACGCGGGCCTCTCACTGTTGTGGCCTCTCCGGTTGTGGAGCACAGGCTCCGATGCACAGGCTCAGCAGCCATGGCTCACGGGCCCAGCCGCTCCGCGGCATGTGGGATCTTCCAGGACCGGGGCACGAACGCGTGTCCCCTGCATCGGCAGGCGGACTCTCAACCACTGCGCCACCAGGGAAGCCCAGGACCCATCTTTATTTAATACGCTGCCACTGTGTTGTCAATATTCACCACACCCCCAGTACATATATCAGCACTGTCTGATCAGTCCCTGATGTTTGACACTCCTGCACAATACCCTGAGTAGCTGCCTGAGGGCTCAGTCCCAGTGGCCAGGAACTCACTCTCCTTAAGAGAGCTCATGTGCAGCTCCAACTGCTAGAAAATTCTTATTTAATCCAATCTGTCTTGTTGCAGCTTCCAGCCCTGGTCCTGTGTCCACACCAGTAAACCTAGCTCCCTTCCCACGGTGGGGCCCCTACATCCAACACACGTCCTCACGTGTCGTGGCTCCACACCACTGAAATCTGGGATCTTAGGACTCATGCGCATCCCCGAGCTGTGTTGTGCGTGTGTGTGTCTATCCTGACCGGTTCAGAAGAGAGGAGGATGGTCCACACCCCTCTCCCCAGATTCTGAAATGCTTATGATTGTAGCCTCTGCATTGGTGGCGTCCCCCATCCTTGTCCATCCTCTTTCTATCCAGTGACTGGCCACCACCTTCTTCCCAGAGCCTCCCCTTGGTTGCGAGCACAAGCTCACAAGTTAGGCAGAGCCGACCTCAAATCTTGACTCTACCACTTACTCGCCATGTGGCCTTGGACATGTGATACCTTCTCTAAGCCTCAGTTTCCCCATCTGTAGAATGGGGATAACACCTACTCTCAGAGAGCAAGAGTGAGGGTCAACCAAGATGACAGAAATGCACAGTGCCGGGCACAGAGCAGGCACACGATAGAGGGACAGTGTCTTTGTGCCATCATCCCCATCAGGTGGGGATCTAATCACCACTGCACTTGGCCCTCTCCCAGGGTTCTCAGGCTCCAGGGAGGAGTTACCTGTGATATCAATAACCCTTTTACTAGAAGCTTATGAAGGGCAGAGGCTATGCTTTTCTCCTTACTCCTTCCCTCTCTCTGCCGTCTCTGCAGTTCCAAGAACATGGTAGATGCAAACCCCATGTTCAGAGAACACGAATTTACTTTAGCTTTAAGCCTTAGTAAAAACACTGGACACTCTCAATAGTAAAGCAAACCACGAGAATGGCTTTGGCTTCAGATGGTGTGACAAGTTAAAGAAGAAAACCGTCTCTGTGACAGCGTCTCCTCCAATCGTCTGGCCTGTGAGGAGACAGCCGTCGGGGGCAGATGTCAGAGGGAAGGGGCCTGCCAGGCGCTGACTGCTTGGGCCCAGGCACTCCAGCAGAATGGAAGGAGGGCAGGCACGTCAGTCTGGCCTCCACCCTCAGCCCCTCCAGCCCTGGTTCTGGTCCACAGATGGGCTTGAGCGGAGCACAGAGGTCTGGGCTGCGAGGCCCTGCCCGGTCATGGGGACGTTGCAGCTCTGACTCTACGCTCTGTGTGCAGACTGCAGAGCCCACCCTCAGCCCCTAGCTCTCCTACTCCCTTCCCTTAAAGAGAAAGAGAAGGAGAGAGAAAAGGAGGGAAGAGAGGGAAGAAAGTGTGTCTGAAAAACAAACAGGTGCCACATGAGTGCTTTGAGCTCGGAAGCCCCATGACGCTTGCATTAACGACATGTTTCAGAAGAAGCCACTGCCTCGTTGACTTTTACATCTTCAAACAAACACTGGAAATGCCTTGGCAGGATGAGCCATCACTCTGGCCCCCAACCCAGAAGCCCAGGCTCTTGGAAGGGGTGGTGTTAATGCAGGGGCTCTCCCGTGGGAATGGAAAGCAAAAAGCAAGATCCTCTTACATGAGTGACAAACCCGCCTCTTCAGGGAGCAGCTAACAGGCGCAGACGAGAGGAGGACGTGGAGGAGGGGTGTGGGGTCTGAACAAATGCCAGGGACCCTTGGTAATGTAACGGTGTCTCCGTTTTACCCTAAGAAAACCGACACTGTAAGAGGTTAAGCAACTTGCCCAAGATCACGCAGCCAGGAAGCAGCAGAGTCCATGCTCTACACTGTTCCATTGTAGGGAGTCTGGGCCCAGCACTTATAAATCAAAACTGGAGACTTAAAAAAAATTGAGATATAATTCACATATCCTTAAATCTACGCTTTTAATATGTAAATGCGGTGGTTTTTAGTACATTCACGGAACTGTAAAACCATAACCGCTATTTAATTCCAGAACAGTTTCAACAGTCCCCACAGAAACCCCCATTCTCTGTCTTCCCCACCCCTGCCCAGGCCCGGCAACCAGTAATTTACTTTCTGTCTCTATGATTTGCCTACTCTGGACATTTTATATTAATGGAATCGTACAATGTACAATACACAGTCTTTTGTGTCTGGCTTCTTTTACATATGTAGCACAATATTTTTAAGGGTCATCCATGTTGTACTGTATGAACACTTTATTCCTTTTTGTGGCTGAATGATCTTGCACCACAGTTTCTTTATCTCTTCATCAGCTGATGGGCATTTGGATTCTTTCCACTTTTTGGCTATTATAGATAATGCTACTGTGAACATCTACTTACAAGTTTTATGAGCACATACAGTTTCATTTCTCTTAGGTATACACTTAGCAGTGGAATTGCTGAGTCATGTGGTAATTCTATGTTTGACTTTCTGAGGAACTACCAGAATATTTTTCACAGTGCCTGCATCACTACATTTCCACCAACAAAGAGTACATGGAGGTTTCGATTTCTGTACATCCTGACCAACAATTGTTATTGCCTGTTTGGTTAAAACCATCCTAGTGCGTGTAAAGCAGTATCTCATTATGTGATAATCTTTTAAAAAATTATTTATTCTTTAGCAACGATTCTATGCTAGAATGGGTTTCCTTAGAAGGAGTGCCATCACAAAATACATGAAAGAAGCACATAGAATAATAAGATAACACAGCTAACAAAAAATCAGTCACAGGAGATTAGGATGACCCTAAGAATGAAACTCACTCACTGGCTTCACTTTAAATTACTTTTATCATTGCCAGAACAATTAATGTATGTTTACTTCAGGGTATAGAAAATATAGTCAAGTCCAAGGTAGAAAATAAAAATCACCCATAATCCCATCACTTAGAGAGAGGTACTGATATACTTTTTAAACATACAGTGTTGTATCATTTTACTTATTACACACTATTTTCTTATGATATTAAATATCTTTGAAACATATTTAATATGTCTTTAAATGTCTATGTAGTCATTGCCAACTGCTTCAGATTCTACTAGCTTGCTTGGCATTTGCTTTTTTTTTTTTTTTTTTTTTTTGGCTACACCACGTGGTTTGCAGGATCTTAGTTCCCCGACCAGGGATTGAACCCGGGCCCCCAGCAGTGAAAGCACCGAGTCCTAACCACTGGACCGCCAGGGAATTCCCTGGCCTTTGCTCTTCTACCTGTATCCACTTTCCTTCCTTCTAAAACTTCCCATCATTCAGTTCATGAAGCAGAGCCTCTGGCTGGGTACACCTACCTGCCAGGGAAGGGGTGGGAATCTGTGAAGCCCCTGGAGAGCCCTTGGGATGGACAGATACACACCTGTGCACGCCTACACACACACACACACACACACAGCCTTCCCATTTCCCTGTGATGACCATTCTGATCAGAGAAAGCAGAGAGTGTGGACCCATGGACTTGGGGACACCACAGTCCACTCCTGCAATTGAAGCTAATAGTTCACAAACTACACTAAGGGACAGCACAGCTCAGTGAAGGAGAACCTGAGGGCCACACGGAGGTTTGGCTGCCAGGTTTGTCACTTACCCAGGGACGCTGGGCAAGTCCTCTGTCTTTCAGCAGTAAAATGGGGCTGAATGGTGTCCACCTAAAGCTGTTGATTTGGCAAAAGGCTTAGGGACCACCTCTTCCAGCCCCTTCTCTCTTATTTTTATAATTAATTAATTAATTAATGGCTGCATTGGGTCTTTGTTGCTGTGCACAGGCTTTCTCTAGCTGTGGCGAGCGGGGGCTACCCTTCGTTGTGGAGCACGGACTCTAGGTGCACAGCCTTCAGTAGTTGTGGCATACGGGCTCATTAGTTGTGGCTCATGGGCTTAGTTGCTCCGTGGCATGTGGGATCTTCCCAGACCAGGGATGGAACCCGTGTCCCCTGCATTGGCAGGTGTATTCTTAACCACTGTGCCAACGGGGATGTCCTCTTCCCTCTTATTTTCATCACAAATCTTTTGTACAGCTTTGGCTCTTATTTCCCCGGTCTGAAAACCTTCTTCAAAAATGAATGTCCCAGCCTCCCCAGTAGCAACCAGCACATCCCACAGCCAGATTCTGGTTTCTAATACCGTTCTCCAGTGAAAAGACCCAGAGCTTCCTGGAGAAATGGTAGATTCTAGGAATGGGGCAGGAAATACACAAGATGAGCTTGGAGCATCTTGTAATGCCAGAAAGTAAGATAGTGCTCAAAAAACCAAAATGATGGGGCATGTGAAAGGGATGAAGGGGCCAAACAGAAGAGCTCTCAATGACCCAGGATGGAGCAATTTGAGCAATAAAGGATTAGAATCCAAAGTGTAAACTAAATATCCCTGTATTCATATGATTAACAATGATGGAATGTTTGAACAACTGATTGAATAAATAATTGAGAAAACAGACAAATCTTTCACACAAAATAATTCCAAGTAATGTATGTAGATTCATCCCCTTCAAGGTGCTGGAGCATAACTTCCTTTCCCTTAAGTGTGGAATGCACATAGTGACTTCATTCTAAGGAGTACAACATGGAAAGGTCCAGAAGGGAGGGGGAGT
This sequence comes from Mesoplodon mirus, assembly GCF_964341445.2. NCBI lineage: Eukaryota > Metazoa > Chordata > Mammalia > Artiodactyla > Ziphiidae > Mesoplodon > Mesoplodon mirus. The sequence goes on along the minus strand of NC_138983.1, from coordinate 25,263,248 downwards.
GGGGGAGGTACCCTCATAGTAGAGAAACCTGACAAACATCCCGGGGGGTCAAGGTGAACCTCATCATGGTAAGTCATGTTGATAGCATGTACCCTTGACATGATATGATGAGAAGGGCACTTTACCTCTGTGGTCTTCCTCCCCCAAAACCCACAATCCCAACCTAATCATGAGAAAAACCTCAGACAAACCCAAGTTGAAGGACATTCTACAAAACACCTAACAAGTCTTCTGATTAACTGTCAAGCTTACCAACAGCAAGGAAAGGCTTAGATGAAAAACTGTTACAGCTGAGAGGAATCTAAGATGTCTGGATGACTAAATGTAGTAACATGGGATCCTGGGACAGAAAAAGGGCATTAGGTAAAAACTAAGGAAATCCTAATTAAGTATGGACTTTAGTTAATAACATTGTGTTGGGACTTCCCTGGTGGCTCAGTGGTTAAGAATCCGCCTACCGATGCAGGGGACACGGGTTCGATCCCAGGTCCTGGAAGATCCCACATGCCGCGGAGCAACTAAGCCCGTGAGCCACAACTACTGAAGCCCGCACGCCCTAGAGCCCGTATTCCCCAGCAAGAGAAGCCACCGCAATGAGAAGGCCGCGCGCTGCAACGAAGAGTAGCCCCATTTCACCACAACTAGAGAAAGCCTATGCACAGCAACGAAAACCCAACACGGCCAAAACAAACAAACCAAAACAAAACCAAAAAAACCCATTGTATCAAAGTGAGTGATTCGTTGTGACAAATGTAAAATGTAGGGCAAACTGGGTTTGAGTCATCTAGGGACTTATTGTAATATTCTTGCAACTTTTCTCTAAATCTAAAATTATTCTCAAAAATTTACTGAATGTTAATAAAAAAGTATATCCTAAAAACAATAAAAAAAAAAAAGAATGTCCCAGAAAGAGCATCATATGGACTTCCCTTCCCTAATTCCTAGTGAGGGGATCTTTCCCTTAAGGCCCCCACCAAAACCTGCAGACACATATCTCAGACAGCACTTATACTACTTGAAAGCATTATATCTATTGCTGAAATAACTTTCTAAGCCTCAGATTGAGCCACTCCAGCCTGGGGTGCCACGTCAGCACACTGAAACTTTGATAACTTTTGTGTCCCTGTAAATGCTCTGCGTCACCAGAAAAGCAATGTATCCAATCAGCTGATTCCCAAACACCAAGCCAACTATGGGCCTTTTCACCCCAAACAAGGCTGACCGTGTGGCCCTGACCAATCAGATATTTCCTATTATTCTCCTCCTTGTTCTTTATTCTTTATTCCATAAAAGCTTCCTGCCTTCCATCCTATTTTGCAGTTCTCCAAAGGAGACTGTCTGCTTCATGAAGTGTTAAATAAAGTGTGTTTGTATCACCTAAATTGTCTTCTTTAATAATTTTTAAACACTATTCAAACTATTAGGATTTTTTCCTCCAAATCTTTTTTCTGATTATAATGGTAAATATGATTATTATTTAAAAATCAGATAAGGCAAATGACAAAGAAAAAGAAAGCCTCCTGTACTCTTACATTCCAAAGATAACTACTGTTTTATATATATATATACTAGTACAGTATATATTTTTTCTTCACATAGCCTTTTTTGTGCATACATTAACCGTATCAGTATTTTTTCCCTCACAGATAGGATTCTAATGACATGATTTTTCACCTAACACTGAATCCTATATTTTGTGGACATTTTTCAGATCACTACATTTTAAGATCTGCACAGTTTTCTGCTGTAACTGCCTCCCCAAATTTGAATTGTGCCCACAGCTGGCCCCCGTCTCTCAGGTATCTAGCGAAGCTGCCAGCTCCAGGGCACCTGAAGCAGAGCCAAGCTGGGACTGCAGGTATTTTCCATGGCAGGTGCCTCAGTGAGGGATTTTCCCCTTTTCCTGGCTCTTCCCCTGTGGGGGTGGGAGCAGGGGCAGGAGCCACTCCCCAAAGAGATGCCCAAAGCAGGCCAGGAGTCAGGCAGATGAGCTTCCTTAGTGAAATCACACTGGGGAGCTACGTGCAGACACCCAGCAGGCCAGCTGAGTGGTTACTCAGTGAGGCAGGAGGGAAGGGAGGGGGCTCCCATCTCAGGAGGGAGCAGGTATTGGCTGAGAATGAGAACTGTTGGGTTCTCCCCTCCCTGGCCTTCCTAGAGCAGAGGCGGTAATCAGAGCATCGGAACCGCAGTAAATTCCCCAGGGCTTCCCCATCTGGGGGATTCCTGGGTTACTTTCACTGATCACAAGATGACTACGTACATCCAGGGTGAGACTGGGCAAGGGTGGGGTTGGGGCTGGTCCTGCTTCGCAGAGGAGAGATGCAGTTCAGAGTGCCAGCATCGTGGGGGCACTTTCAATGCCAGCTCTGGCTCTGCCTAACGCAAACACACGGCTACCAGGCAGTGCTAAGCACTGGGGAAATTCAGGTCACTGACTCTGCCTGTGGAGGCCCCCAGGTTCCAAGGTGATGCTGCCTGCTCTTGCCAGCCTCAGAGCTCTGGGAATCCTGGCTCTGCCATGGAAGAGAGCCCTTTTCGTGACCCTGAAGCATTTATACAGATATCGCTGTGTCTATTTATTTGCTCAGCTGTTCAAAGTCTGGCACTCCCCTCCAAAATGCAAACTCGTTCTGGCAGGGGCTGCCTGAACAATGTCAGGCACATAGTAGATGTTCAATAAATACCTTTTGGGAAAAAAAAATGATTGCCATCAACTAGCTGTTTGACCATAACCCTGGGTAAGTTACTTGACCTCTAGATCCCAGTTTCTTCATCTGTAAAATGAATGTCGTTTCTTCTCTCTGGTGGTTATGGTGAGAATTAAAAAGGGCAAATGCACACGAAGCCCTAATGCCTGACACACGGCAAGAGTTCACCAATAAACGAATAAATGGGCCCTCTTTGTTATCACCATCAGAGGTGAGGGATCTGAGCCCCTTTAGTTAATGGCCACATTTCCAGTATTTAATGAATTGGCCTTTGTTCAACCAGCCCCACAGGAAGGGGATGGAAGAGGGGAAGATCAAAAGGACCTGGTGCCTATGATCCCACCTTCCTAAATGGATTTGCCAGGTCATCCAGGACCCTGTCTGAGGCGGGATCCCGCAGTTTGGCTGGTAAGCCACAAGCCCCGGGTCCTGCTGACAGACTCGCAGGAAGCAGCAACAAGCAATCCATCACTAATTGTCGTTTTGCGAAGCTTGTCCTGATCCAGGCTGCTCAGGCCAGCTAAAGGCACTAATTAGCTGCAGGAGGCCAGCTGTTAGCTAAGGGAACAGTCGTTGCATCCCAAGTAACAGACAAAGCCTAGAAGGCAGAGTGGAACCCGTCTCCCCTTGATAAAAACTTCCAGGCAGCAAAGCCCTAAATGGAGAGAGAGAGCTGTTTGGTCCAGGCAGGAGCAGCACCTGGTTTCTCCACTGCCCAGGCCCAGAGTAGGTCCATCTCCAGGAGGGGAAAGAAGAGCTGCCGGGAGAGGTGAGGGCTCGTGGGGACAGCTCTGCTGTGGAGAGAAGAGGTTCCGGTGGTAAATCCCTGGAGACTCTTCCTGGGCGAAAGAGATTAAAAATGGAAAAAGAGAGGCTGGAGAAAAAGGAGGAGGAAAAATAATCAAAATAGAGCAAGTTATTTCCCTTCAAAGAAGAGGTCCTTTGGAACAGTCTCTTCACCTAAATTCTTAAAAAATGCATTTTGAGGGGACTTCCCTGGTGGCGCAGTGGTTAAGAATCCGCCTGCCGATGCAGGGGATAAGGGTTTGATCCCTGGTCCAGGAAGATCCCACATGCCGAGGAGCGGCTAAGCCCGTGCACCACAACTACTGAGCCTGCGCTCTAGAGCCCGTGAGCCACAACTACTGAGCCCGTGTGCCACAACTACTGAAGCCTGCGCGCCTAGAGCCTGTGCTCCGCAACAAGAGAAGCCACCGCAATGAGAAGCCCACACACCGCAATGGAGAGTAGACCCCGCTCGCCGCAACTAGAAAGCATTTTGAAATAGCTGAGAAAATACAGAAATTTTCTTCTTCCTTTACTCCTGCAGTTGAAGTTTAGAGAATTCATGCTTGCCTTTCACCTCTGGCCTTGTGTGAATGGCAGAAAACACAGGATTCAGTTGAATATGCTTTTTAAGAATAAAATTCTTCCTGATTTGGGCTGGTTCATCTGATGGGTTTCAGAGACCTTATTTCTAGGGCTGAAGAAGGAACTTCTCCCTCCAGATTTCCCTGAGGGCAGCTCCTTGCAAGTGGGGAAGGGGAGATCCTTTTCCCCACCTTCAGGGTAAGCAGCAGATGATAGGTAGCCGGAAGCAGAGAGGACCCCATTCTCTTTTGATCCCTTCTCTGCACCCCTCCCCACAATTCACTGATTTACTCTGGGAGGCCTCAGGGCCCAAGGCCAGGCCTATGTGCAGGGCCGGGAGGGGGGAGGGAGGATAAAGAGACAACGAGGAGGAGGGGGGATAAACGAATTCTCATCAGTGGCAAAGCGCTTCTCCTGATGGATTAGCCCCTTCCTCTGCCCTAATCATTCTGGACAGCCTCTGCATCTTGGGCCCGTCAGAGCCATCTGGGAACCCTCAGGGATCCAGGCTCTGGGTTCCCTGGAAATGTTTGGGCAGTTATGAACTGAGATCCTCAAGTTTATGAGAAAGTTGAATGTAAACATGAAGACAAAATAAAATCATTTAAATTGTAAGAAGGAAGCAAGCTGTTTAGAGGTATCTTAAGGAGTTGTGGCCAAAAGCAGGGACTTTGGGGACAGATCATCTACCTCTGAATTATTCTGGGCAAGTTACCGAATCCCTGTGTGTGTGTGTGTGTGTGTGTGTGTGTGTCTGTGTGGTTTTCCCCATCTGTAAAACAGAGTCCACAACACCACCTCTATAGGGTTGTTATGATGATTAAATGTGCTAATGGATACAGAGTAAACACTCAGTATTGGCCGTTTTTATATCACTTATCCCAAATATGCCCTCTTGATATTTCTGCATGTTCTGATTTCAAATTGTTTTCCTGTTATCTCTAACACCCTTCTGCCAGATTATTTATAATTGTTATTTTGATCAGAATATGTTCTTTGTAAAGGATACTCTCACCTTCTGAACTATCACGTGTGTAAATGTGAACTTGCCCAGTTATGGCTGGCTGAAATGGGGACCCAACTCAAGAAGAGCCTGAGGCCACACAGTAAAGAAGCCAGGGATCCTCTTAGAGGTAATTCAGGATCTGCCATCTCCTTCCCTAAATTACAGCTACTTGTGGGGAAAGGATGTGACCGCAGGCATAAACAACTGTGAAGGCTCAAAGAAGCCCCAAGAGAAAACAAAGCCCCAGTCAAAGGAATGAAATCCTGGAAACACCCACTTTCCAAGGCCAGATCAGGTCCAACCCACCTGTATTTCTGTAGCTCTTTTCTTATTTGGGGAGAAAATGTCTGGTCTTGACTTTCTGAGCTACTCTGGCTTCCTCAAGGCGGACTGGCAGGGAGCCAGGTCACCCCAGGGTCAGGGCGCTGTGGTTACCATCAACTTCCTCTGGTATCTGAGAAGGAAGGTCAAGATGGGACAGGGCCGACCACTTCTACCCAGAAATGTACTCTCCTCCCCCATGAGGTCAATTTCCATCTTCCAACTTTCCTTGATACCACCTTGTCCAGGAGACCATCCTTGCTCACCTGGCTTCCTGTAGCAGCCTGTGAGGGGAGATCTGACCCCCTACTTTATAAATGATGAAACTGAGACGTGGAAGCTAAGTGATGTGCCTGAGCTGGGCTGCTCTCTTCCATTCTGCCTGATCTCATTAGTCACGTCCTATTGTGAACACAGGCGTCGATTTTCCCTGCTGGATTCGAAACTCCGTGAAAGGGCAGGGCTACGTTTGGCCTGTTCATCACTATGTCTCTGGCGCTCAGGATAGTGTGCCCTGTACCCAGGAGGTGCTCAGGTGAAATGAATCCATCTGATAAGGAGTGGGGGGGGATTCATTGCCTGGCCCTTTAGCCAGCTCCTGGGTTTGCCTTCCCACCTACAGTTTTTCAGAAGCATGTAAAGCAGTTTACCCTGAGGCTGAGCCAAGCCTAGAATTCACTCTCAGGCCTCTACCTCCTTCCTATCCCACCCACCCCAATCCTGGGCTTTCTGCCAGCAAAGAACTACCCAAACAGACTGTAAGACGGGCTGTAACTCTGCCTTTGCAGTAGTACAAGGTAAGTCTCTTGGACAAGAGTCTAAGGGGAGAACTGACCTTTGGGAGGCTGACTGCAGCTGTCATTCTCCTCCGGTCCTGGCTCCCCTCCCCGGGCAAGGATGCACCAGAGACCCACAGCCATGCAATTCTACTCTGAATTGACCACTTTCTCAGAGAAGCAAGCTCTCTCCCTCTATGGACACCCCACACCCCCAGTACTGGATAAAGAGTCAAGAGCTGGGGGACTGAGCTATCACTTAATAGTCAGGAGGAGTTTCTTATTCCAGTTATACAGTTTCCTCACCACAAAAGATGGTTAATGGTCACAGAAGATTTGACAATTCGTATGAAAATCAACATAACCTCAACTGCTACTCATTACAGACCTTTTTTTTTTTTGGTGGTGGGGCTTCTGAGAACAAATGAAAAAGGTTGTGTGTGTGACCCCCATCCCCCAACCTTAAAGCCAAGAGAGTTAGTTCTTAAAGGATGTCCTCCTTCCCACAGTTTCCAAAACTTCTCCATTTGATGAATTGACTCCATTAGCTGGCAGTAAAGCCAAGCTGCTGACAGCAACGGCTCAAAGCTGGAAGCCACGATTCTAGGGACTCTCTGATGATCCAACCTGGCCGAAGAATAAGGGATGACCTCACCACTGAGAGGGGTCACGAGAACAGGGCTTTGCTTCCTTCATTGTCAACCGCCCCCCAAAGAGGGTCCCCCCATCAGCACTGGATAATCAGAGACAGGGGAGATTTTCTCATAATGAACCAAGAATGCATCCATAGACGTTCTAGTCACGCATCTCCCATGCCCAGTCCCGTCAGAGGAGCCTGCCCTTCACTGCCTGGGCTGAAATCTTCAGAGAGGCCAAGTTCTCAAGGTTTTGGGGGCAAGAGAGAGAGGGACTTGGAGGCTTTTCAGTCAGAGTTGCCTTTTTTCTAGAAGAGGTGCATTATGGCACGGTGGTTAAAAGGATTTGAGAGCCAGCTGGTTTGAGCTCCAGTCTCAGCTCTACCAGTTACTGTGTGACTTTGGGCAAATTACTTAACCCCTCTATGTCTCAGTTTCCTCATCTGTATAGTGGGAACAACCGTTAGTAACCTCCTTCATGGGGCCTTATGAGGACTGAGTGAGTTAATACTTCTGCTTCTAAAGCCTAACAGAGGAGGAACAGAGAATGTAATTAAGCATTTCTGGGATAAGGTGGGAGGGTGGAGAGAGGAGGCAGTGTTCACCCAGGAACAGTTTGAGGGTGCCTAACTCATCCTCTGGATTTCCAGCCAGGTGACATCCCTGCTGCCCAAGAACCATGGAAGGGGTGAAGAAACGGGAGGGTGGAAGGTACTGGAAGGACACCATGAACCACAGAGGTGTGTCTCTGGGAGTCTAGGATTGAGACGGGAAAAGAACCACTGAAAGATGGCAAGCTTTTAGGATCCAAGGCTGAATTTCAATACAAAACAGGCCACGGCCCCCAGAAGGCTGCTGTGGGCGCTAAACCCTTCTGAGGGGTCTGGTGAAGGTTCCACAGGCTGATCTTACCTCCTGGCCCCTCATTCTCTTGAACAAGTGAGAGAATTAAAAATCAGAGTGTACTTCCCCGAGCTGGCATCTGAAATTTCTCTGCAGAGTTGCTATTTACCTTAACCGTGCTCCTGGGGCCCCCTGCCGCCCCCCACCCTACCCGACTTCCAAGACTGCACCATGACTGTGCACGGAAAGAGTGGGCTTTGCCTTTTATAAATGAAACCGGGATCCATTCGGGCTTGTGATGCTGCCTGCTCGTTAGGACTGCACGTCTGTGATGTGCCTCCGAGTCACTCATGAGTCAGACCTTGCCACACCCTCCTGGTCTAAGGTGTAATTACTGAACCAAGGGGGCCAAGAGGACACCATTTCCCATCGGTAGGAAGTCCTGGGCCTATGACTCTTGGAATTGTGTGGTCTGGTCTTTAAACGAGACGATGACTATCAGGTTCTTGGTACACAGGATCTGACACACGGTGGTGATGGTGGTGAGACAGACACCTGCATGGTGCAAACACCTCTGCACACAGTGCTCAGTGAGTGGGAGCTACTGCTGGACTGTGGCGTTCCTTTCCGGGGGGAGAGGTGGCAGGAGGGGTAGGGATGCTGTAAGAAGGCTCTGTTGCAGGTGTACCTGTATTAACTCTGAGGAAGGAGAGGGACTGGTGTCCTGGGGGAGGAGGGGTGTGGACTTGTGGGAAAAAATGACCAGCTGGGGTCTTCTGTCCTCAGGCGTGTGACGGAGCTAGCTAATCACCGCAGGCTTCTGAGCACTTCTGCACCGAGCTGAGCCGTTCACATTGCATCATCTCCTCGAACTCTCCACAGGAGGGGCACCACTGTGTCTCCATTTTCCAGAGGAGAGAACTGGAGCTTAGAGGTCAAACAACCTTCCCACTTCACAGCCCCTACGTGGAGGACTCCAGGTGCTGACTGAGAGCTTTACCTCGGGCGTGGGCCCAGGTGAACCAAGGCCTCTTCCCACCTCTCCTCAGCCCTCCCCTTTCGCCTCTCCTCATCTCCCCCTGCCCCACCCAGTTCACAGGTGACCTATGTCAGGGAGCCTGATGAGGAAGCAGAGGCCTAAGGAGGAGATGTGCCAGCTGGTGGAACTTTCCACCTTTTCTGTCACACCCAAGATAACCTCGGCTTCTCAAGAACACTCTGCAGCTATAGGTGGGGAGGCTGTTATCACCCCACCGAAGGGGGAAGAGAGGTGTGAGAGACAGCCCGCCCCCCCGTCAGATCCTGCCTCTGCTAAGGACAAATCACTTAACCCTTCCAAATCCCACTTGCCTCATCCATAACCGCCGCCCTCTCCCTCTGCTTCCAAAAGCAGAAATCACTAACTTCGATGAGCACTTAGTCCATTCTAGAACACTTGCTAAATACTTCCCATTCAGTATCTCATTTAATCCTCAAAAATAATCCCAGGAGATAGGTCCTAGCCTTGAACCTATTTTACAGATTGTTGTTATTTGTAAAAATGAGAACAACAACATTGATTCTCTTAGGAGGCATCTATGAAGACAAGATCTTGCATGGAATGTGCTTAGCACAGATTCAGTGTTTAAAAGGGGAAAACCTGAAGCCCAGGGACAGCCCTAAGGTCAAGCATCAGGTTGGATGGGAATGGAGCCCTGAGGTGTCCAAAGCAAGGCTCTTTCTTCAAGGACTCACCCCATCCCCAGGTACAGTGACTCAGCAGAGGACATTCCACTGGCTTATATGAACTGTCCGGAAAACCCCACCTGCCTGCGGCCAAGACCCTTCTGTACCCTAGGAGTGGAGTGGACGTGTCTGGAGAACGGAGGGAATTTGAAGCTTTGGATCCTGAGTCTAATGCTGCTATATGGGGGCATAATTCACAAACTACCTCTGTTCCTTTCCACGCCTGTCCCATGCCAGGCCCTGCACTAGCCCTGGAAATACGAAGAGAAACCAGATTGGCTACCCTCTGAGCAGCCATCCCAGGTACCGGCAGGCCACAGCAGGCCTGCCCTGGGGACCCAGATGCTGACCTCTGGAGATGTCACTGTTGGCCAAAAGAGGTGCTTTCTCTCTTTTTAAAAATCACTTCCAGTCGTTAAATGAATAAACAGCTCTAAAACACTTAGGAGATAAGACACTCTATCAGGACTCCCGTGATCTTTCAAAGCTCAAAGTGAAAATGCCAGCAGGCCTCGGCTCACTGGCTGTGGGAAAAGCAGATAACCACCAGTTTCACTGGCAACAAAGAGACTGAAAACCCTGCACATTTTTAGTATGTGACTAGAATAATCCACAGCTGGGCCCCCAGCACAAAATGCAGGGTAATAAAGCATGCAGGAAACAGGGGCAGCCAGTGCCTTCGTTAGGACTGAGTGGGGCTCGCTTTGTGCCTGTATTATTAAGCCTTTCATGCAGATCACCTCATTTAATTTCATCTAGTCCTCACCGCAGTGGCCAAGAGCTGGCTTTGGAGTCAGTCTGCCTGGGTTACTCTCAATATTCACTCCCACTCACCCTCTCAGCCCTTCCCTCCTGGCTGGGTGACCTTGGGCGCCTTGTTTAACCTCTTCAGGCCTCAATTTCCCTGTCCGTAACACTGGGATACTAGAACCTACCTTATAAGATCGTTTTAAACATTAAATAAATAAATCCAAAGGAAGAACTTAACTTAGGATCTGGGACACCGTCCTCAACAAGTGTTAGCTTTTGCTGTTGTTAACGCTGATCACAGACAGCCCCGTGCCTGGCTGTGTGTCCTCTCTTCGTTTTGCACTTGATACACCTGAAACCTCCCAAGGTCAGAACCAACCCACGCTTGTGCGGTTCCCTCTCGGTACAGATGCTCGCGCCCAGCTCACCACACCACCTCCCCACGAAGCCTGCCTCAAAGACAGAGGCCTGCTGATTCTTTGGGTCTTGCCATTAGGAAATCACCTCCTAGTGGGAACCCACCTGGGGGTCTTTCTGTGGAAGCAGACTGCAAGCCAACCACTGGCAATGCGTGCCGGGCAGACCCGAGGCCCGTGAGGTGCCAAGACACCTGAGGAACCAGCGGTGTCTGAGAGCGATTTGTCTCCAGCTGTCCTGGTTTCTGTCTGGTTCCTCCTCTGATCCAAAGGGGTCTGGGGGAGGGCAGGATGAGCAGGGGCTGACATCCGGGTTACTCACACGGAGGCCGTCTTCTGGCCGCAGGCCGCCCCCTCCCTGTGGCTTCTCGTGCACCTCTACACACCCGGGGCTCCTTTCCGACGCACGGTCTCATCACGGAGACAAACGGGAGCCTCGCGGTGGGCTGCCTCCTCTACCCGGAGCCCTGGGCCTCAGCTTATCTGCCACAGGTGGAACCCAGAGCCTCACCCTTAAGGGCGAAAGCTGCCCACGCCTCCCTCTGTTCCTGTCCCACCTGGGACCAAAGACCCCCCAGCACAGCTTTCCGTGACTCGTTCATGGAAAACAAATGACGGGCTGCCGGCGTTAGAGCAGCAGAACGAGACCACAGCCTGTGCCCACAGGGGGCCTACAATCTAAGAGGAAAGAGATACGGATCAAGAAATGCCACCGAGGTCATCCCACGTCTAGACTCAACACAGCACTCAGAATTATCCTTCCAATAAATACCTCAGATCACGTCCCCCAATCTCTCTCAGAGGCCAAGGCGAGACCTGAAGATGTCCTCTCAGGCCCTACAAGGCTGCCCCAGGACTCCTCAGATCTCACTGCTGTGTGTCCTCACAGGAACTCGTCAGGCCTGCGGGCTGTCATGCAGGCTGTCCCCTCTGCCTGGCATATTCTTCTCCCGTTTTTCCACAGGGCACAATCTCTCCCCTCCCTCCAGCCTGCGTGTAACAGCCGTAAGACCCACCCTGATTACCCGATTTCAAACTCCAACTTCACTCCCCACACCCCTGTGCCCCCAACCCACCTTACCTTGTTCATTCCCCCTTTCCACCTTCTGGTGTATACTTCCTGTGTTTACTGTGGACCATCTCCCCATCTCCCCCCAGCCCCACTAGGATGCAAAGGCGGACATCTGTATGTGTTTTATTTCCTGACATGTCCTGAGCACCCTAAACAGTGTCTGGTACGTCCCAGGCACTTGGTAAATATGTTTTGTTTTGTTTTAATAGATCTTCACTGGAGTATAATTGCTTTACAATACCGTGATAGTTTCATACCACAGGGAGATCAGCTCTGTGCTTTGCGATGACCTAGAGGGGTAAATATTTGCTGAATAAGTGAATAAATGAATGAGTGAGTGAGTGAATGAACAAATGAGTACTATGAGAGGGGAAGCAGAGGGTGCTGTGAGCACTCACAGCAGAAGAACTAATTCCATCTGGGGGTCAGGGAAAGCCTTCCCCCCGCCCACCCTCCCAGAGCCTCACGGGGTACAGGGGAAGGGGAAAAGAGAGGCACGGGGAGGCTTCCTGATGGCCAGTCCTACCTGAGCGAGGGTGAATGCATCGCTACTGACCCTTCCCCAGAGAGAGAATTCCACCTGCCGGGGGGTAACACCCAGGCCCGACACCGGCCATCCAAGGTACTTCTGGATGCCTTGGGCATCTCCACTTCAGAGCCTGACGATTCCTTCAGAGAGAGCTGCTCTCTGAAGCCTGGATCTCTAAAAGCTCTTATCAGCCAAATCCCCACTGAGGTTTCTCAAGTCAAGGAATAAACCAAGCCTAACCCTGGCTATGACGTAGAAGAGCAGAATGGAAGCATCCAACAGAAAATTAAAAATAAGTGACATTTATTGAGAGCGCATATGACCCAGGCACTATTATAAATCGTTAACCTGCTTAATTACCGATGAATCGTGTGCCTCCAGTATGGTGATAGGTAGATGCTAACAGGACCCGCCTCGTAGGGTGGGTTGTGAGGAAGGCAGGCATTAACGGTATGACACAGAACACACACAGAGCGCTCTTTGTTTGTTTGCTACTACGTCACCATCCTCAACTTACAGGGGAGAACACTGAGGCACAAAGGGGTGACAGAAATTGGACCACCTTCCCCCACTAACCAGAGGCCAAGCAGGATCCAGACGCACGCCGCCTGGGCTCAGGGCTGATTTTCTTTACCCTATATTACACCTTTCCCAGAAATCAGGCCCCTCACAAAACGCTTCTTCTTCAGGGACAGAGAGGCTCCTCCGAGCAGAGTTCTTTCTGAAAATTAAATTGTGCTTGGCCTTATTTGTAGAAAGGTGGCTAAAAGATCCAGCAGCCAGGTATGGCTGAAAAGCCCAGGACCCACCAGCTCCTCCCAAGGCTGTCCCCACCAAGTGTCTGGGGCCAGAGTGCTGTTCTGGACTATACTGTAACCTGGGGAAGAACCCTAGCCCTTGATGCTGCAGACACAGAAACACACAAACCCCAGGAGAGGAGAGAGGTCTTCCTCATCCTGGGACCACAAATGTCTGTCATTTACGGATTGGTCTTTGCTGTCGGTTCCCGGCAATGTGTGTCCACCAGCAGCCAGCCACCCCCCAACCACATACAAATGGCAGTGGAGGGGCTGAGGGGCCGGCTGGGAGCCCAGGCTTCTGGCTCCCCCAGCCCCAGCACGCTGAGTTGGATGCCCTCACTACTCCTGGAGCACCTCCTACCTAAGGCTGCTGCCTGGGTCATACCCACACCCTCGGGATCAGCCTTGGTGTGGCAGACTCCTCACCGACACACTGGAAGCCAGAAGCATGTAAGCCTTACTCACGGCCCAGTGCCCCAAGCAGGACTGGCACAAGCCCCGGGGAGGACTTGAGGGGTGTGGGCAGGGTGTGCTGGACCAGTCAGGACTTTGAGGGTCCAAGTGCAGGAGCCACCATCTGGTTCTCCATCCTTATCTCCTTTCCTAAAAGGAGAGGATTCTGTTTAAATGAAGACTCTTCAGCCAAACAAAAAAAGGAAGAAACCAGTCAGGGCATCAGGTGGGCTTCTTAAACAAGTTCAACGAGAGTGGCCAAGGTTAGGCAACCTCTTGTCCAGTCTGCGACAAAGGGGCCTTTGGTTTGTTTTTTGGAAGAAGAATCTGGTCTCCCTACATCTTCTTCTCAGTATTTGCATAGTGAGCCATCCCAACTTGCTTTGTACCCTCTTACAACAGAAAACCCCACTTATTTCTTTAGGTTGTGTTTTTTTTTTTATAAAGCTCCTATTGATATTACACAAATGATATTTCTTTGTATTCATACTCGGAAGGCTCAACAGATCACTTTTTTGCCAGAAGTTCGGTTTCTTAAAAAGTTGGGCCAGTGTCTCCTGTGTAAATCTGCCTTGGCCCGTTGACCAGTTGGGGCTGTGGCCGCTGACATCACAAGCTTCCGAGTGGGCTTCTCCCACCACCACTGCCTCTGCTGCCCTCAACAGCTCCGAAGAGAAGCGCTACAGATCCATCCACTGAGGAGCTAAGGCCCACACGGGGCTGCAGAGCAGCAGAAATCTTAGCAAGGCAGCAACTCTCAGCAAAGGTTGGCAGTGATTGTGTATTTACTGCAAACCAGATGCCCTGCTAAGCACTTCACATGCGTCATTTCATTTAACCTCCTAACAACTCTGTGAGAAAGGCTATTTTTGGTACTATTTTGTACATGAAGAAGTAGGTTCAGAGGTGTAGGGGAGAAAGAAACTTAAATTGGACCATCTCAGTGCTTCATGCTGGGCGAAAGGCACGTATGTGCTGATTGCATACCCAAGCACGGGGAAAAAGAGCCGCACCTGGGGCTGGGGTCCTGCACAGTTAGGAACCCGCTGTGGAAAAACCCACATTTATACAAAGGGAATGCCAAGGAGTAATGGTTCATTCTTTCAAAGGGTTAACTGCAAGTTTCCTATAAAAAAGAGACTTCCTCACTACCTTCAATTACAACTCCATTTTCATTCCACCTTCCACTCCAGGACACAGTGACCCAAAGCAGGAATGATTAAAAAGCAGAATGTGAAGCGGAATTGCAGCCCAGTCCACTTCAGAGGTGGCTTTACCTTCAGAGAAGAACCTGAAGGACCGCTCAGGCCCCTGATGTGATCACAACACCCTCCCCTCAGCTCAGTTAAGAATGTAGAACAAGTGAATTAAATCACAAGTGTGGTTTTCATAAATGAACACACATCTACAACTTCTAAAAAGATGGACATGGTGAGTTTGGGGGGTATTTTAACTGCAAAATTCACTGATGCAGTCATCATATGATGTTTACTTAAAACCCTAAAAACTCTGATGCATCATAGAGATACAAGATGCTTGCAACACGAATTCACTGCAAAGGTGGCCGTGACTTGCACGTAAGCAGATGTTGGCTGTGGGCTGGAGGTGGGACCCACAGACCAGTGCCAGCTCAGTGATGGTAGCTCAGCCGTCCGTGCCTGGCGCCTGTGAGGATTGTGCCTTTAGGGACGAGTCTGAGTCTGGCCCCTGAGCTATAGCAGTTGTACTATCACTAGGTATCAGTGAGCAACTGAAAATGCTGCAAGGAAGTGGTGAGATACTAGTTTTACACGGAAATAGCCACACGTGAGTGGAAATTTAAATCAGATTCTATAAAAGCAACCAGCTTAAACTGTCTTTGACCAGAATAACCCCTGAGGCATCTCAGGGAGTTAGAAGCACTTTGGGAATGTCCTCTAATATGACAGGGCCTTACCGCTGAGGCTCAGAACATTGGCAAGAGGGCAGGCCACCTGGGTAGGTCACTCCAACACCTTCTGAGAAAGGCAAGGCTGTTTGAGCCTGACCCCACCTGAACACCTAACTCCGAGCTTTGTCCCGGTCAGGGAAATAGTTCTTCAGCACCATCTCTGCACACCATCAGCAGAGCTGAAGAGGCCCAACTTTTCTCACAAAGCCAGCGGTGTGGCCGGTAAGACCTTGTCAGTGTCAAAGCATATGGGTGGCCCCAGCAGAATAACCTCGATGGCGCTCAGTGGCTGGGACGGCTTCATGGGGGACTTAGTGATGACTTGAGCTGGCCCTGGAAGAGGAGCTGGGGAGCTCAGGCAGACAGACGAGTAAAGGCAGAAAAGTGTCAGCTGCCCTGGAACAGAAAGGAGAGGGGTCTCGGGGGAGCAGAACGCTCGAGAGGCAAGCAGGAAATGCATACAAGGAAAGTGGAGGCAGAGGGTACCCAGGCGGCAAGGAGCCTGTATCTCATCCACAGGCAACGGGGAGACAATGAAGGTTCCAGGGCAAGAGAAGTCTCTGCAGATCTCCTGAGAGGGCCTTTCCAGGCTTTCGGCACTACCGGATGTGAGTTCCACAGGGGCGGGGGATTCAGTCCCAGCACCCACAAAAATGCCTGGCACGTGGTGCACATACAGTAAATACTTGCCGAATAAAGTAATGATAAATGTGAATCCAGAATCCCTTCCCTCCTGGCACAAGGAGGGAAAAAGGGGGCTTTATAGACACCAAATGACAAGCTTTTGGGCAACTGAAACAATTCTTCAAATGACCCCTAGGGGCAGCTCCCTGCTACATGAAGATGAGACTCAGCTCTGGGAGAGGAGGAATGGATGTGGAAAGTGAACAGTCATGGCACAAACACACTTCATCCTTCCAGTCTCCACACCAGCTCCTCCCAAACCCCAGTAGCCTTGACTGAGATTCCCCCTCAAGAGGGATGGCACCAACCCCCAGCTTCTTTCTGCAGCACGCAGATCAGGTGCCTCCCTTAATAAAACTGCAGCTACCGTTACTGTGATCCTACCATGTGTCAGGTACTGTGCAAATCACCCCCTGCTCATTCAATACTCAGAATGATGCAGAGAGGTGGAAACCATCACCCCCATTTTACAGATGAGAAAACTGAGGTTCAGAAAGATTAAGTAACTCATAAGGTCACACAGCTGACTGGGGCAGAACAGGGCTCGTATTGCTCTGACATCAAAGTACATATCCTCAGTCTCTATAGTCACCCCTCCTGAATCTCTGACGTTACACCGCGGAGGAAGGGAAGGAGGGCAGGTGCCTGTGCACTGGGAAAGAGAAGCTGGCAGCTAAGAGATGAACATTCCCCCCGGCTTAGGAGCAGAGGCCAGCCTGGCTGCGGGACAGGGAAGGTAGGAGGGGCCTCTCAGAGGCAAGGAGGGTGGCTCTGCCCTTCTTCCGTGACAACCACACCAAAATAGACGGGGTGAGGCTGCTGGGAGGTGTGGGAGCGCATCCCTCCCAGTGAATCAGGCCCTGTGAAGGGCGAGGTGCTGTTCAGACAACCTGAGACTATTTCTGCTCCGCCAGCGTGAGGGCTGACGGGTGAGGCGGGGCTCTTTGTCAACGGAGACAGACATGCTGAGAAATACAGCAACCCCCAAAACACACACCCTCCCCCAAGCACCAAGGGGATGCTGGGGTGACTGGCTTTGGGGAGGGCACTGTCCGCCTCCTTCCCCTCTTATTGGGGGTTTGATTCCAGGCTCTGTCAGTCACCAGCCACAGGCCGTGGGCGGTTACCTCACTTTCCTGAGCCTCAGCTTCCTCATCAGTAACACGGAAAACATAATAGTCCCTCCCTCCCAAGGTGCTTGTGAGGGTTTAAGGAAACCGGGTCTGCCCGGCAGTCAGCTCAGTACCTGGCATTTCATAAGCGCTCAAATGATTTCTTAAGTTACTTAAATCGTGACTTGTTATGCTTCCGGTGCTGCTATCACTCTGCTACCATAACATACGGGAAAATACGAGTTGGCGCGGTCACTGCCCTTATACCTTGCCCTGGGGAGGACGGCAGGCGTCAGCACGGGAGAGCGAAGGAGGGGGCGTGGTAGTTTTAAGCCCAAGGGGGTGACGGCCAGACAAGGCAGTTTTGTCTCAGGTGCCCTGAACCAGGGCATAGAAGAAGGCATTGAACTCCCTTCCAGTGGTGGAAGAGGGAGGAGGGCCCTGTTCCCAGGCAAGAAGAACCTGAGATAACCAGGGCGTTTGGCTTCCTCTGTGGGTCTCGCGGAGTGAGTAGTGGCAGCGCAGGAGGCGGCGGTGCAGAGAGGGGAGGGCTGTGTCATGAGCGGTGCCCCCAGTCTTTCTGAAGGAAGGAAGTGACGAATCCCAGGCACCTGCGTCTCGTGGCCCAGGTGAGGCCTCCAGGTACACAAGTGATCTGGGTGCAGGTGCTGAGAGGGGAGACGGTGGCAGTGATGCTCCCAGCCTGGACGGGGCCAGAAGGTTCTGACTTAGGGGCGGGCAAGCCCTGCTGTCATCTGGGAAGAAGGCTGTGGAGCTAACGGAGTTGGGTCTTCCCCAGGATGGACATGGGGATTAGCTGGGGTTGGGGGGTGCAGTGCTCAGGGTCAGCACTGATAGGAGGTATTTGTACTCCCGGCAGCTATGGAAGTGGCTCTTCCTCCTGTGGAAGGAGGGATGGAGTCGGGCCCTGAGCTGTGCCAGGGCCAGGTGACGGCCACCTGGGGCAAGGCAGGAGATGGCCAGATGTCCAGTCACCTTATGGCTCCCTGGAGACCACCCAACCTCCTCTGGCCCAGCTGGTAGTTTCACTGGCCCTGGCACTAGGTTAGGGAGGACTCTTGAGGTCACAATTTATAAAAGACATATTGGAGTGTAAGGAGGAAATAAAAAAAAAAAAAAAGCAGGTGGAGCCCAAAGGCAGGAGAGCTGAGCCTCAGGACAGTACTGGCACCGAGGATTGGGAGGATGACGCACACACCCCCTTTGTCCCCCCTTCCCCCTGTCTTCTCCTTTCTGCTCTCCTCTCTTCCAGAGCTTCTTTGTAAACAAGAGCACACTGGGGACTGGCTCTTAGGAGCTCAGTCACTCTCTCTAGGTGCCCATTCCATACTCTCTGGGAAGGGGCCAGTGGCCCCCCTGCGGTCCAGTGGGGCTGGGTTCCTGCTCTCCAGATGGTGCCTTCCCACTGTGACTAAGGAGGACCAGTTGAGCAGTGGTCACTGTGAGCTGCCCACACAGCCCTAAAGATGCTACTCCTAAGGGGAGTCAACCCAGTAAGGGCCCAGATGTGGCCACTTCAGGAAACAGACCAAAAAGAAGTGGGGAAACGTGAAGATTCAGGACAGGGCCCGTGTGCCTGGCCTCTCACTGTGGCCCCAGTCATCATCCTCCCAGGTGTGGCATCGTGGGGCTCCGGTGTGGGACCAGGCTGTGTCAGGTGGCTTACCTCCCTTGCTGAACCCTGGAGCCTGAACTCGGAACCGCCATCTGGGACTGACCATCAGTGTGCTTCTCTCAGGAAAGTCTCCTCTTCCCCAGCTGGGCTGTGAGCCCCCTGGGGGAAGGACCTGTTGGGGGGAGCGGGGACTCTGACCCCAGAATGAAGGGATGCTTCTACTACCACCCACTTCCTTATATTCTTATATGATGGTGCTAGTGAATGTGGCAGGCTACCAAATAAGGCCAGTGAGTATCAGGAACCACATTTTTACTTTAATTTTAAATAAATTTTCATAGCCACATGTGGCTAGTGGCTACCACACTAGACAACACAGGTAAAAAATCATATCTTGTACAAAGTACTTCCATATATACCATAACATTCAATTTTCAGGTGAGCAGGGCAAGCAATATTTACCCCATTTACAGATAACAAAACTGAAGCTCAGAGATTTGCTTGAGTTGAATTGGATTGAATACTCAAAGCTCCCAAACCATTTCCATTACATGACTTTTATACCTAAACTTGACTTCTGAGGGCCAGGGGAGATGGCCCTGATGGAGCCCATTCTGGCTCTACCATTAACTGGACATGTCACTTTCTCACCTTTCCCTAGTCTAAACTGAGAAGGAACATGGTGGAGGGTTCCAGAGAGCCTGGGGTATGGTCTCCTCAGACCAGAGTGACTAGGTGGTCAGGATTCAAGATCCTTCTAAGCTGCTGTGTGGTTTCAAGATACTTTTCTAAAAATGAGGAGAGGGAGGGAGAAATTAGATAAATTCTTTCCCTCCTCCACCAGTCTTGTCCCAGGAGCCATAATTAAAGGGGGTTAAAAATAGTGTGATCCCACGCTGGCCTCAAGGACATTCCAATGCCTCCTTAAATGAAACTGAATTCCTGATCATTTCCTTTAGGATCAATCCAATCCTCAACATATGGCCATTCCATCAGAAATGGTATAATGCGGGACTTCCCTGGTGGTGCAGTAGTTAAGACTCCACACTCCCAATGCAGGGGGCCCAGGATCCATCCCTGGTCGGGGAACTAGATCCCACACACATGCTGCAACTAAGAGTGTGCATGCCACAACTAAGGAGCCGGTGAGCCACAGCTAAGGAGCCCACCAGCCGCAATCAAGGAGCACACATGCAAGGAGCACGCATGCCACAGCTAAGGAGCAGGCGAGCCGCAACTAAGGAGCCTGCCTGCTGCAACTAAGACCTGGCGCAACCTAATTAATTAATTAATTTTTAAAAAATGGTATAATGCACTGGGTGGGCATTCGGTCCTTACCAAACACCCTGGCACAAACCCAACACTCATTCCCATTCCTGTTCCTTCGTGAAATCCAACTGATGAGTCTCAGCTAACTGTGATGCCCACACTACTGTCAGTTTATAATCTCCTGGGTGCGGGGATAGGCTGGGGGGACATGTAGAGGCAGAAATAAATCACACAAGGAAAAGTCAAGTGGAAAATGCAAATTTAATAAGACACAGACAGAAAATAAACCACCAGCCCAGCCACTAGTGACAAGTGCAATGTTATTTTTTTTCCCTCTGGTCCCTGCTGAATGCCCCCTAATTCTGGGAAAGGCTCCCTTTCGTCTTCTGAGTCAGGCTTGAAGGAATACTGCAGTATTTCAGCCTTGGGTTTCTAGCAGAGAAACAAACCTGGTTTTGTCATATAATTTTCGGCACCTCTACTATAATAACACATCATTCGTGGATCTATGCTAAAGCAAACACCATCTGGTGGCTGCGTAAAAAGCTGTCCGGGGTTCTGACCTTCGAGGTGTAAGGGGTTTGTTTGGGGAAAGGAGGCCGGGTGCAGGGAGAATCAAGTCGGTAATGAGAAGCGGTGTCGGCAACCTGCACAGTGTGACATCTGAAGGCTCAGTGGAGGAAAACGAGGCTGGTGTCAGGTTCCAAACACTCAAGGCAAAATGACCAACGCTTCTTTTCTTTCCCAAGTGAAAAATGTTTCAAGAAGTCCCTTTTCCCAGTCTCTGGCCACAAAACACACACACACACACACACTCTCTCACACTCACTCACTGGAGAGAGGATGGTCTGGGGGAGCCCCAGGCTACCCCAAAGGAAAATCACCTCCTGAAAAATCTAGCTAGTGAGTTCTCCATTTTGTGGACTGTACTAGCTATGCAGCTGCAAGAATGAGACAGAATTTGCCCTTTCCACAGCCCAGCGTTTCTTGGGTTGCTCTGAATCACTAGGACACCGTGGTTCACCCAGATACAGGGCACTCATAGGACTCAAATACCTTCTCTGGAGCTTAGGTGCTTAAACACAAACTTGTTTAAAAGTTCTAATTATACAGTAAAACTCCATTATTCCTCACACATGAAATGATTCCCAAGAGTTAGTATGAAGGGTGGCAAGTCCTGGTCCCGTAAGTTGGGTTTTCATGAAGATAGGTCTTGACACTGACCTCTGAGTTCTGACTTGTCCATTCGGACTTGAATAAGTCCGTTCCGAGCACACATGGAGAACAACTGTTCCAGAATAAACGAATATGCCTTGAACATGGGAGGGAGAAATTAAAAGAAAAAGAACCCAAGAGCCACGTGCGGCTCAGGAAGACCTGGTTCTATGGCGTCAAAGAAGAAAACACATGACTGAAACATTTAGAACTGGTCACAAGCAACTCAGAGCAACTAAGTCTCCAGGAGACCTCTGGGACTCTAAGATATGAAGAAGAGTTTTTAGTCTAGAAGGGGCCACAGAACCCAGCCTAAGAAAGAGCAAACTTGCTATCATATACCCAGAAGGATCAGGTAACCGCTAGAACTTTCTATAATGATGAAAATGTTCTACATCTGTGCTGCCCTACACAGTGGTCACTAGTCACATTTGGTTACGGGCACTTGAATATGACTCATATGACTGAAGAACTGAAATATTAATTTTATTTAATAGTAATTAAAATACAAATTTAAATAGTCACACAAGGGCTTCCCTGGTGGCGCAGTGGTTGAGATTCTGCCTGCTAATGCAGGGGACGTGGGTTCGAGCCCTGGTCTGGGAAGATCCCACATGCCGCGGAGCAACTAGGCCCGTGAGCCACAACTACTGAGCCTGCGTGTCTGGAGCCTGTGCTCTGCAACAAGAGAGGCCGCAATAGTGAGAGGCCTGTGCACCGCGATGAAGAGTGGCCCCCCCAGGGCTTCCCTGGTGGCGCAGTGGTTGAGAGTCCGCCTGCTGATGCAGGGGACGCGGGTTCGTGCCCCGGTCCGGGAAGATCCCACATGCCACGGAGCGGCTGGGCCCGTGAGCCATGGCCGCTGAGCCTGCGCGTCTGGAGCCTGTGCTCCGCAACAGGAGAGGCCACAACAGTGAGAAGCCCACGTACCGAAAAAAAAAAAAAAAAAAAGAGTGGCCCCCGCTTGCCACAACTAGAGAAAGCCCTCGCACAGAAACGAACACCCAACACAGCCAAAAGTAAATAAATAAATTAAAAATGAATGAATGAATGAATAAATAAATAAATAGTCTCACGAGTTGAGTGGCTACCACTTTGAGCAGTACAATAAGATCAAATGGCAAAGCACTACTTATGGAAAAGCCCAGGACGTCCATGGTGGCTCAGTGGTTAAGAATCCGCCTGCCAATGCAGGGGTCATGGGTTCGAGACCTGGTCCGGGAAGATCCCACATGCCGCAGAGCAACTAAGCCCATGTGCCACAGCTACTGAGCCTGTGCTCTAGAGCCGGCAACCCACAGCTACGGAAGCCTGCAGGCCACAACTACCGAAGTCCACGCACCTAGAGCCCGTGCTCCGCAGCAAGGGAAACCACCGCAATGAGAAGCCCGTGCACTGCAACGAAGAGTAGCCCCCACTCGCCACAACTAGAGAAAGCCCGCGTGCAGCAACAAAGACCCAGTGCAGCCAAAAATAAATAAATAAATGTATAAAAAAATAAAAAAAGAAGAAAGAAAAGCCCAAGAACAGCCTCCAGCAAAGCTATCTGACAGTTACTCTTTTTCTTTCCTTTTTAGCTCCGGGCCTTCAGGTCCTCTCAGTCGAAGTCATCCTCCAGTCCTGGAGGAGACCTTCTCCACCTGAGGGCTGTTATCAATCACTTGACGCCACCAAATCTCTCCAAAGCATATCCCAACCATGGGCCATGGTGCCTTGCTCTCCCCCACCCCCTGCCCCAGAGTCCGTGGGAGACAAGGAGGGAACAGAGGCAGCACCCGGGCTCCCTTTTGGGGCCTGCAGGCAGAGTGCTCTAATGACCCCAGAAACTCCACTGTCCCTCAGAACCCCCAGCCTGTTTTGTCCCATAAAAATCTCAAGTTTAAAGATGAAGTCCCATGGCCTACCTTATGGATTGTCACATTGGCCTGTAAGCTTCATGCCACTCATTCCAGAAGTAACAGATCATTACAGTATACCCCTCACATGCTTTCTCCACAGCTCATTTGAATAAGGGATAACTTACACACTTGGCTCACTTTATTTTTTTTATTTTTTATTTTTTTTGCGTTACGCGGGCCTCTCACTGTTGTGGCCTTTCCCGTTGCGGAGCACAGGCTCCGGACGCGCAGGCTCAGCGGCCATGGCTCATGGGCCCAGCTGCTCTGCAGCATGTGGGATCTTCGCGGACTGGGGCACGAACCTGTGTCCCCTGCATCGGCAAGTGGACTCTCAACCACTGCGCCACCAGGGAAGCCCTGGCTCACTATTATTTTTTTCCCTATTTAATCCTGACAATGAGAGAGAGGCAGAGGGAGGTAAGATCACACTTGTTTTAAACACACTTGTCAAGGGTTCACAGAGGTGGAGTTAATGACCCGGCAAAAGACTGAGGATGATCTTGGGTTGCTCTGGGCAAGTCACGTAACCC
Organism: Mesoplodon mirus; assembly: GCF_964341445.2. Lineage (NCBI taxonomy): Eukaryota > Metazoa > Chordata > Mammalia > Artiodactyla > Ziphiidae > Mesoplodon > Mesoplodon mirus. The sequence continues at coordinate 25,239,566 of NC_138983.1, read as the reverse complement.
CTCAGTGCTTCAGGGTCATCTGTAAAATGGGAGGAACAATGGTGCCTGCTGCCCCTTAGGGTCGTTGTGAGTTAGAGTATATACAGTGCTCGGCACTGCGCCCAGCACAGGGAAAGCTCTACAGAAGCGTCTGCTCTTGGTGAGAAGGGTGTAGAGTGTACGTATGTGGCGGGGGGGGGGGGACATAACTATATGTTTATACACCTGGTTGTAGAAAGCCTCTGACGCTTCCCCAGAGACCCTGAGAGGTGAGGAGGAGAACCTGGTCCAGTGGACAGGGAGAAGCAAGCCGAATACAAAATGAGGATTTTCTGGATTCAATAACCCATCTGATCCCAACCGATAAAGTACCTGCCCTCGAAGGATGGCGTGCTGCCTCCTGAATAATACATGCACAAGGTCCCCACTGTGGATCTCGGTGTAATTCAATGAGGGGTCTCCGGAGAGGACACATCAGTGCGCACTGAGGTTCTGGGGCCTTGAGAAGGCAGAATTCCCAGATCAAGTTTCTCCCCAGACCTCTGTCCAGAAACATGTCTGTATCCTACCAAGGAGAAACCTGTACTGATAACCAGGGAGTAACACTTTTTCTAAAGGGATATTTGGCCCAGCATTGCCTCTTTGGGAGACTACCATAATAGTTACTTATTTCATGGGTTTTCTTAAATATTCGAATCCCTCATATTACGTATATAAAAGCTGATGCCCATGGAGACCAAGAGTTCTGCCCAAGGTCATACCAAAGGTAGGGCAGAGCTGAGGGGACACCAAGGCTCACAATTTCTACTCCAGGCTTCCTACCACCCTGCTTCACAGCCACACTTCCTCCAAATGCCCTTTTCTGTCCTGTCTGGGTTCACAGCATCCTTACATTTAAATGATAATTCAAAAGGCACATTCATACCTTCTGTCTCAGTTACCCTCACCTAGGTTTAATAACCTGAAAGATTTTTTTTAGAGAAAAGATGTAAGTTGATATGAAAACAGAAATACTGCTGGGAGGTTTCCCTGGTGGCGCAGTGGTTGAGAGTCCGCCTGCCGATGCAGGGGACGTGGGTTCGTGCCCCGGTCCGGGAAGATCCCACATGCCGTGGAGGGGCTGGGCCCGTGAGCCATGGCCGCTGAGCCTGCGCGTCCAGAGCCTGTGCTCCGCGACGGGAGAGGCCACAACAGTGAGAGGCCCGTGTACCGCAAAAAAAAAAAAAGAAAAAGAAATACTGCTGGAATGGATGACCTGTCTGCTTGAGTACACACTGTAGTAACTGTGGATGTGAAAAATCCAGATTTACCTAAAAGATAAATATACATATGCTTTTTTGCTTGACAAAACTATTGACCACAAGATTCTAACAAGTGGCCTGTTTTTCTCATATATTTGAAAGAGGATTTAACTTACAAAACCCGCCCTCCTCCAACATTTTTGGGTTTATACCAATTGTATTATATGGAAATGTACTTTTTTCTCCTTCCTGATTTTTATTTCTGAGAAACCAAGGTGGTGATAAAAGGACTAAGGAGGCGGAGGATGATTAGTGACGACAATGATTAGATTCCCGTCTTCCAGATTAATAGAGAAGTCAGAAGAGAATTATAAACCTCGGAAGAGAGAGGGCTCAGGGAAAGCTGTTGCCTACTTAGCTGTAGTGAGTTAGTCCACAGAGACCTCAAGCATAATGGGCATTATGATACATTTATAATTATCAGCATTTTCACTCTTTTAAAATGCTATCACCCATTCTCGTCTGGCTTCCTCCAACCCAAGGCACAGCCATTTTCATAGACTGGTGAATAAGCTGCATTCTTCTGGTTTTTAACAAACACCGCACAGTGCTGTCTGTACCACCCCCCAAATTAAATCAGACTTGTTGCCACACAGCTGCAGCAACCGGCTGCCAGCGTCTCTGGAGGACAGTGGGACTTCCGACTTGGCAGGGCGGGCTGCTGGTTTTCACAGAGCCCGTCCAGCCCTGAAGTGTCAACACACCCCTGGTACGGTGAGCCCGGCACCCAGCAAGAAAACAACACAGCCTCACATGCTCATGTGAACAGCATGAAGGCCATCATTCTCGCGACAGTCCTTTCACAGAGAGGTACATGAGGTCCAGAAATGCCAATAGGCTCTGTGCTTGGCACACGGCTCTCAATAAACGGTGGTGTTAGCTAGCACCCAGCATTGCACCTGGATCCTCCCTCTAAGGGGTGCAAGGCACTTCCAGCAAGTCCTCTTTCGTCACACTCTTGCCACCCGGTTTGGGCAGCTGTTATTCCGAGCAGCGCGAGGGGCTTATACTCCCATGATCTCCGATCTGGATGCTCCCCGGCAGGTGGGAATCAGACTCAGACAGAAAGGAACCTTCCCAAGGTCACAGTGCTGTGTCAGAGGCAAGATTTAGACCCGGGTCGGCCCGACCTTATCCTCTCTCTGTTCAGAACCTTGGAGGGGCTCAGATCTGGTGAAATAAACACAAAGGAGGAGCTGGAGACACTCTTGTGACAAAGTGACCGGGGTGCATAGTGAGGCGGGGGCATCTTTCGACTACACCTCCAGCAGCTATGGAATCTCCCCACAAGCTCCCCCCGGTGGACCTGCCTTCCTCCACCAGCCTTGATAAATTACAAGGCCCCACGACAGGGACTGTCTCTTCCTCTCAGCTCTGTTTGGACCATTGTCCTAGCAAGGCTCAAATAAAAGGCCATTATTAATAGTGACAATAACGCTATACTGTTTTCTCAAGGGCCTCTGCGAAGGCCTGCCAGACCAATGCCAGGCTGCTCCCCGCTGCCTCTCGCTGGCGGTTCTCACCTGTGAACCCTCAGCTGCCAGGGGCCTTGGTACCCAGCTCCACCCTCCATGTTGTGTTGCCTGAACTCTACCTTTTCAGCTTCTCCAGGGCCCTGAACAGGGGAGAAGGGCCCAGCGCAACGCATCCGAGGCCTAGCAGAGGACGGACAAGGCAGCCACGGGGGACAAAACCAGGCCTAGGAGATAATGGGCCCCAGGTTTGTTTTGAACTGAGCTCGCTTGCAGCCCCAGGCCTAGAGCTAAAGAGCTCCGGGACAGAGCTCTGGGATGGGGTGAGCGTCAGGAATGCTCGGGGCAGCGGGGGGGGGGGGGGCCTCTGGTTTTCATTATGCACTTGGGCCTGTGGCAGCTGTGAAAAGTTAAGCGTTCATCTCGTGAGAAACGTTGCCTGTGATGATGGAGAGGACACAGAGGGGAGCCACTGTGCAATAGGACTCATGCGTGGCGGTCCCCGTGTGCATGCGTGTGCATGAGAGCCAGGCTCATCCCTGGGGTTCGGGCTAGAAATTCATTAATAAAGGCTCGGTGGGGGAAATAAGAGGCTTTTACAGCCACAAAAGCAAGCAGCAGGATGAGGCAGGGTGAATGCGGAGGCGGGTGGGGTTTAAATGAAAGTTCCTTTGCAGGTTCTCAGCTTTTAATTAGTACACCTCTGGGGCCAGAGTACTCCCCTCCCCCTGCCAATGCGCACAAACATAAGGTCTCCTCAGGCGTTACTTTTACTGTCAGCTGGGACAGACCCAGGTAACCAAAGTTTATCTGGGTCAGGAGAGCTTGGCTCTTCCCTGAGGATCTCATAGGTAGGGTTGGCATGTTCTCTGAGCGGCTGGAAAGGCAGGCAGGTGCGGCACACACGTGCACGGGACGAACGCGCTCCCACTCGTTCCTCAGTAGGTCACGCACCCGCCGTGGACAAAGTTCAACTCCAGGCCCAGTGCGGAAACAAAGACATGTGAGCCCACATCTGACCCCGGGAGCCCTCTTCTCCAAGTCCAAAGGGCAAGACCACGCTCGGAAATTAGAGGTGCATCTGACACGCACAACAGGGCCGCCACCCTGCTCCACCCCAGCCCTCCTGGGGACATCTGTGAGGGAAGCTGTGATCTGGGGGCCTGGGAGGGAGACCTCAAAACCGCCTGCCAGGAAGGCTGGTGCAGGGGGGTGGTGCAGGTCCAGGCAGCTCTCCTTTCCACACTGATGTCTTTATGGAGACTGGTGGTAGACTGGCTTTGCTCTGTAAGATCAACAGTCTGTTAGAGGAAGTGTCCCAGCATCTTCTCTGAGGGAAGTGACCCAGGCCTCCCCTGGCTTCTCCAGCAGGACAAACAGGGTGGTAGTCCCAGCTCCATCAGGTGGGTCTCCAAGCCCAACTGATTTTTGAGCAGCAGCTCCTTGGAGGGGAGCACTGGATGGGGAGCCCAATGGGCAGGGCCCAAGGTGGGGAGCCCAAGGCTGGGATTCTAATCTCGACTCTCCCTTGGTACCACTCTCCCCAGCTCTCCCAGTCCTGACTTCTCCCTCTGTGAAAAGAGAGCTTCAATTTCTGCTGCCCGTACAATTAAACAGCAGCCCATCAAGAGCACACGGTGACACATGGACATGGCTCCTTCCCTGGAATTGTGGACAGGAAGAGGCACGATCATTTCTACAATATGCAGGGGAAGCAAGAGCATACTGACGTCCTTGGAAATTATGCTTAGTGGCCCGAATCTATGGGAATTTGCCCGACTACTCCAAGATCTTTCAGACTGGTTCAGAAAACCTGATTTTGTTTGACTTTCTACCACCAACATTCATCTGAGTTGGCTGGTTGCTCTATTTCTTTTTTTTCGGTTTTACCCCCCAAAGCTGACTCAGTTATACATACATATATATATATATATTCTTTTTCATATTCTTTTCCATTGTGGTTCATCCCAGGACACTGAATATAGTTCCCTGTGCTATACAGTAGGACCTTGTTGTCTATCCATTCTATATGTAATAATTTGCATCTACTAACCCCAAACTCCCAATCCATCCCTCCTCCATCCCCATCCTCCCCTCAGCAACCACAGGTCTGTTCTCTATGTCTTTAACTCTATTTCTGTTTTGTTAATAAGTTCATTTGTATCATTTTTTTAAGATTCCACATATAAGTGATATCATATGATACTTGTCTTTCTCTGACTTACTTCACTTAGTATGATAATCTCTAGGCCCACCATGTTGCTGCAAATGGCATTATTTCATTCTTTTTTTATGGCTAATATTCCATTGTGTATACTGTACATATGTACCACATCTTCTTAATCCATTCCTCTGTCAATGGACATTTAGGTTGCTTCCATGTCTTGGCTATTGTAAATAGTGCTGCCATGAACATTGGGATGCATGTATCGTTTTGAATTACAGTTTTGTCAGGATATAGGCCCAGGAGTGGGATTGTTGGATCATACGGCAACTCTATTTTTAGTTTTTTGAGGAACCTCCATACTGTTCTCCATAGTGGCTGCACCAATTTACATTCCCACCAACAGTGTAGGAGGGTTCCCTTTCCTCCACACCCTCTCCAGCATTTGTTAGGAAAATACCCTCTTTGAATGGGGGTGGGGCACACTGACCACGAGGTGCCAAGACCTGGGATCTAGTCCCACTCCCACCTCTGCCACTAATTCATCCTAGGACTGTGCAGAAGTCACATCCCCTGCTCAGGCCTCAGTTTCCCCATCTGGGAGCCGAGCTACTTGATCGGAACGATCCCTTCTCACTGACACTGCGTGCTCCTCTATGGAGCAGGAAAACAGTAGTGTGTCTTGTTGGTTCTGAGCAAAGGCCCTAATTGTTCTCTATAGCATGAGCTCCTCTATCTAAAAACCACAACCTCTCCCCTTCCTCCCTCCCCACGGCCACCCCCTTCCTCTGAGATCCACAAGACTGTTACAGAACATTTATTTTTCTTCGGTGCTTGGGCTGAAAACTCTGATGACTAAGCCATTGAATTTTAATATGCTACTGTGCTCCTTGGAGGATTCCTTCATTTCCCAGCTCCCCATCCCCGCCCCCTGCGCCCTCAGTGGACATGTGGTAGTCGTTAGGAACAGTTTGATGAAGTTTAGGTTTGCACAGTAAAGGAGGGATGGGGGAGGGCTGGGAGTAAGGCATGATAAATGGACACAACAGTCCAGAGAGCCACTCAAAAAATAAACAGAAAGCTCCTTTTGAGTGAGCCCACTAAAAACAAATTCCAAAAAAGCTTTCCCCCCGCTTTTTTTTGGTGGGGGGTTGCTGGTGGAGGTAGGAGAAGGAAGTTCTCTTGATGTAAAAAACCCCATTCAGAGAAAGAAACAATTCTCTTTCTGGGCAGCCACCAGAAGTGTACAGGGGTCGCTGCCAGCCACAGGTCTTGAACGCTAAGTCCTCCAAAGCTGAAGCTGGCATCTAACTCTTGGGTGTCCGAGAGGCAGCGGCCCTCAGGGGAGCCCTCCGGTGCTGGCAGAATTCCATGGAGAAACCTGGGTCACCACGGCAGAGGGGGAAACACCCAGTGGCCAGGAACGCCCCGCTTGGCCTCAGTCTTGCTGACTTTCTGAAAGCGCCTCGCTGCTGAGAGGACCTGCTCAAATTCTCTTTCCTGGACCCCAACCTCAGCCTCTTGCCCATCCGCATTGGCATCGCTCCCTGCCCCTCAGTCCACATTTTCATCCATGTAGTTTAAAAACTATAGACCTGAACTCTGAACATGAGCTGGGTAGCAGTGGCACCAAAGAGTCCCTGTTAGCGTGCTTAGGCACGATAATGACATTAGTTATAAAAACGATGACTTTTTTTTTAGAGATGCACACTCTAGTTAGTAGGAGGGCGTAAGATGACAAGAATAAGGGACATACTTTCAAACACTTCAGCAACAACAAGGACAAAGCAATAGGTGAAGTGGGGCAAAAATAGGTGAAGTGGGAATTCTGGGCAGTAGGCAGGTGGGACTTCTCCATACAACTCTTTACACTTGTCTGTATATTTGAAAACAGTCATAATAGAGACAAAGACCATCTTAAACAAAACCCTGGACTTTTAATGGTGAGATTTCCTTTGCAACCTGAGTTTCTTCACCAGTGTGTGAGCTGGGAGTTTTCAAGGAACTGCCCTTGTGGAGCATCTCAGGAGCTTTGAGGGCTGATTCCTTTTGTTTGCCACACAAATGAGCTTAGCCAACCAGAGGCTACCTAAGAAGGAAGTATCAGTGTTCTTATGCTTTCCAGGAAGCCACTGGAGGCTTCCCTTATTAAATCGTCTTCCACGTTGGAGTTTTATGTGGGGTATCTCCCCAAAGATCTCTTAAGTGCATTCTTCAGATGCACTGTAACCTGGCTCAGAAAATGATCGTTCACTCCTCTTCCAATTTTACAACTGTAAAAAGCACATAGATGTATGCAGAACATATCCCCACCTCCAATGTTTTTTTTAAAGTTAGTGATTAATTTTTCCTCTTACCCATTTGAGAGCCCAAGCGAGCAAGCTCAGATGACCACAGTAAAGAAATACTCTCTGCAGAGCTCCTGGAATGAGAAGTGCAAGGCAGGAGGCGCCATCACTCTGAGGACCCGCCCTTCCCCTCCACTAGGATGCTATGGATCAGCCAGAGGAAGGCCGTTCCCAGAAGCGCGGAATCAGAAGGCCTGGGTTTGTATCCTGCTCTGCCACTAGCCAAAACCTCCGGCAGGTCATTGAAACTTGCGGCACCTCTACAGCCTCGTCTGTAGAATGGGGATAGCGCCAAGTGCTTTGAACGGCATTAGAAGTTGGCACCGAGGGTGGGCGAGCTGCCTGCGTGAGTTTCCTAGGGCTGCTGTAACAAACTACCACACACTGGGTGGCTTTAAACAATAGAAAGGTATTCTCTTACACTTTTGGAGACTAGAGGTTGGAGATCACGCTGTCAGCTGGGCCATGCTTCCTCTGAGACTCTGGGGAGAATCCTTTCTTTCTTCCTAGCTTCTGGTGGTGGCCAGAAGCCACCCTGGCATTCCTTGGCAAACAGATGCGTCACTCCGGTCTCTGCCTTCACTGTTACTCAGCCTTCTCCCTGTGCGTCTCTGATTCCGTGTTCACATTTCCCTCTTCCCTCAACAAGATGCCAGTCATGTTGGATCCAGAGCCCACCCTACTTTAGCAGGACCCTGTCTTACTTAATCACATCTGCCACTACCCTATTTCCAAAAAAGGTCACATTCTGAGGTGTCGGGGTTAGGATTTCAACCTATCTTCTGGGGGACACAATTCGGCCCTAACACTGCCCTCACAAGCTTATCAGAGCCGTGGCCGCCCCGTGTGTGTCCTGTCAGTCCGAGGCTGAGGGAAGCTCTGTTGACCAGGCCCGCTGGATGGGTGACATGCTGGAGAAATGCCCACTGTGACAGGAACAGCCTCGCCTCCTTTTGCGGTTGTTGCTAAGAGGTGGATTGGTTTAAGAAAAATGCTGTGGTTTTCATCAGGAAGTGCCCCTGGCTGAAGCCAGAGGAAGGAAGCGTTGCTCCGTGGGAGTTAAATTGAGAGAAATTCTTGATTTTACACCTGAAAATATTTCTTGGGCTACCTATTTGCAACAGCACCTGAGTCTGGATGGTGGAAGAAGTGAGGGAAAGAGGTGGAGGGGCTGAGTCACCGGCGCTCCATGCTCTACCCTAGAGGTTGGCTGACTTTTTCTGTAAAGGGTCAGAGTGTAAATATTTTATGCTTTTAGGGCCATCTGGTATGTGTCACAACTTCCCAACTCTGCCACTGCATCCAGAAAGCAACCACAGACAACACCTGAACCCATGGGCATGGCTGTGTTCCAATGAAACTTTATATGGACACAGAAGTTGGAACGGCACAGAAACTCTACGCGCCATGAATCGCTTTGTCTTTTGATTGTTTTTCAACCTTTCCAAAATGTGAAAGAGGGCGGGATATGTCCTGTGGGCCACAGCTTGCTGATCCCTGATCTACAAATAGCACAGAGGTTGTGTGTTATGTGTTCATCCACAGCACGACATTCTGTCATATCACCCGACTTTTCAATACAGCTTTACACTTCATAACATTTTCATTGGATCGTGTAACCAGATCCTCTTATCTACCCTGTCGGGAGGCACACTTGACATTATCCCCATTTTACCAATGAGAAAACAGACTCCAAGAAGTCAAGTGCTCAGTTAGCAAGTGGTAAAGCTAGACTGAAACTTATGTCTTCCGACTCCGTGTTTGATACCCCAGTGAATATTTCACCTCACGTAACTATGCTCCAAGTCAGCTACTTCCCCACAGATGTACGCACATAACCACGACTCCCCAAGTCAGCATGTGTCATTCTCCAGATCCATTTTCCAGGAATTCTGCCACAACTGGGGTGTTGCTACAGAGCTGAGAATTCCCCTTGAGGATCTCAGCTTCCTACATACGATGGCCAGGCATAACACCGACCTAATGGAAGGATGGAGAATGAGCGGCTGCCCACTACTTCTGCTGCATACACACACAGTCTCAGGATCCACTGTGGACCAATTAGCTCCCGAAGCATTAATAGGCTGCACCTTGGGAGACAGAGTTCCTTCTTCATCTATGTCAGGAGTTGACAACTAGATGCTTGTGAGCGCCAGGCATGCAAGGTAAACGAGTGACCTTGGGGGATGGAGGCTTACAGCAAATTGGAGAACACTTGCTCCATCTAAAGGGGGCAGATGCCACTCAGCTTTAGCCAACTGTTGCTAGATCTGGAAATCTAATTTTATAATGATAGCATAAGAATTTTTTAAAGAGTATTAGGTCAAAAGATATCCATAGGCCACTGTGTGCAGCCTCTGCTCTGAGGCCTGTCTCTAGACTTTGGGCAACTGATACCACCTTGTAGTACATATAAGAAGTTGATTCTCTTTCCTGACAACACTCATTACTGGCAGCCAGACGTGAGTATGTGTGCGTTTTTGGAGAAACAAGCAACCATGTGACCCCGAATAAAGCAGTATGGAAGCTAGGGGGTGTGGAAGCTTGGTCTTTGGAAGTAGATAGACACTGAATTATTCAAGACAGGTTCAGCCCAGGGCAGAAATAGAAAATATATCCTTGCTGTGTCCTGATTCAGACTAAATTGAACTTGACGCTACCCTGTCACAAGACACCTTTGATGGAAATGAAGATGATAATCACTGATGCCATCCAACAGGGTGATTGATAATGTTCCCTCTTCCGAATTGTAGCAATGTCCTTGAATCCCAGGAAGGTGCCTGGCTTGGGTTCAAGACCCAGACTCTGTCTGGATCCAGAGGAAGGTGCCTTAGGCTGGGTGGGTACCCTTTTCCTGGCTCACACTCTGTCAATACTTATAACCTGTGTTTTGCACCATGACCCACTACATGCTCCTGGATGGTAGAAACACAATGTAGTTGCCCTTGTATCCCTGGCATCCTCTGTGCCAAACCTCAGCAGAGGCTGTGACTGGCTCATGCAATACTGTGCGCAGCACCTGGCAGGGCTCAGTGTTTGCTGAGCAAACATGTGGAAATCAACAATATGGAACATCCATGCACCAAGTGCTTTATCTCTGTAATAAAACAAGGAGGTAGGTACTGTTACTATTCCCGTTTTACAGTTTTTAAAAAAAGTTCTAGGAGTTTAAGTAACTTTCTCAAGGTAAAAAAAACTAGTGAGAAGTCAAGCTAGAATTTGAACCCAGGTCTGAGCCTAAAGTCTGCTCTTTCACTGAGATGTGAGGAACACTTGTGATTCAGCCCCCACAACATACCTCTAGGGTCTCTGAGCTTGTACGGCAAGCACATCTTTCATGGGAAGGAAAGGATGATGGGGCAAGAGAAAAGATGATGGCCACTGACGGGTCTGAGTCCTTCCAGGTCTGCCACAGACCAGACAAGGTCCTAGGGCTGCTGTTACCTGGGGAGCCTGGCCCACTCTCAGCTGAGCCTGACACAGAGCTAGGTCCCAACATCACACACCTTCTTAGTACTCTTACATCCAAAAAAGCATTATGAGTTTATGCTCTGAAGTCAGAAAGACCCAGGGGACTCACCACTTTCTACTGAATTTATACAACTTACTTAACCTTGCCAACCTTCAGCTTCCTTATCTGTACCTGAAGATAATAAAGCACCCATACCTCACCGGGCTGCTGGGAGGATTAAATAAAATAATGAGTGTAAAGTGCTTGACATAAAATCATAATTCAATACAGTGTTGGCCATGGTTTATTTGTTGGTTGGAACCTCTTAGTTTGCAATAATTATAGATTCAAGGGAAGCTGCAAAAATCGCATAGAAAGGTCCTGTGTACCCACCTAGACGGTACATGCTCCTAGATGGTTAAGTCTTACAGTACAATAGCGAAACTAGGAAACTGACACTGGACAATTGTGTATTATAATTCTATGCTATTTTATCACATGTGTATATGGTTTATTTTTATAATTGATAAGTACCATGAGGGGCAGTACAGGGATGTGGTTACGTGTGCAGCATCTAATTCCAGGCTGGGTTCCTAAACTGATTTGGCCTTTACTAGTTGTGTGACCTTCAGCAAGTTACTGCACTGCTCTGTGCCCTGGTCCCCTTATCTGTAAGAGGGGAAGAACAGTAACAGCACTTCTCTGACCGGGTTATTAGGAGAATTACATAATAATATATGTAGCGTGCTTAAACACCAGCAGGCAGGCACTTAAGTAAAACTCCATGATTTTTTAGCTGCTATTATGTTCACTATTTTCACCATTCCTGGGACCCGGAAGGGAGAGGGGAGAATAATTTTGGTCTAACTTCTGTCTGTCACAAGGCTCAGATCTTTCTTTCCTTTGGTTAATGGTCAGGATGCTTTACAGACGTGAGTCAAAGAAACACCAGGGGTCTGCTTTTGTTGTTTTGTTTTGGAATAAACCCATGTTGCAACTCGAAGAGAAAACTCAGGCAGTCTAGGCCTGAGGAGCCTGCCTTTGGAAGGCCTGAGGTCTCTGTTGGGGAGCCTCGGCTGGCTCCAGGTTCACTGCTTTGGAGAGTAAGCTGGCAGGGGACGTGGGAGGGGCAGAGCTGGCAAAGACCAGCACTTGACCCCAGATACCACCACCCCAGAATGCTCACGCTTTCTCTGAAAGACTCCTCCATCCATCTGAATGGTGGTCCACTAGATGGACTTCACGGCCGAGCAATACTCAGACTTCGGAGGAGAAGGATGAAACGGGACCCAGCCTGGACAATGGGTCCATAGGAGAAGAACTGCTGCTGGCCACAAGGTCCGGTTTCAAGGTCAAAGCTCCTAGGAACTTACATCCCCTTATGCGCTAGTATTGGAGCAACGAAGTAGAAAAGAGGAAGGAAATCAGACACACTGAGTTGCACAGAGGGCATCATCCCCAAACAGGCTGTTGCTATGGGAAAAAGGAGGACGATCATTATGCTAACACCTCCCATTTAGTAAGCACTTGTTTCCTGTTAGGTGCACTCAGTTCTCAGGCCAATTTATGGCATGGTACCATCTCCCCATCGTTTTTTTATTAAAAAAATTTTTTTTCAATGGAAGTATAGTTGCGATACAATGTTACAAAAGTTATAGATGTACAATATAGTGAGTTCACAGTTTTTAAAGGTTATACTCCATTTATAATTATTATAAAATATTGGCTATATTCCACATGCTGTACAATACATCCTTGTAGCTTATTTTTCTGCCTAACAGTCTGCACCTCTTACTTACCCCTGCCTCTATATTGCCCTTCCCCACCTCCCCATCTTATAGTAAGAGGACAGAAGGCTGGAGAGGCCAAGGTCACAGCTAACAGGCCACAGGGCCAGGATCCAAACCCAGGCTCAGGGACTCCCAAGTTACAGCTCTTAGCCACCAGGCTACGCTCCCCCCATCACAACCACAGCTCCTCTTGGCTGGGCTCTCATTTTGCCCTTTATTAATGCTATGGTTCAGTTCTGGTTATAGCCCTTCTAGTATGATCTTATGCATCCATCCTTGTATTAACTAGTGCATTGGAATGGTTATACTACATATTTAAAACAAACACACAACAACAAAGCAATGCACACCTCAGCTGGATAACCGGGAGGGGAAGGGAAGGGAAGGGAGGGGAGGGGAGGGAAGAAAAGAAGGGAATTCCCTGGTGGTCCAGTGCCTAGGACTCTCCGTTTCCACTGCAGGGGGCATGGGTTCGATCCCTGATTGAGGAATTAAGATCCTGCATGTTGCGTGGTATGGCCAAATAAGAAAAAGAAAAAATTTAAAAATTAAAACAAACCAAATAAAAGCATTAAGAAAAGAAAAGAAAAAAGGTCATTTCCTTTTCTGGCCAAGCAGGTCTCACTCCGTGCTAGTTGGGAGGTACAAAGTCAGACCAGTGGCTTTGCAGAACCCTATTTCAGCCTTGGGATCCCGTTAGACACAAGGGTCAGTCCACACCGGCTCAGCGTGGCTCAATACTGTGCAAATGTGCCTTAAAACCTGCCTTGAAACATTCCTGTCCCGGAAAGTTCCTGTTTCCCCACTTCCAGCCTGCTCTCGTGCTCCATCCTTCTACACTACGTGAGGTGATGATGTCAGCAGAGAGAACTGGACCAGCAGCCTTGACCATCTGCCTCCTGTCTGGGCCCCGGTCCCAGGCTGCAGAGCCTTTCAGAATAGACGGTGATGACTCACCTGCGTTCTGTGCCGGCCCCACCCCCTGCAGAGCCCCACGGAGGCCTGATCACATCACATCACAGGCTGACTCCCTTACCTCAAAACCCAACAGGAAAAATCAGATTCCATCATTTGGAATCTATTTGGCTTGGAGCCATGACAGCATTCCTTACTCAAGATCTGAGTTGAAACAGGGCTGTAGCCCACAGGCTGAGGCTCTGTTCAGGGGAGCCTGAGATGCAGGCATCGACCTCCTCACCCTCTTGGAATTAGGGCTATAAGTTATGACAAAAGAAAAGCTGGTACACCCAGTGGAGAACGTTCCACCCCTGCCGTGGAAACAGCACACCCTAGACTTTCTCCAGAGCCGTTTAGTTAAGCAGGAATGCCAGCATGCCACAGCCTCCCCCTGAATCCTGGACATC